>NC_067473.1:139743281-140043281 GCF_947179515.1 Apodemus sylvaticus | reverse complement strand
TTAAAGCTCTTTCTGTGCTACTTGCTGTAATTCCCTTTTTGTAATACTGGAAATCTATGCTCTAGCTGACCTGAGAGCTAAGAATGGGTTCTGTATTTTTGAAAGGTTCATGAAGAATCCACAGAACTCATTTAAAGGCAGTGAGGTCTAAAAGATAGGCTGATGCCTCACAGTAAATGCGAGCTTACCCTAGGAGTGTGTCCCTTCAGAGAAGGCACTGTGTGTGTGTGCCCTGTCAGATGTTGCAAAGGTAAAACCATCCCTGCCCTCACCAAGGCTGGAAAGGCCATGAGACCACTGAGCAAGAGGTGGAGGAAGATGGTGTTAGATAATCCTCCAAAGGAAGAGAGCCAGGGGGTAGGGTACTAGGAGTGGCTTCCTAGGGAGGTACTCTTAGATGAACCTTGAAGATAAGATATTTGTGAAGGATTAGGTGGGCCGAGTGGAGAGAGGTCAGAGACCTAGTATGTTGTGGAACCAGTAAATAAGGTCCCTTTTATGAGTCTCTGTGTTAGATACACCTCATTGGAAGGCAGAAAAGAGGGAAGCAAGTTCTAGGAAGAGACTGTGCTAGGCAGTTTCAGCTACTAGAGGTAGGGAGGACAATGGTTCTCATCTTCCCTTGGTGTTTGATGTGACTGTAGTCCCAGGAAGTAACAAGGATGTGTTCTAATCGCTGAACCTACAAAACGATGATAGCTTTCTGCTCTAAATCTATGAACGATGTTAATCTGTGCCGTCACCGTTAACAAATAGAGCACGAGTCTCAATCTATTCCTTGGAAGTCTTAAAAGTACTCTTTAACAGCAGGACAAACAGAAGTGAGTCGCCCAGCCTGAGGAAGGTGCCAGCATTGCAGAATTCTGCTTCTGAATTTGTCCTCTGCTCAGAAAGTGGTTGACCTTCATTCAGCTTCAACTGTTCAATGTCTCAGTTTTCTCTGCTATGAAATGGGGACTACACCAATTGCCTAATGTCTGTCTGTAGACGCTTCTCAACATGTTTCTTTCACTAAAAGGAGAAAACTTCCCGTTTCCTCAATTGTGTTTTTATGGGGGAATCCTGGACCATGAGATCGTGTGTCCATTCCTCCAAAGCTTCAGCTTATCCAACCCAGTTCTGTGTGTCACTCAGTGTCAAGAACACAGAGGGAAGGATCCTGTTCTGTCTTGTTCTGTACTTCCCTGAAGGCGGGCTCCACTCTCAGGCTTTGCCTTAGCTGGACACAGCTGAGGGAGACACTAAACTCCAATAAAATCAGAAAACGGGGCTAGAGATGTGGCTCATTGGGTAGAGTGTGTACCTAGAGATGTGGCTCATTGGGTAGAGTGTGTGCCTAGAGTATTTGAAACTTTGGGTAGGATCGTCGGCATAAAGTCAACTGTGGTGCTGATCTCTGGAAGTAAAGACAGCAGGATCAGAACTTCAAGGTCACCCTGGGCTATATACATAACAAGTTTGAGGCCAGCCTGGGCTACATGAGAGTCAAACAATCAAAAAGGGGAGGGAAGGAAACTTGATGCATGGTCCCATTGTAGCTGGGGCACAGGCTGGAATTCTTAGACATGCTAAACTCTAAAAGGCTTGGGTGGTAATAGGCTTCTTTTATGCAAATGTTTCTTTGCTGGAACTACTTAGTAAACCATCTTCTTATATCTCTTTTTTATTTTTATTTTCATTTTACACACATGGGTGTTTTCCCTGGATACATATTGCATGTCTGGTGCCTGCAGAGGCCAGAAGAGGGTATCAGATCCTCTAGGACTGGAACTACAGAGGGTTGTAAATTCAATTCCCTAAAATCCATGTAAAAAGCCAAGTGTGGTAACCTGTGCTTATAATCCCCATGATAGGGAAGTAGGGATAGGTGGGTCCCTGAAGCTCACTGGCTAACCAGACTAATAGGTGAGGACTACTAACTGATAGGTGAGTCTCCAGCCAGTGAGAGACACCCCCATCCCCTCTCAAAATGCAAAAGCAAGTGAGGGTTGTCCAGATGGCTCAGAGGGTAAAGTTGCATACAGCAGGGTTCAGTGACCTGAGTTCAGTCTCTAGGAACCCTGTGGTAGAAGGTAAAGTTATCTTCTGCTTCCCACACCCATAGTCACACCCAACCATACACACACATACCAAACTACACACACACACACACACACACACATTAATTTTTCTTAAAGTTGATGGCACCTGACTAGTGACACTTGAGGTTGACTTCTGGCATGCATATGAACATGAGTTCGCATGCATATGCGTACCATTCCTATGGGCTATATGTTTGTATTCCATCACCTGAAGAATCATCTATTGAAAGCCTAGCCTTCAATGTGATGGTGATGATGATGATGATGATGATGATGATGATGATGATGATGATAGGCGTGGGAAACTTTGAAAGCTGACTGGGTCATGATCAAGGTAGAAGCCCTGTGCATAACACCTGTGTCCTTGCAAAAACTGATTGAGAAGGTCTGTCACTTCTGTGCTGTAAGAACACAGCAAAAGGATCATTGTCTCTGAAGCAGGGAAGTTAACTTTCTGAGGCAGAATCTCACACTGTGAGGAAAGAAATGTCTGTTCCTAGGTCTCCTGATTTACGCTACTCTGTTATGATGGCCTGAATGGTTTGAGAGTATCATCCGATAGACATGGATTAACACGTTGGCACTGTTCAACAGATTGAAAGAGAGCAGAGCCTATGTTTTTCAGTTGCTGGTAAGAAGAATCTAAAATGCCTTTAAACCAGGGCTTGCGGATGAGTCCTTAATTGATAATAATATAAAGAAGCCACTAGGCCACATTAACATAGAAGAATCAGTGTAAAGCTGATGGCATGTAGGGCTGGGGAGATGGCTCAGTGGTTAAGACCACTCTCCCGAAAGACCAGGGTTGGATTCTTAGCACACACGTGACAGCTTACAACCACCTGTGACTCCAGTCTCCTCAGATCTCATGCCTTCTTCTGGCATCTCTTGGCCAGGCATGCATGTGTATATACCACATATATATACACAAACACCCATATACATAAAAATAATACATTACTAAAGTAGGGAGTGGACACCATGCATTTTTTAAAATATCTGATTAAAAAGTAGCACTTTAATGATGCAAAAGCAGGCATGCATGTTATTGCAAATTTAGGGTTCAGTATGTATAAACGCAGGGTTTCATGCATGTATAAATGTGGAGTTTCATGCAAGCAGGGTATCACCCATATCATATAGAGAAAGAACTAGGAAAGATGGTAGGCTTGGACGCCATGTAGCATCTCATTTTCATTAATTGATCCTGTTTTGTAACATGAAAACAGCGATGACAGTGCACAGACGAGCATTCTAATAACATTAGAATGAATGTTGAGTTGAATGTAGTATTGAAGCAATTTTTTCTTGTTTACAGGTAGCCAAAAGTTCCAGGATCTGGTCAGTCCTGCGGCTCTAAGGCTTCATTCAGGATCTGAATTCCTTCCCTCTGTTCTGCCCTGTGTACTCTGTGGCTTTGGTTTTGGGCCCTCTAGGATGAGATGTCCACAGCCCTCCACACATCACACCTTGACAAACAGAGTCCAAAGGCCACAAGAGTCTCTTGTATTTCTTTTTTAGGAGCAAGGAAAATTTCCTTAGCAGCCTCCTAACAAATTTATTTTACTTCCTAAAATGGGAACGATAAGGTAAGTGTGCCTGGGCATCTTCAGTGTGGTAACCTAATATTAAAAATAAACAAATAATGTAATTAATATGATATAATATAATACATGGTCCATGTTCATTTCCCATTTCTGTGCAGCAAATTACTATGCAAATCATATCACAGATTCATTGGGTCAGCAGTCTAGGTAAGTCTTGGGGTCTTCTACTTGGGATCTCACAAGGCTATAATTGAGGTGCCAAAGCCTTTATTCCCTTATGAAGCTCAGAATTCCATTCCAGACTCATGTGATTGTTGGCAGAATTCAGGTTCCCGAAGCCAGAGGACAGAAGTGTCTGGGGTATTTGTTTGTTTGTTTTGTTTCTGGCTAGCTGTCATCTCGGGACAGTTTAAAGCTCCTGAGAGTTCTTAGATTCTGTGTCTTCCTTTGGCCTAATAAGACACCTCACTTATTCAAGGCCAGTAGGAAAATGGCTCTCTCTGAAGATTTTCTATGACGTAACGTGCTCAAGGGAACAATAGCCCAGTTACATTCACAGGTCCTGTCCATAATGAAGAAGACACTTTGGAGCCCCAGGAGACCTGGTGCAACATGGTTTAAGCCAGAGGTTGGCAAACACCCTGTGTGGAGGAACAGACAGTCCTGCTTGTAGGTTCTCTCCTGCTCTCTGTACTCACATCAAGCAGCCATTCATCACGTGTGAGCAACTGAATTTGGCTCTGTTTAAAGAAGACTTCAGTTAACATGGAGGCCACCTTGGAATGCTGCCCACCTGGCACCAGGTCTCACCTGGAAAAGTCACAGTAGGAAACGCACATTTGGAGGGCTGGCGAGACAGCTCAACACTTAAAAGAACTTGTTGCTCATTCGGAGGTCCAGAGTTTGGTTCCCAGCACACAACTACCTATACCTTCAGCTCCAGGAAATCTGATGCCCTCTTCTGGACTGCACCCTCACACAGTATCCATGCTCCCACTCAGACACATGACATAACCTACAAAATGTAATCACATATTCCAAAGAAATATATTGCATCTGATAGTCCTTCCTTTGGCTAGGATTTCATTTCTTTCTCAAGATTTCTTTGGCTAGTCTTGCTTGTTTTTCTATATTAATGTTATAACATATGCAGGTTTTTGTTTGTTTGACACAGGGTCTTTTATAGCCCAGGCTGTGAACTAGCTTGCTGTGAATTGATGACTTTGAACTCCTGATCCACCAGTCTTGCCTCCTGTGTGCTGGGATTACAGCATGAATCACCTCAACTGGTTTGACTTTATATAGTTTCTTAAAGTTTAATTATTAAATCAAGAGTTTTTGTATCTAGAGATTAGTTTGGAAAGAACTTACATCTTCATAGTTGAATATTTTTGTCTAATGCCACAAAAATCCCCCATTTATCCAAGTCTTTATGACCTTTAGGAGCACTTGAAATCTTTCTCATGTATCTTACCTCTTCAGTTTGTTTCTAAGAACAGAGATTATTATTTTCAATATAAATAGATCTTTCCTTCTATTTCTAACCTGTTATTTCAAGAATTCTTAAAAGTCAAAAGGCATATTTTCTCATCTCAAGAAATAACATCTTTTAAATATTTTTATTTGATTTGTGCGTGCATGCATGCATGCATGTGTGCGTGCGTGCGTGCGTGCATGCGTGCGTGCGTTTGTGTGTGTGTGTGTGTGTGTGTGTGTTTAAAAAAGATATTACTATGTAGTCCTGGTCGGACTAGAATTGGTTATGTAGACCAGGCTGGCATCAAACTCAGAGCCGTCTGCCTCTCCCTCCCACGTGCTGGGATTAAAAGTGTGCCCGGCCATTTCTGACAAATGAAATCCTTTAAACTACAATTAAGAAACCTGTCATTTGCTTCTGACCAAAACATTCTGAGGTGGTATGCGCTGGAGAGAGGATGAGCCTTTTACAAAATTCTTCTAAGTAAAGCTGCATTATAAAAGAAATAAAATAATTCTGAAAAATTATTTCTCAGCTGACAGTTGGATTTTAGGATATAAACTTATTTTCTTACCCTTGCTGTTCTTTTGGGGAGATTAAACCCAGGGCTCTGGGTGTGTTTGGCAGATACTCTCCCACTGATTTACTGCCTAGTCCAGTATTTCCTCTGTTTTAACAAGGTATTCATGCAGCTATTTTTCCCTAATTGGGCATGCATATACATTCTTCTCCTTGGTCAAGTACGTATGTTGCCCTTGGTCAGGTATGCATGTAGCTACTTTCATCTAGACAAGCATGTGTGTAGCTGCTTCCTCCTAGTCAGGCATGCATGGGGCTGCGTCCCCTTAGTCAGCCATGCACACAGTTCCTGTGCTGCGCCGTTCTTCGCTTGCCCTCTCTCAAGGCTGGCAGCTCAACTCTCCCGACTCCTTTTCTAACTTGAATATCTGGAAAGGAACCAGAACTCTCAGCTCAAGCAGAAGAGCCAGCCAATGTCACCACCTGTTCTACCTGCCAGTTCTCCCTGACAAGCCTGGGAGAGCAGTGGGGGAACCACAGCTCTGCTCAGAGCTCAAAGCCTTTCCAGCATCCACTGCAAGATGGGGAAGGGTGACCCTTTCTACGAGAGTCCTAGGGATGCAACTCCCAGAGGATGCTGGGCATAAGGCTGAATGGTGTGGGTAGAGGAGCCTAGAATTGGAACTGCACTTGGGTAGTGGAAACTTCCTTCAGTGAGTGAACTCAGGATGGTCCAGAAGAGGGACATTGGTTGTTACTGAACTTGGGTGCACAGTCTGTACCCCCAAGAAGCCAGGTTCAACCACTCATCCTCAAGAAAACAATTGTAATAGTCAAATTAATAGTAAAAGGCAGAACAATTCAATGTGGTCACACTAGGAAGAGGGACAAAGGGATCCAAAGAACCCCACCTCCATCCCGAGTTCATCTTTTGGTTCTGAAGAGAGATGAAATATAGGGCCATGGACACGCACATCTAAGCAGTCCCAGGGGAGGGGAGGTCTCACCTGCCATTGATGCTTCACTTTTAGCACTTCAGTCTCATCCTCCAAGGTAGCCCGCCAAGTTGTTAGAAGTGTGTCAGTCCTTCTGGAGACAGGTTCTTCTTCTGGCTACTGCTGTACTACAGTTTTCTCTCTAAGCACACAGTTCCTGAGGGAAGCTTCTGTTTCTCTGGACTATTATTTCAATAACTCACGAATCTATTCCTGTCTGCCGGGCTGGTTAAGGGGTGGCTTGTCACTTTTCTTTTTAGCCAGGGAAGGGATTAGAAGCCGCAGGTCCTTCTGCTAACCACTCTAGCCTTATTATGGCTGAAAACTCATAGTCAAAGGCAAATGATAGAATACATATCTGAAACCAAATGCCTTCCTTTGTGCGTGGGACATGTCAGGTTTCTGGGGGTGGTGTGCAAACGCATGTATGCTTGTGCATACAGCAGTCAGAGGTTACCCTCAGGTGTCACCAGATAGCTTGTTTCTGTTAGACAGAGTCTCTCACTGGAACCCAGGGTTCACCAAGTAGGTAGACTGGCTGGTTCCAGAGATCTGCCTGTCTCAGATTCCCCATTGCTGTAATGACATGTGTCTGTCACCATGAACAGCTTTTTATGTGAATGTTAGGATTAAACTCAGAGATTCATGCTTATGATGCAATGGGCGTAGGCAAGCCTATTCCTGGCTGAGCTATTCACCCTAGCCCTCAAGAGTCTGACTTTAATGATCATGTCATATATTGTTACACTGAGATCTTATGAAATTCAGTGGTTGGCATTCAGCTCAGTGGTAGAGTGTGTGAAGCTCTGAGTCCAGTCATCTACACAGAATGAAAAAGAAGGAAGGAAGGAAGGAAGGAAGGAAGGAAGGAAGGAAGGAAGGAAGGAAGGAAGGAAGGAAGGAAGGAAGGAAAGAAGGAAAGAAGGAAGGAAGGAAAGAAGGAAGGAAGGAAGGAAGGGAGGGAGGGAGGAAGGGAGGGAGGAAAGAAGGAGGCAGGCAGTGAAATATTTAAAATAAAGATTTATAGGTTAAAATTTTTTGTATATTAAATACTTCTTCCTAGAATTTTAAATGTTGTTACATTAATTCTTTTACAAAGTAACTTTGCTTCTGTTGATGAGGACTTATGTGTGGGATGGTGTTATTGACTTATAGGCATGAAGACCTTCTCCTTTGAGTCACAGGCTCACAAAGACCTTGAAATATAGACAGTCACCTGGAATGTTTATTCTGTAGTGCTCTGAAACTTGTTCCCCTGTCACAGTAACTCTGTCCTCACAGTTTATGTCATTATTGCAGAGAAATCAGTGTGTGTGTGTGTGTGTGTGCATGTGTTTGTGTATGCATATAATTTCCTCGTGGGTGTAAATTTTATCCTCTCTGTGATTTCTGTGCCCTAGCCATATTGCTAGGCAACATTAAGCAACACACATCCCACACTTTCCTAATTCTGTCTGATGTTTCACAAATGGACGTTGGCTTTTATCTGCAGGCAGAACGACACCAGAGGGTCTTAGATTTTTGGCTTTTGAGATAATCAGATGTCCACTCAAACTAAAGCTAAATGGCCATAAGTACCGGACATGAGCAAATTGGGATAAGCACAAGAGAAGGACATATATGTGCTTTTGGACTTGGCCTATTACTCCTTAATGGTATTGAATAAGATCCCGTCCATACTGGCTTTGCAGGTGACCTCAAGAAAGCAAGCTGGCATCTTTCCAAGGATTGGGAAAGTAACTGCTTGTGGGGAATACATTGCATGATCTTGGTGATGATATGTATAACTTGCCAGACAAAATTCAAGTGACCATCTCCTATCAAAATGGAGGACAAAGTTTTCAGGTTAGGGTTGAGGATTTATAGCATTTGAGGAATGACCCTCTTGTCTCCAGCTTGTCTGCTTTCTAATCTGCCCACCTTCTGTGCTTAGGGAGTTATCAGAAAGAGATCCTGATGGGCATTGGCAGGTGCAAGATCTGTTTTCACAATAATATCTTACTTACAGATTATAAGATGTAACCATACAGTTTATCCATGATAGGAGATACACACACACACACACACACACACACACACACACACACACACACACAAAACTGAAGTGTCAGGAAAACAAAGTTGGAGAGAGATCCTTTAAAGCACAATATTTTAGACCTTGTAAAACTTCCACCATGTTAAGTGTATATAGTCAAAAAAAACGTAAAAATTAAACAACAAATTTTACTTTGGCCTGAATTTCTAAGCTTGAATTGATTCCCAGAAATCCACACCTTCAACAACCCATCTCCTAAGTTTGGAAGGTGTAAGATTGGAAATCTGTGTTAAGGTTGGACTTGACCTTAAAAATCTAACCTAGCAGTTGCCAAACCTAGGCATCATCTTTAATTTGATCAAATTATTCCAGATGGGGCCAGAAAGACAAGTATTTCCCATCTTGGCTGGGGGTGGGGTTCTAATTTTCAGCTTGCTTAGAGAACAAAGATCAACGGCCCAGTCAGTGTACAGTTTTCTCCTCAGCCACCTATGCATGGAAACGTCTCTTATCTTGGAGGTAACTAGCCTGCAAAAGGGCCTCCAATGACTGTACCTACAGTTATCTACATCCTATGTAGTTCCTTCTCATGTTATAAAAGGCTTGCTCACCTAAGCTAGGCTACTATAGAAATCATGAGAGAGTTGGAATGGAGAAAGGACTCAGTCACAAATTCCCTTGCTCTGTAAGTGTGAAGATCTGAATTAGATCCTCAGTAGCCACATAAGCTCAGTGTGGTAGCACAGGCTTGAAATTCCAGCATGAGGGGAGAGGGAAGAGACAGATGGATTTCTGAAGCCGAGTGGTCAGTTCGTGAAGCCAATCAGTGAGCCCCAGGTACCCTGAGTGCAGTGATGCATGTAACCTCCCACTCTGGGCTGTAAGAGATACTGTGGCTTCAGTCTTGTTCTCTCTTGTCTATGAGGACCCTGGAAGAAACCAAATCTTCTGTAGTAGTCAGGACTTAGGGACTACTTAAGTGTATCATCTCAAAAGAGCATCCTTCAGCCTCAGATCACTCTCCTTTTATCTACTTATTTTATTTTATTTTATTTTATTTTATTTTATTTTATTTTATTTTATTTTATTTTATTTTATTTTATTTTATTTTATGTGCATTGGGCTTTGCCTGCATGTATGTCTGTGTGAGGGTGTCAGAGTCCCTGGAACTGGAATCATAGACAGCTGTGAGCTGCTATGTGGGTGCTAGGAACTGAACCTTGGTCCTCTGGAAGATCAGCCAGTGCTCTCAACTGCTGAGCTATCTCTCTAGCCCTTCATCTATTTCTTTTAGTCAGGGTCTCTTATATCTCAGACATGCCTCAAACTGACTATACATCTTAGGGTGACCTTGAACTTCTGATCCTCCTGACTCTACTGCTGGGACTGTAGCCTTTGCCAGGAGACCCAACCCAGGCCTTCGTGTGTCCTAGGGAAATACTTTACTAACTGAACTGTATCCCCTACCCCTCACTCCAGCCCTCTGGGGACAGCAGCCCCAGAGAGGCCCTGACAGAAAAGTACCTGCTAAGCCACTCCAATTCAGTAAGACACTGCACAGTGTAATAAATACCCCTGTGCTGAATTTGTTCTTTTAAACTGCTAAGGTTTTGTTTGTTTGTTTGTTTTTGTTTTTGTTTTTTTGAGGAAGAGATAAGATGGAGACCCATTACACAGCTAGGTTAAAAAAAAGATTATATTACATAATCCTATTTACTTGTGACAATACTTCTTATCAGTGGCTTCACTCCCTTCTCCTGGACTGTATAGTTATGTCTTCTAATCTGGAAGTAAGATACTGAGCTACCTTGGTAAGCATCAGGTTAGAGTACACGTGAGGCTTATGCATCTCATTTCCTTTGGTTTTCTAAGGCTGTGAAGAGCAGATGGGGAAAACTCTCATGATTGTTTGAGTAGTGATGAGTATTGTTTGTCTACTGCAGAAACAGATCTCACACCTGGGGTGTCCACCAGAACCTCTTCTGACAATTTCCTAAACCAAGAAGGGGGCAGATTAGAAAGCAGACCAGCTGGAGACAAGGGGTCCATTCCTCAAACGCTATTAATCCTCAACCCTGTCCTGACCACTTCGTCCCATTTCATTAGGAGATGTTCGCCTGGATTTTGTCTCTCAAATTATATATATGCAATATCACCAATATTAAATGAACACCCCTTATATAATTACCCTCCAACATATATATTTTTCAAGGATTTGGAAGGTTATATATATATATATATATATATATATATATATATATGCTACAGCCAAATGGTAAAATGCTCGCTCAACATGCACAAGGCCCTGTGGGGAGTGTGTAGGAGGGTTACCCAGTAAGTTTATTTATTTAGACTCACCTTTATGTGAGTTTCTTATGTCTCCTTCAGAGAAAGGATTTCATTATTTTGCAAATGACTCAGATGACTCTTTTCAACAATGGACCTTTATTGGCATATATTAATTATACAGAATAATGTACTTCATAGTGATATTTTCTACATGCATATAGCTGTAGCTTTATTTTCTTAATATTTAGTGTTTGAGACAGGATTTCATGTTGTCCAAACTGGCTTTAGACGTGCTTTGTAAACAAGGATGATCTTGAACTACTTCTTTTTTTTTTAATTAGGTATTTTATTTATTTACATTTCAAATGTTATCCCCTTTCCCCTCCAAAAACATCCTATCCCATCCTTCCTCCCCCTGATCACCAATCCACCCCCTCCCTCTACCCTGTCCTGGCATTCCCCTATACTGGAGCACCCAGCCTTCTCAGGACCAAGAGCCTTTCCTCCCTTTGATGGCCAACAAGGCCATCCTCTGCTTGAGCTTCGTTTGGTCTGTGAAGTGCCTCTTGGGTATTCCAAGCTTCTGAGCTAATATCCACTTAACAGCAAGTGCATTCCATGTGTGTTCTTTTGTGAATGAGTTACCTCACTCAGGATGATATTTTCTAGTTCCATTCATTTGCCTAAGAATTTCATGAATTCATTGTTTTTAATAGCTGAGTAGTATTCCATTGTGTAAACATACCATATTTTCTGTATCCATTCCTCTGTCGAGGGACATTTGGGATCTCCCATGCTCGTGGATTGGCAGGATTAATATAGTAAAAATGGCCATTTTGCCAAAGGCAATATACAGATTCAATGCAATCCCCATCAAAAATCCAACTCAATTCTTCATAGAGTTAGAAAGAGAAATTTGCAAATTCATCTGGAATAACAAAAACCCAGGATAGCCAAAACTATTCTCAACAATAAAAGAACTTCTGGGGGAAATCAGCATCCTGGACCTCAAGCTGTATTATAGAGCAATAATAATAAAAACTGCATGGTATGTGGGGGGTGGGGGGAGTGGTGGCGGCAGCCTTTAATCCCAGCACTTGGGAGGCAGAGGCAGGCGGATTTCTGAGTTTAAGGCCAGCCTGGTCTACAGAGTGAGTTCCAGGACAGCCAGGGCTACACAGGAAAACCTGTCTCAGAAAAAAAAGAAAACCAAAAACAATGCATGGTACTGGTACAGTGACAGGCAGGTAGATCAATGGAATAGAATTGAAGACCCAGAAATGAACTCGCATACCTATGGTCACTTGATCTTTGTCAAAGGAGCTAAAACCATTCAGTGGAAAAAGGATAGCCTTTTCAACAAATGGTGCTGGTTCAACTGGCAGTTAGCATGCAGAAGAATGCAAAACAATCCATTCTAATCTTCTAGTACTAAGCTCAAGTCCATGTGGACCAAGGACCTCCACATAAAACCAGACACATTGAAACTAACAGAAAGGAAGCTGGGGAATAGCCTTGAACACATGGGCACGGGGGGGGGGGGGGGAAATTCCTGAACAGAACACCAACAATAGCTTATGCTCTAAGAACAAGAATTGACAAATGGGACCTCATAAAATTACAAAGTTTCTGTAAGGCAAAGGACACTGTCAAAAGGACAAAACGGCAACCAACAAATTGGGAAAAAATCTTCACCAACCCTACATCAGATAGAGGACTAATATCCAATATTTACAAAGAACTCAAGAAGTTAGACTCCAGATAATCAAATAACCCTATTAAAAAATGGGGTACAGAGCTAAACAAAGAATTTTCACCTGAGGAATGCCGAATGGCTGAGAAGCACCTAAAGAAATGATCATGAACTTCTGACCTACCTGTCTCTACCTCCCAAGTGCTGAGATCACAGTATGGACGACTACAGTTGTATATGGTACTTGGGATTACATCCAGGGCTTCCTACATTCAGGAAATGCATTCTTCCTATGAAGCTACATTCCTAGGCTTCAGATGATTATTATGTTTTTGCAGCGTATCTCTATGTAGTCCTGGCTGGCCTGGCACTCATGATGTAGGCCAGGCTAGCCTTGAACTTCAGAGATCTGCTTTCCTCTGCATCTAAGTTCTAGGATTAAAGACATGTGCTACCATGCCCAGCCAAATGATTAGAACCCTTCGCTTGCTTTACACAAGTTGCATGAAATGCCTCAGCCAGGTTGTACCCCGACACCTTATATTTAGCCATTGTCTACAAAGGAGCTTGCAGTCGTTGGAAGGAGGAGCCACTTTTAGCCTACGCCCTGTGACACTGGCCCGCATTACATGCCACTCCCTACCATAGAAAGCAAGAAAATTCTGGAAAGAACAGAGTTTTATCAATGACAACAAATCAAATGAAAACAAACAAAGAAAAAGATAAAGAGGTAAGCACTGAATGGGAATGGAGAGAAAGGTGTTCTTGCATTGAGAAGAATATAAATACGGAACTCCCAAGTTTAGATCCAGCAGGCTGCTCTCCGACACACAGCATCCCCAAAGTAGAGCAGCCGAGGAGCCTCGGGGAGGAACAGGAAGCAATGCACTAGCTACTGATTAAGAAAGGCTAAAGCTGAATGAAGCTCCAAGCTAGAGCATTTGGCTAGGAAGAGGAGGATGGGGCGCCATCCCCACAGCTGCAGTCCTCCACCATGCACCCGCCCCCCAACGAAGAACACAAAATACATAGGAAGAAAAATACTATCTGAAACTTAGACATTAACCTTGCCATGTTATACTCAGTGGGGTGAATGGATGCTACTATTTAAAGAATGAGTCAGAAAAACCACAGGTGGAAGACGGAGGAGAGAGAGGGAGAGGGAGGGAGAGAGGGGGAGGGAGAGAGAAAGAGAGGGAGGGAGAGGGAGAAGGAGGGCGAGGGAGAGGGAGGGACAGGGAGGGGGAGACGGAGGGAGAGGGAGGAGGAGAGGGAGAGAGAGGGAGGGGGAGGAGGAGGGAGAGGAAGAGGGAGGGAGAGAGAATGAGAATGCTAAGACATTCTCAAAACTGGCCTGGCCTGAATCAGGTGGCAGGACACAGGCCCGCGGTAGAGGGCTCGCCTAGCATACTCAAGGCCGGTGTTCCATCCCCCAAGGACTAGCAACTGGAAACATCTCACAGTTGCTCAAAAGGCAGATTCCATCAGATTGAAAAGGGGAACTCATCCGGCTTCTCCCACGTTTCTAGCATGGGTAGCTCATCGCCTATATTGACTACAATAGAAAACAAGGGTGAGACAGACAGGCTGAAAGAACGCATGCGCCTGGGAGAAAGATTCATTGGGCGTGTCAAATGTCCCCGGTGAGAAATCGGAGCCAGGTGGTCGCAGGCAAGGGCGAGACAAATTTCTCCCCCCCCCTTCTTCCTCCTACACTTCCTCTTCCTCCCCTCCTTCCTCTTCTTTGAGACAAGGTCTCACCCTGTAGCCTTGACTGGCCTGGAGTTCCCTATGTAGGCTGGCCTGGAACTCAAAGATCCATCAGTCTCTGCCTCCCAAATGCTGGGATTAAGGGCATTGCTCCCCCGCCCCCACCCACACCTGCCTCTCTTATTTTTCTTCATAAGCCCTGTCCCTTTGGCACCTTTTTGCCTTGCCCACACAGCTTTTTGCTGCCCGCAGATTCTCCTGGTCTCTCTTTAAGTTGTTTATCAATACCATTCAAGCTTTCTCCATCTGTTCGAGTGGCAGGTGGGACCTGGAGAAATGTGTTCGGGGCCACTGTGCCTCTAGAATGGTTATAAACAGTCTCATGTTCAAAAGTTGCTCTAATATGTTTTTCTTTTTTTTTCTATTTTTAATTTGCTGCAGAAGGTCACACCTCTTGATCATCTCGCTGGCAGCCCGCAGCACCATGGGTATGTTTGTACCTAGGTAAGTCCACAGCTGCTGTTTTCTACAGCTTTTTTAGAGTTTTGATTGGAGCGTATAGAATTTAAGCACATTTGCTATTTGAAAGTACCTTTGTTTTGTGCCTAGAGCAACTAGCCAGAGGCATTTTAAATTATGGCGGTGACTAAGAAAGTAAGATCTATGCAGAGAAATCTGAAGAATTTTATCCATTCTTAGTTCTTGTTAACAGGCGCATTGTGCACCGTGTGGATGGCTTGGGACTAGGACAGATTTCTCTCTGAACTTGACAGCATGGGTATATGAGTGTAATTTGGCCTTTCGTTTTCCCTGGCAGCCGGTGCCCGTCCATTTATATGGTATGTTCACAGGAGAGCTGACAAGTGTTGAGAGGTTTTATTTGATATGCATTTTTTTTCCTTTTAAGATGAAAAAAAAATCCGTAAAAATAGGTACTTGTTAGCTAGTTTTCCTAGTTAGTCTTGTGATCATAACCAAATGTTTCATTAAAGAGTTTCAACCAAGCAGATTAGTGTGCTGAATGATTGCGTTGTGTTTAATATTCATGGCGAAACTGTGCACAGGGAGTTTTTAATGATACCAGTGCAAAGCCACATTATTTTTCCTGTATGACTTGCAAAAGCCATTCCTTCTAAAACAGGGCTATTTATGCTAATTTGCAATAGTTACTGAACTGCAGGCGGCTCTGTGAATTTACTTTTCTTGGCAGTTCTAGAATATCCTGCCATAGCGCATACTGAAAAACCGTTTGACGGGTTATGAAAATCTGGATGCACTGCAGGTCGGTCTTGTGCAGACCATGAAGTGGTGCTTCCATTAGGAAAACGAAACCTGTTATCTGATCAGGTTAAGGAAGCATTAAAATAAGGGAAAATCCGGGGTTTTGAATGGGAGACAAGCTCTGTACAGGTGCAGAGGCTCGTTAGGAAGGCTGGTTCCTTGGTATGTAACTTGGATTGTGGTACCCAGACCTCACTTGGTCTTATTGTCTTTTTGGAGATGCTGAGCTGCACTGTCCATGGAGCTCACTGGGATGCGAGTAACACACACCTTTCTCTAGGAGACATTCATTGTTGTCTTGAGAGGTCTCACGTAGGCTTTAGCTGCCTTCAGATTCACTATGTAGCCCCCGATGCACTCGAACTCATCATCTTCCTGCCTCCAGCTCCAATGGGCAGGGAGACAGGTATTTGGAATCACAGCCAGCTTGGTGGCTTAACTGACATTTTTTTTTCCTGTTTGGAAGAATAAAAAAATATATATACTTTATTGTCTTTATCATACATTACACAAAGAAAATCTTTAGCCAAACCATAAGATTAAATCCGTTTAAAAAATAAAATAAGGAAACTGGTCTAAACCCAGCAGACTTCTGGATCCTGACTCAACTTTTTGTTAAGCAAGTAAAGCTTTACTCCAGATATTTGTATTTGGAATATAACATATCGATGTCTCAAGATGAGTTTTTAAAGTGCGGGCAGGGATTGTCAGAATTACAGGTGCAGAATGCACTTTAAGAATTTTGTTATCATTTTTAATTGACCTTCCAGAGTTGTTTTTCTCAAGTGATAATTATTGGCTCTGTCACTATTGAGCTAATGATGTGCGATTGTTTCATTAATGATATGAATCCATAATATGATTCCACACTGTTAGCTTGGCGACAGTTTCTAACCTAGGAGGGAGGGTGTGATTCTATGCAAAGACGTTGGCAAAACACAGAGGTAATCCATTTGTTTAACAAATAGACATTGAGAATGTCTGTGCAAGGCACTGTCTTACACTTTCTTGGGGTGTAGGGAACACTGTAGAGAATGAGAGAAAGGGTTCATATCTTTGAAGTACAACAAGAAGACAAAGATAAAGGTGACTGAATGATAAACTTCTTAACTATGTGAATGGCTTTGAAAGATACCTACAGCCTGGGTCGGACATATATGATGATGTGTAGTCTTAAAGAGATTTGTGTGTTTTCTTCTTAGAGACAGGGTTTGTCTGTATAGAACTCACTCTGTAGACTAGGCTGGCACCTTGAACTCACAGAGATTTGCCTGCCTCTGCCAACCAAGTACTGGGATTAAAGATGTTACCCACCATGTTTGTCTCTTTTGAGACAGGGTCTCAGGTCCTGCAAACTGTTCTCAGACTTGCTTCTCACTCAAGATGAACTTCAACTTCTAATCTCCGACTCTCAGTTTCTACTCCAAGTGCTGGGATTGTAGTTGTTTGGCATTAATCTTAGATTTATTGAGATTATTTTTTACCTCTACTACTATTATGTATTACTATTATTATTGTAAAGACAGAACCATATAATCCTGGCTGGCTTGAACTCTCTATGTAGCCCAGGCTAGCCTCCAACTCACAGAGGTCTGCCTGGCTCTACCTCTAGTACTGGGATCAAAGGCATGTGTCACCATACCCAGCCAAGGAAATGATTTTTAACTCTAAGATAGAAGTAGTATTTTTATAGTCAACTTCCGAAGGAAGAAAAATAGATAAGAAATGCAGATGGTCAATTAACTTGTTCATCTAACTTCATTTACATCATAAAGAATACAAAGGGACATAAAAATTATAACAGATTTATATGCTTTATAGGCTAAGAAGAGCACCAAAATTGATTAAAACTTTCCAGTGGTAAAATTGGATACTTGATCAAGGAATGTTCTCACCTCTTTTATTTTTTTTTAATTTTAAATTTATTTTTGGTATATCTTTTAATCCTAGTACTTTCATAAATACAAATATATATTGTATATATGTATGTACAGATATGTATAATATACATAAATAATGTATCTCCATCAGATCTAACTAACACTCTTTTTTTTATTTGATATATTTTTTATTTACATTTCATATGATTTCCCCTTTTCAGGCCCCCCACTCCCTGAAAGTCACATAAACCCCCTTCCTAACGAACACTCTTCAGTCACCTGATTTCCTCTTCTCCCCTTCATATCTTTTCTTTCTTTCTTTCTTTCTTTCTTTCTTTCTTTCTTTCTTTCTTTCTTTCTTTCTTTCTTTCTTTCTCTCTCTCTTTCTTTCTCTTTTTCCTCTTTAAATCCACTGAATCTAACTAGCACTGTCTTTTGGAATGCTGACTGATATTGTTTGTTTGGTCCTGTCCAGGTGACCATGCGTGACTGCATGTGACTTGCAGTGACTTCATGAGTGCAGTAGGCATGTCATGGCCTGAAGACAGTACTTCACAGCGCTCCTCTCCATCCTCCACTCTCACATCTGCTTTACCTCTCTTCTCCGACATTCCTTGAGCTTTGGTGGGCTGTGTGCTGATGTAGATGTCCCGTTTAGGGCTGAGTACTCAATGGCTGCTCATGTATATCACTGGTCAGCCATGAGTCTCTGCATTAACTGCTGCCCACGGCAGAGAAATGCTTCTCTGGATAAGGTTGACTAGCATTAACGCACAAGATGAACATACGTATTTAAAAAGCAATTTGAGCCAGGCAGTGGTAGTGTACTTGGGAGGCAGAGGCAGTAAATTTCTGAATTGGAGACCAGCATGGTCTATAGAGTTTTAGGATAGCCAGGGCTATACAGAGAAATCTTGTCTCAAAACAAACAAACAAACAAACAAACAAAAACCCCCAAAACAAAAAAGAACAAAATAATAATAATGATAATGATAAATTTGAAGACATTTCCATTTAACAAGATGACATTGATAGTTTCCTTTGTACCTAATGATGTTCCTAATCATGGGTCTTTGACCAGGTTTACAGTTCCGGGCATGAATTCCCTCTTATGGAGTAGACCTTATATCCAATGCAAATGCAGTTGGTGGCACCCTAACTAATGTTCTGACACCATTGTGTCAGCAGGCACATCTTGCCTGACAGGTTGATATTGTAGCATGCACAGTTCACCACTGGGTAATACCATCGATTAGTTTTCTTTTCCAATGGACTGACTAACACCTTCCTATACTATGACAGCTAGCCAGCAGAGAGAAAGTTTTCAGGTCAGTTCTGGGTTGATTTTTTTATATCCTGCAGTAAAAGTATGTGGTGTCTTCAGCAATAGGGTCTGACCATCTAGTTTTGGCGGGCGACCAAGAGTAAAGGCAGTAGCCTCTGTTGTTTTGGGGTCCTCTAGAGCCTCCCTAGTTAATAATTCAGAGTTCTCACACATCTAAGCAAAACAGAATAATTATATTTGAAGCTAAAATATAATGGAGAGGTCAGAAAAAAACCTAAATTGACTAAGGAGAGTAAAGTTCATGTTTATAATTTTTGCAGCTTTGTCATTCAATACTGAATGAAACCAAACCTAATTTAAAATTTTTATTGCATCAGGAGACAGCAGGTGTTGGCGAGGATGTGGAGAAAGAGGAACACTCCTTCACTGCTGGTGGGATTGTAAGATGGTACAACCACTATGGAAATCAGTCTGGCAGTTCCTAAGAAAACTGGACATGACACTTCCGGAGGACCCTGCTATACCTCTCTTGGGCATATACCCAGATGATTCCCCAGCATGCAATAAGGACACATGCTCCACTATGTTCATAGCAGCCTTATTTATAATAGCCAGAAGCTGGAAAGAACCAAGATATCCCTCAATGGAGGAATGGAGACAGAAAATGTGGTATATCTACACAATGGAGTACTATTCAGCAATTAAAAACAATGAATTCATGAATTTTTCAGGCAAATGGTTGGAACTGGAAAATATCATCCTAAGCGAGTTAACTAGTTTCCAAGGACAGATGTTAGGTTGTTCCTGGTAATCATCTCTGTAGTTAATAACTTCATGACAGTCATTTTACTGTGTATCCACAGAGGTTAGGACTTCCAGCTGAAGAAATAACCACACCAAAATTCCCTCCATAATATATAATCTTCTTTCATTTTTGTGTGTGCACATGCACTTACATGTTTGCATGTGTGTGGGCACACGTGTGGGTACATGTGGAGACTGGAGGCTGGCCTGAGGAGTCATGCCCTTTCATCTTACTCACTCATGTGTGGTCTTTAACCCCCGCCAGAGCCTTATTGTTACCAGCCGTCTGGTTCTGGAAATTCCCCTGCCTCAACCTCTGGAATCTGGAATCACAGGTGGGTCACCCTGCCAACCTGGCATTTACTTTGAGGATCTGAATTCTGGTTTTCATGCTTGCACATCTTGACCACCGAGCCAGCTCTCCAGCCCTGGCTGACGTAATCTCTATTTCCACTAGAAATACGTGAACAAGCTTTCAGATTCCTTTTGCAAATTGTTGAAGAAAACCAGAGTCTCACTTTTACATTGTTTTTCTCATACGATTCTCTGCTGTTAGCCTTTTCACCACCCCCCACAACTTATAAAGGTTTTTGTTTTTCTTAATACAAGGGAGGTAATTTTTTTTGCTTGCTTGCTAATTACAAGTTGCAAAACAATTCATATCTCATTTTTGGACTTTTCACTTGCCTCTCTCTCTCTCTCTTTCTCTCTCTCTCTCCCTCTCTGGGTGGGGGTTTTCAGACAGGGCTTCTTCATCTGCTCTGGCTCTCCTGAACCCACTTTGTAGACCAGGCTAGCCTCTAACTCACAGAAATCCTTCTGCCTCTGCCTCCTGAGTGCAGGGACTAATGGTGTGCCCCACCACCGCCCTGCTGAGGGGGATTTTTTTCTTTACATAGTTGAATTTAACAAAATGTTCTTGACTCAAGGTTAGAAAAACAAAAAATATCATATTGCATTCCATCATGAGAGTATGCTGTTTTTCTTCTAGACTATAGTTTAGATAGCTTTTAATAGCTACCTTAACTTTTTTAGCTGTTTCGAATTTTAAAATACTGTTTGTGTGGAAATCAGAGAACTTGTGGGAATTGGTTCTGTCTTTCCACTTTGTGGGATCGAGAGCTTGAGCTCAGGTCATCGGGCTTGGTGGCAAGCTCCTGTAGCCCTGAACCAGCTTGTTAGCCTGTGTTTGAAATTGTCTTAGTATAAGAAAGGTTTAATCCTTGTCCTAATCACGCCTCTACTACGCTGATCTGTGGCAACCTTCCTCCTTTCCCTCCCCACTGTCCCCCTAAGCCACCCACAGTTCCTCCTTATCCCCATCTCAGTCTGAATTTCCCGTTTGTTTCCACACTCACTCTGCCTTGCAGGGTCTTAGTCTATAGTCCCTCTCAGGCAGTCTCCTGCTTCAGCTCCCCAGGGCTGAGACTGGAGACATATTCTGCTGTGCCCAACTATGGGGCGGGGGTTATTTGTTTGTTTTGCTATTTTCCATTTTGCTTTTGTTTTGTTTTTTATCTCATATCTCTTTGGATCAATGTCTGAACTTTATTTTTCTCTTCTACTTCTTAACATACATATTTTTACACATCTCAATTCTTAAAAATGTTCCCGTGTGGCATCTGTCTTTGGGCTCCTTTGAGGTGACTAACGGGTTTAACTTTTTATCTTATGGTTGATTTTTTTTCCTGTTAACAAAGTTTGTTCTAGTTGCTTCCTTGGGCAACGTGTTTAGAAACGTATAAGGAATGAAAAAATGTGTTTGCAATTATGTGAAAATATTACGCACATCAGAGCTAATTCTGCAAAAGCTGAAACCTCATGAAAAAGACATGTCTGTTTCAGATGAAATTCTTCAGTCCAACAGGAAGGTCCATAGACCTTTCCATAGTCCATAGTCAGAGAATACACACACACACACACACACACACACACAGAGAGAGAGAGAGAGAGAGAGAGAGATGCACGGTGTGCACACACATGTGACGTGTTATATATTTTGAAATGAAAGATGGATCCATTGGGCAATGAATTGGTAGGAGAAAGTATTTTAGCTCCACCTTGGACTCTGCAGTGTGATTTACTGGTAAGTTGATTTTCATTAATGATTATTCTGTGTGTGTGTGTGTGTGTGTGTGTGTGTGTGCTTGCACCTGTGGAGGTCAAAGATCAATGTCGGCTGTCCTTTTTCAGGTGCTGTCCACCATGGTTTTTTGAGAGAGAACCTCTGCTTGGCCTAAAACTATCTGATTAGGCTAGGTGGTTTGGCCAGTGAGCCTCAAGAATCCATTGTCCTCCATCCACCATCTTACTTCTGAGAGATTCAAAGTTGCAATCTATTGTGCCTAAGTTTTTAAAAGTGGGTCCTGGGAATTGAACTCAGGTAGGTCCTTATGGTTATATAGCCGAAACTGAGCTATGTCCCCCATCCATGAGATTGATTTTAAGTTGAACTAGTTGGACAGGAAGATGAACATCTATAATGCTAGCACTTGGGAAACTCGGGAAGGAAGAACTTGAGTTTAAGACAAGTCAGGGTTACTTAGCAAAACCCTGTCTCAAAAAGCTAGAAATATTACATTTGTTGTAAGGTGGCACTGTCACTAGCAAAGTGTTATACTAGGAAACAGTAGCAGTTGGTTTCATACAAGATTATAATGACAATGGGATAATCACATTCCACATTCCTGTGTCAAAAGTGGGAGGGGCAGAGAGAGGTCTGCTCCATTTCCCTGCCTCTGTGGGGTATGCACAGATTATCCCTGCTTTAGCTTAACCTGGAAGCTTCTGCAATTAAGAGTATAAGATCATGTAATAGTCCACAGACTGTTGGATTCTGCAAATCAGTTGGAGCATTGGGCTCATGGACTTCTTTTTGCTATTGGACTGTTTATACACAGTTCCTGACTTTCTATTTTTACCTAAAGTGCATTGAAGGAACACAAGATGATTCTTATTCATATAAGCACAGAAGAGGTGGGCCACCAGGCATTCAGAAAATAAAATTGATGGAACAGGAATGTTCCCCCTCTTAGCAGTAGTGCTCAGACTTAGGCTAGCTCTTTTCTTCTTCCTGGGAAGATATCACCATTAGCATTATGCTGGATTTAATGAAAGATTTCTTCCACATATATTAAACTGAATAGAGAGCTGATTAGTTGGGAGGGGAGTGTGGCAGGAACTGTGTAGCCCAGGATAGCCTTGAATTTGCAGTCCTTCTCCCTTAGCCTATAAGTGTGTGCCACTTATAAAAAAAAAAATGCATCTTGTTGGGCTTGCCTTGCAGCACTGTGAAACAATAGAGGGTCCTGTGACGAATGGATGGCCATTGTCGGTAAATGAAGACATGACAGCAGTAAGGCAGTGGCAGCTCCGAAGGTGCTAACATGGAGCCCATGATGAGAGAGGGTGGACTGAAGTGAACATTTCCCAGCAAAGGAGCAAAGGCAGCAGTTAAAGCTATTTTTTAAGTAAGTGTCAATGCCTGTGGTATGGCTTTCATCGCTTGCTGATTTTATTGCCCGAGTAGTGTGACTCTCTATTTGATTCCTTTTTAGTGGTTCCTCATAAAACTGCATGTGAGAAATGAGGATTGAAAAGCCTTTTAA
This sequence comes from Apodemus sylvaticus, assembly GCF_947179515.1. Taxonomy (NCBI): domain Eukaryota; kingdom Metazoa; phylum Chordata; class Mammalia; order Rodentia; family Muridae; genus Apodemus; species Apodemus sylvaticus. The sequence continues at coordinate 140,020,077 of NC_067473.1, read as the reverse complement.
AAACTAGGACTAACATGAGATCAGAGTAACCTGAGACTGTAGAAGAATGCAATTGTTAATTTAAACTCCCTATTGGATTTATCGTACACACTCTAAGGCTCACATTTTAACTTTATGTAATGTGTGTGTTCCTGAATGCATGTTCGTTGCATGTGCAGCAGCCCACAGAGGTCAGAAGAGGCATCCATTTCCCTGGCACTGAAGTTACAGACTCCATTTCCCTGCAATTGGAATGCTAGGCTGTTGTGAGCTACCCCATGGGTATTAGGAGCTGAATCCAGGTCCTCTGGATTCAGCCATCTCTCCAGCCGCCTGTGGTATTGTCTTTGGTGGATATTTCAAGTGTCTTTTATACTTGATGAACTAAGACTTGGTCCCTATTTTTGTAGTGAAGTGGTTTGTTTGGGTGATGAGTTTAATCTTCTCTTACATGTAATATTTAAGCCTATATATCAACTGTCAGAGATGATTCGGGTCATAGAATTTCAAAAAGAGAAAGACTGTGAACTGTCAGTATAGGCAAGTTTCCTGAAAGACTAAAATTAGTTCTTTTCTCTCCTTCTGTATGTTGCCGTATATAATTGGCCAGGAACCAGAGAACTGGATTGTGATGCGAGAATACAGGGCAGGAATGAGGGGATGGGCTAAGAAACTGTCATAACCTTTGGGAAACGCTTTACCTGTCATTGGTACTACTTTTGAGGTCGCCTTGTGTATTTCCCTCTCAATCTCTTGCTATTTCCCTGAATTTTTCTCTTTTCTGAGTGAATGGCCAAAGATGGTACAGACACAGAGAGAGAGACAGAGAGGCAGAGAGAAGGGCTAGGCTTAGGTCTGAGGAGCAGTTCAGAGGGTTCGGTCATGACATCCAATTCTGAGAAGGGGCCTTTGTGGGTGAGCACTTGGTTAGGAAGATGACATGAAAATCATGTTCATGTCAGGTGTGAGGTTGAACTAGGAGTCCTGTACAGCACAGGAAAAGGCAAAGTGCTTGTTGGCAGATGGGGCAGAGTTACTGGGTGCCATCTCAAGTGGTTCTGAGATCTCAGGCTCTACAGATGGATGTCTGCTCATGGGGTCCTCAGATTCTCCTGTTTTATGTCTCAGATCTCATCCTTCAGCATGTAACAACCTCACGGCGGCAGGCATTCGCCCCTCACTGCTTGTGTCTGGGCACAGTCTCTCCTTTTGAAAAGAGCATGCTTCCTGACTTAGAGCGCACTCTCCTGCGTCCGTCCCTTATTCCTGCCTCAAACAAACCTGAAGTCCAAGGTTGTGCTTGCTTGTTTTCTTTCAACTTGATACAAGCTGGAAGAGAGAGAACCTCATTTGGGAAGAGAGAACCTCACAGAGAAGATGCCCCCACCAGACTGGCCTGTGGGTAAGCCTTGAGACATTACCCTGATAGAAGGCTGAGTTTGGAGATCCACCTCACAATGGGTGGTGCCATCTTTAGGCAGGGGGTCCTGAGTGCTGTAAGAAAGCAGGCTGAGCCAACCATGAGGAACAAGCCAGTAAGCAGCACTCCTCCATGACCCCTGGATTGGTTCCTGCCACCAGGTTCTTGCCCTATATGAGTTTCTTCCTTGACTTCCCTCGGTGATGATGTGGTATAGAAGTATATAAGCTTTAATAAATCCTTTCCTCCCGAAGTTACTTTTGGTCATAGTCTTTTTTTCCACAGCAATGGAAACCCTACATCAAAGGTCCACTCGGAACTCAAGAAATTCCCTGACTGTCTGTGCTGGCTTCCACAGCAAATATTCGCCTAGATCAATACACTTGGACTGTCTTTTGCAGAAAGACATTCTCAATCATCCTATGCTAATGATGAGACCCTGGAGACTGCTTCTTGATGGGAGTTTTCTAGCACTGAATATTGCCCCGGGGACATGAACACATTGAGAGGCTCAAGATGCCCTTGGAATCCTACCTCTAACTAGCGTTTTGTGGCTGAGTGATTAATAGTTCTCTAAAATCTTTTGATGTGATTAAAACTCAAAAGTTATGGCTGCTTGATATAGTCTGCATGTCACCCTGACCGTCCATTAACAAATACCATTTCTACTGACCATGTGATGCTAAAACGCCTCCTTGTTCCTTCCAGAAAAGCATGAGAGCGGGAGATAGAGGTTGGGGCTTATTTGACACGCTTCTTCTCTGTTTGACTCTTGATTTTAGATTTTACTTCCTTTAGGGTAACTTTTCTTTATTTTCTGTAATAAGCACGTGATATTACTAATACTGTACCAAATCAGGAAAATACATTTTGCCCCAAGTCAGCAAAATGTAAATGCTTATAAAAAATGATAGATGCATATAAACACAGAATATAATATATGCAAGTGGTGTGTAGGAGGGGGGTGTGTTCTTGTCTGTGTGTATACACCGAGACATGTGGGTGCCTAGCATGTAGAGATCAAAGGTTGAAGTTTGGTGCCTTCCTCTATCATGCCTGCCCCCTCCTTTTCTTTCTTCCTTCCTTCATTCTGTCATCTCCCTGCCTCCTTCCTTGTCATTGAGACAGGGTCTCACCATATCTCATAACTCTAGCTGGCCTGGAACTTGCTATATAAAGCAGGCTGCTCTTAAATGCATAGAGACCTGCTTGCCTCTGTCTCCCAAATGCCAGGATTAAAGGCATGTACCACCATGGCCAGCTCCTACTTGTTTGTTTGTTATTCCGGAACCATCTGTCTTCACACACACACACACACACACACATACACACACACACACACACACACACACACACACACACACACACAGTGCTAGCGTCTATACCCCAGATGCTACTTCTGCCCAGGTTTTTAAGTGGGAGCTGAGGTCCTCAAGGCTGTCTGCAAGCACTTTACAGGGTGAGCCATCTCTCAGTTCCAGAATATAATTTAAGAATAAAATTTCACAGCCTTAAATCTGCAATGGCAGTGATAGCATCGGATGTTTCTGTAGTATCTACCAATGGCTGTTTTCTGCATGTAACATTGGGGGCAGAATAGACTGGTGGTTTGAGGTCAGTTTAGAACATGGCTCTGCCACTCGAAGAGTCAGAGAGAGTAAGGTGTTGACCTCCTTTTAGCTTCTGCTTGATCTCAATCCTGGTCTCACAGAGTCATCGTTAGGATGTTGAATAATGCCTGTGATATGTTCACAGGGCTGGATTATGGGAAATGTTTCATAGCGTTACTTATTGTCTGACTTTATTTCTTGTGAAAAAGCAGGGCATGTGAGATTCGCATCACTTCCCCAAAGGGGAAAATCATGCTCAGAGATTAAGTGGAGTAACAAGCGACTCCTGCAGTGTCTCTGCCAGGACTGAAAGAGGCAGTCAGTGAGCTCCCTGGAATCTTTCTAAAAGGTGGGGCAACCCCAAACCTGAAATGCCAGTTGAACCACCCTGGTGGGGTTAGCTGTGGGTCCTGTGGTCCCATGTGGTCCTGTCAGCTCTCCCATATAGTCATAGGCACAGCCAATGGCTGAGAGCACAGGGCTGGGGAGTGGGGTAAGGGGTGGGAATGGGGGTGGGAGGAGGGGGTCAGTATCTGCAGGGAGGCCTCAAATCCTTCTTCATGTTGTTTTATTTTTGATGCTAGGATGGAGGAAGAGATGGTGAGACTGCATTAGTAATCGTTAAACTTTCTCATTTCCAAATGAAAAGTTGTCTCCTCCACAGTTCTGTGAGCTGAGCGTGCAGCCCCGGAAAAGCTGCTTTGAAAGCCCAGCTTTGTAAGTTGCTGTGGCTTTGAAAAAAGGCTCAGAAAGAAGCCTTCCAACCGCACGGTGCCGGCTGGCCCTTGCCCTATTTGTTCCGGAGATGTGTTGACACCTCTCATCAGCTTGTGACAAAGATGTACTGTGCCATCTCTACTCAGCAATGACATCTCCCTCCCCAGCATTATAGCTCTCTCCTCCCACCACCTCCCACCATCTCTTTATCATTTTGTTTCTTCTAACAATCCACACCTGCCCCCCACCCCCCACCCCACCCCATGACAAACCATTTTTAAAACGACCCATTGCTTTTAAAAATGAACTAGAGTGTTAACATGTTGGAGTTGGGCACAGACTCCATCCTCATTCTATAATTGTGGTTTTTGTGTTTTCAGCTTCAAGAAAGGTAAATGACGAGATGGAAATTTCCCAGTCAATACTGTAAAGGGCACAATTCACTTTATAAAAGAAATGTTTATTCACATATGGGTTCGTTAGTGATATGTTTGGCTTTGATCTGTGAAATGTTAGGAGTCAGTTTGGCCCGAAAATCTCTGAAGTCACATTGTCGAGCAGACAAATTAAAATGCAAACATTTTGATGCATCCCGAAGTTCCCAGTTTTCATAGCTACTTGGCAGGCTTCAAAGTTTATTAACTACAGTAGTTTGGAAAACCAACATGAAAGAGTTATAAAATCATGTCTATAGGTCATGATAAAAACAGATTAATTTAAAAGAAAATAATAAATCAGTGGGTAGAAGATTTACAGATTGGACCGTAGATAAATACTTCATATAGGCGTTATAATGTAAGAAATAAATGATTTTGTTTTCCTTTTTGGGAGAGGTCCTCATATAGCCCAGGCTAGCCTCCAACTCATTCTCTTCTTGAAAATGACCTGGATTTCTAACCCTCCTGCCTCCACCACCCAAGCAGTGGGGTAACAGGTGTGCATCACTGATTCTGGTTTTTGTCATTCTGGGAACTAAAGCCAAGACTTCTGGTATGCGAGGCTAGCTCTCTGCTGAGCCACATCCCAGCCTTATTTATGAGTCATTTTTTTACTGAATTTTACTCCATTTTATTATACATTAGAGTTTTAGACAAGCTATCTTACAGAATGTCTACAAGAATGCCAGAGAGGCATAGCAGCCCCTCTTCAATTTGCATATGGCCTGAGGCATTTTGCAAATAGTACTCTTTTGTGCTTCCAAAATTATACTTTGGATGGATGTGGTGGTAGAAGCCTTTAATCCCAGCATTTAGGAAGCAGAGGCAGGTGAGTTTGGTTTAAATAGTGAGTTCCAGGCTAGCCACGGTTACACGGTGAGACACTATTTCAAAAACAAACAAATTCACTGTGCAGGTGAGGACTGAGCATCAAAGGTCAAAGGGGCTTCTGATTGTCCAGAGGACCTGAGTTTGGCTCTCAGCACCCACGTCAGGTGATAACAATAGTCTGTAGCTTCAGCTCCAGAGAACCTGATGTCCTCTTCTAGTCTCTGTGTATACCTTCACACATCAAAGGCACACACGCATGCTTCTACACACAAATAAAAGTTAAACAAGTAAAATTTTAAATATTTCAAGGGGGTCATCAGGATGATGGCTCAGTAGGTTAAGGCTGCCAAGCCCGGGGACCTGAGTTCAATCCCCAGAGCCTGTGGTAGAGGGATAGAAACAACTCCTCCTCTAAGCAGTCCTTGGACATCCACACTTGTGTTGTGACTTGCTTGTGTATCCCTTGTCCCAATGAATGTAAAAAGTTAAAAACATGTCACTCCAATGACTTGAGGTCTTTTTTTTTTTATTTTTTTATTGGATACATTACATTTCAAATGTTATCCCCTTTCCCAGTTCCCCTACCCTGAAACCCCCTTTCTCCTTCCCCCTCCCCTTGCTTCTATGAGGGTGCTCCCTCACCCACCCACCCTAGCATTCCCCTACACTGGGGCATCAAGCCTTCACAGGACCTAAGGCCTCTCCTTTCATTGATGCCCAACAAGGCCATCCTCTGCTACATATGCAGCTGGAACCATGGTCCCTTCATATGTACTCCTTGGTTGGTGGTTTACACCCTAGGAGCTCTGGTTAGTTGATATTGTTGTTCTTCCTATGGGATTGCAATCCCTTCAGCTCCTTCAGTCCTTTCTCTAACTCCTCCATTGGGGACCCTGTGCTCTGTTCAATAGCTGACTCTGGCACAGCCTCTCAGGAGACAGCTATATCAGGCTCCTGTCAGCATGCACTTGTTGGCATCCACAATAGTGTCTGCCTTTGGTGACTGTATATGGGATGGATCTCCAGGTTGGGCAGTCTCTGGATGGCCCTTCCTTCAGTCTCTGCTCCACACTTTGTCTCCATATTTCCTCCTGTGAGTATTTTGTTGCCCCTTTTGAGAAGGACCAAAGCATCCACACTTTGGTCTTCCTTCTTCTTGAGTTTCATGTGATCTGTGAATTGTATCTTGGTTTGGGGGCTGGCAAGATGACTTCATGGTTAAAAAACCCTAGCTGTTTATTCAGAGTACTTGGGTTTGATTCCCACTACCCATTCAACAGTTCATAACTGTCTGTAACTCCAATTCTAGGAGACCCAATATCCCCTTCTGGCCTCTATGCAGACCAAGCACACAAACAGTGCACAGACATATATGTTAGTAAACACATATACACACACTTTAAGGAGAGAGGGGTTTACAAAAATGTAATATGTAAAGACAGACTATTCATATTTTGCATTCTGGAGTTCTAACTCAGCTTAAAGGGGAAAAGGAGATTAAACCTGAGACCTAAACCGGGGCACTTTTGAGGGAGCTGAGGTTGCATTCTCAAGTGATGCAATCAGCAACTGCACTTTTATTATTTTACTCAAAGCTCCTGTAATTAGTTTTCCCATCAAGTGTTTTATTTGTTTGTTTGTTTTGAGACAGAGTCTGCTATTAACTAAGTAGCATCAAACTTCACCTAATCTTACAGACATGCACCACCCCACCTGGTTTATGCTGTGCTGGTGACCAAAGCAGGCTTTGGCATCCTAGACAGACACTTTACCAGCCGAGGTGCCTCCTCACCTCTCCCATCAGGACTCTATGTGTGCAGGCACGCATGTGAATGGATGCTGTAGTACATGCATGGAGTTCAGAGGACATGTTTTGGAAATTGGTTCTCTCTTTCCATCATGGGTTGGGGATCAAACTCAGATTCTGAGGCTTGCAGGGCAAGCACTTTTCCTGCTGAGTTCTCTCTCTAGTCCTTCTTACCAAGTTTCTAATTCCTAGCATGAAATTCACACATAGAGTTTGGAACCTGGGTAAAGCAGGATTTTGCTTTGCAGATCTGACTGGTTTAAGCCAGCCCCTCCACAGTTCCAGCAGTAGGAATTGGTCCTCCTTTCTTAAGGGGTGGCCTGCACTCCATTTCCTTGGGTAAGGATGGACCAATGGCAGGGCAGAAAGGAGATCTTATGATTTGTAAAGAGGAAGTCATAGCAATTGATGTGGTTTCTCCCGAGATTTGCCAGAACTTCTGGAGATACCCTAAGGAAAGCTTCAAAGATGTTCCAGTAAGCTCAGTCATCCTAACCCAACCTGTTTTAGTTCCCCCCACCCCCACCCCGCTCCCAACCTCCAGACATGAGGCAGACAGCCTTCAAATTATTCCACCCTCCAGTCTTTGAGCCAGCCCCAGCTGATGCTACATGGAGGGCAGGACCACCTGTCTCCATGGAGCCCGGCCCAGTTTCAAAAGTACTTGGGAAAATAGGCAGAATGAGTGTAGTCTTGATATCCATGGATTCTGAGGGCATGGATTCTACCAAGTACACATGAAAAATAACCACAAAAGATGTGCCTGTACTGAACTCGTGGATATGTGTTGTCATTATTCCCCAAATAATAAAATATAACTACTACACACATAGCATTGACATAAAGTTTTCGTGTGTGTGTGTGTGTGTGTGTGTGTGTGTGTGTGTGTGTGTGTGTGTGATGTGCTTGCACTTGCACATGTACAGACCAGGGGTCAATGATGTCTGTTTTCCTCAACTGTTTTTTTGTGAGTGACACCACCTCTAATGGAACCTGGAGTTTGCTGATTTGGCTGAACTGGAAGGTCACTGAACCCCAGGGAGCAGAGGAAGCCCGGGTGAATGGGTGTGTCATTAGCATAGCCATGCGAAGGAGGAAAGCCTCACATCCATGGGGATGGCAAAGCCTTCTTCTGGTCCTAAAGCAATGAACTGTTGGCAGGATGTGCAAACAGTAGCAACTGCAGCTTCCTCCTCCCCAGATGTTCACAGCTGGAGAGTCTCCCTACAGAGACACCCCCCCCACTCCCGCCCGACAGAGACTAGCTACCTCCACCCTCTTTGCTGTGCATAATAAAATGGCAGTGGTTCTGGGTTGTTGTGACTGGTTGGTGGCACCCTATCCGATTATGAGTGGCCCACCTGACCCCAGCTTTTCAGTGCATGTGTCTGTGTCTCCCCTCTCTTCATTCCCTGGATGGCTCTAATCGGGTTTCCAGGACCAGGCTTTGCTTCAATGGTTGGGAAGAGCCCCCTCCCCCACCCACTTTGTTGGGATTACAGACATGTAGTGTTATGTCTGGTTTAAAAAATATTAAGATTTTTATTCACATGTATAGATATTTTTCATGTATGTGAATGAAAATGAGGACATGACCACTCCAAGGTATGGTTGAAAAGAAGTATTTTTAGAGTACATATGAGGGAGAGTACTGTTTAAGACATCTGGAAGGGGGGGGGAGGTGAAGGGACTAAAAGAGGAGCCAAGACGGCAAGCTGGAACTGCAAGGCAAGAAGGACCACGAGAACACACGGCCGAAATGGCAGTTATATAGCGGGAAGCAAAACCTCTGGCTGAGAAGTTTAGGGCAGAAGTGCTGAGAGGAGCTTAGATACCAAGCAAACACTTGGCTATGCTAATAGGCACCACAGTTAACCATTTGTCCAGGGTCCCCTTGGGGCGTAGCAGTATGTACAAATATGTAGCATGCACATGCAAAGTCTGCAGAGGTCAGAAAGGGGGTGGGGAGCTCTGATCACCTAGACCTGGAGTTACAAATGATGTCGAGCCACCGGGCACTTGGAAGCAAACCCGGGTCCTCTGTGTAGAGCATCACATGCTCTTAACTTCTGAGCCCTTTCTTCAGCCTCCCTCTCCACTTCTAAACTTGGGGCTCTAAGCATTGAGTTTAGGTCCTCGTGCTTTTGTGGCAGTCCACAAACAGAGCCATCTTCCCAGCCCCTCTCTTAGGTTTCCTAAGCAATCTAGAGATGATTTCAAGTCGATGGGAAAATGTGTATAGATTCCATCCAAACACGATGCCTTCTTAGAAAAGGACTTGTGTTTGCCACTGATTCTCCCGTGGGTACTAAGAACTGACTGTAGTGTTGTAGAGTCTACTAGTGGTTTTCTATGTAGCACTTGATAACCAGTATATTAGATTTGAAAAAAAAAATCTTCTTAGGGCAGAATACTGTCTATTATTATACACAGCAGGGCTGGTTTACCAGAGTAGAGATTTGGCTAGTTTTTTGTGTTTTGTTTTTTTTTTAAAAATTGAAAAGGGAAGTAAAAACACTTTATGATAAAATTAAAGAATTACATGGAAAATATTTCAGATAAAATAGAAGAGATACATAGAAAAACACGTTAAAATTGACAATTTTCATGGAAAATTAAAGAGTCAGAGATTTGGCTAGTTTTATTTTGTGAACTAAAGCAGAAGCTAAAGCTAAAGTTAAATCACCTTGTCTTAGGAAGAGCGGTAAACACACTTGGAAGTGTTGCTTGACCAAGACTTCATAATAGATGTGTTAAGTGTGGCGAGGGGTGTGACAGTCCTTTAGTTGTCTGTTTCTCATGATTCTCTTAGGAACCGGGCTGAAGTGTTGCTAGGTAGCTTCAGAAGACTTCCTTCCATCTCGTGTCTGCTGCTCTTCCATATGGGCCCCTTTCCCGGCCGTGTGCCGTGTAATGCTTCTCTGAGCTCCAGGCTTCACAAAGCCTTTCAGGCTTTCTTCCCAGAGGGACTCAAAGCCAAGGTGGCCAGATCTCTTCAGAGCAGAGCAGTCTCTGAATGTCATTTTTACTGCATCTTATTGGACAAAGAATGTCACAGACCAAGCCAAGAGTGAGAAAAGTGTCTCTGGCTCTGTGTGAGTGGTGTGTCATGCATTTACAGGGTGACAAGAATTTTCAGGGTGCCACTTACATTACTTACACATGCATTTACAGGGTGGCCACTTTGGAGGCAGACAGGAAGGATAGTTGGTCATGAATAAGGAAAGAACCATTGTATTTTTGTTGTTGCTGCTTTTATAGACAAGCTCACATTGTAGCCCAGGCTGGCCTCAAACTCATAGCAACTGTACCTCAGCCTCCTGAATTCTTGGATTATAGCTCTGAAGCCCCGCAAGAGAAATAGTCCTTTTGTTTCAGAAGTTCTCAATCTGCTTGTCTTGACCCTGGTTGAGGGGTGTGTGTCAATGGTCCTTTGACAGTGGTAACCTAAGACCATAAAAAACAAAGCAAAACAAAAACAAACAAGATGCAGATATTTACATTATGATTCAGTAAGCAGCAATGAAAATGACTTCAAGGTTGGGGGATCACCACAGCATGAGGGACTGGATTAAAGCGGTGCAGCATTAGCTTCTTCTTCTTCTTCTTCTTCTTCTTTTTTTTTTTTTTTTTTTGGTTTTTCCTGACAGGTTTTCCTCTGCTTAGCCCTGGCTGTCCTGGAACTCACTCGGTAGATCAGGCTGGCCTTGAACTCAGAAATCTGCCTGTCTCTGCCTCCCAAGTGCTGGGATTAAAGGTGTGTGACACCACTGTCGGCTTGTTTTCCTTTCTTTACCCCACCCTGACACCCCCCTCCCCATACACACAGGATGGCCTTGAACAAACTGTGCAGCCCTAGGTATTCTAGAACTCTCCCCTCCCTCACCAGCCTCCCAAGTGTTGAGATAACAGAAGTGTGACACTGTGCCCAAGCTAAGAGAGTGGTTCAAACCCTGGGACTGCCTTTAGCTATGCGAGATTGCCTTAAATGATAGCAGAAGGGACTGGCAGTTAAGAACATGCCATTCCATCCTACCCTGCTCTAGATAATCTAGACAATCTAGGAGCTTCGGAGGCGTGGGAGGGAGCAGTTATAATCAGATGCCGGATAGATGAATTACCCATTCCTGTTCTTCTGGGTGCCGGTTAGCCTGCGCTGTTGTTTTGAGCTCTGAACCTGAGTGACATCCTCAGGGGTCATGACCTTAGCGTCTGCAGTGAGCCGGTTTCCCCCCACTCTTCCTCAGCTGCGCAGGATAGAAACACAACGCACACTCCTGCTTTTTTTGTTTTGTTTTTGTTTCATTGCTCAACAGGATAGAAACACTCTTCCTCAACAGGATAGAAACACAACACACACTCCTGTTTTTTTTGTTTTGTTTTTGTTTCGTTCAGTTTTGCTGACTGTTACAGGGAGTGAGAGAGCTTTAGAGGTCTGCCCGGATCCTAGAGGCTGGTTTATATAAATTATATAAATTTATCACAAGATAAGTACTTTGAAGTTTATTGAAATAGTTCTTTTTTGTTTTTTAATAATCTTCAATCACATGTTCTAACCTTGACCCTTACAGTTCCTTCAGGCAGTGTCCTATAAAACATCATCTCAAGGGGACAGTCTTTTAGCTGTGTTAGTGATTTTTCAGTTTGAGGTGTCTTCCTCGAGGTTCAGTAAGTGACCTGGGACATTCGAGTCTGTGGGTCGTGATGGGTGCAGCATTCAAGCCTTTTCTGGTTACACCTGCTCCTGGAATTTCAGCACCAAGCCCCAGGTTCTGGCAGACTCTGGCGTGCCTGGCTCTTAACTAGTTTCACCTGTATGTTGGAACAAGGAAGGAGACAATCTGAACAAGAGCCCCGGCTCCTAGAAGACTTTCCTATCCTACTGCCAGGATCCCTCAGAGCCTATGTAACTAAGAGGGCTCTCCAAATGAAGACACGGGATACGCAATATACAAATCTTCTATGCCAAGAGCTAGCTGCAACTATTGAAATATAGACTGGCTGGTATTAACTGGCTACCCATTCTGCTTTTAAAAAAAATCCTTATTCTTTCTATAAGTTACTACCCCATCTCCTCCAAATCTCCCCAAACCACAGTCTTCTACCATTTTTCAAATACTCAACACCACTTTCCATCCCATTCTCAAGCTTCTAGACTGTCAAAACTTCACTGATGTGCATTCCCAACAACCCACTCTTGGAGTGCTGAGGCAGAAGGTGAATGAGTTTGAGGCCATCATTGTCTACTGAGAAAAAAAAACAACCCATAATCAAAACAAAACAAAACACCTTGGTTCACATAAATCAAGGGAAGATATGCCTTGTGTTGTGTGTTCTTGAACATGTCTAGCTATGTGGTCTGTGCAGCTCATGCTGACCTTGAATGAATAGCCCCGCCTCCCTTCTTAACTGCTGGGATTATGAGGCGAAACAACCACATCCTGTTCTACACGTAAAGAAAGAATTAAGACGCGAATCAAAGCAATCCCTGAGCAGTCAGCCAATTCTGAAGCCTTGGGAGGGGAGGACGGGCACACAAGAGGTGGCAAAGAAGAGCCTGGGCAGCGAAGGCTTTTCTGTAATCTGCTCAGTCCTAGATGTTCTGCGATCCTCCCGTCCCCTGCATGACCTTCTGACAATAGTATTCAGTAAGCCTAGTCACACAGGAGGAGACTGAGAGCAGAGTTGTGGAGCTTCTGTTGTATTAAGAAGGAAATGAGGTCTCACTTGAGCCAAGTACTGGAGCAATACACACCCAGCAGACACTCCCCCCCTCCCCAGCTCCCAGGGACTAAACCACCAACCAAAGAGGACCCATGGCTCCAGCTGCACATGTAGCAGAGGATGGCTTAATCTGGCATCCATGGGAGGGGAGGTCACTGGTCCTGAGAAGGCTTGATGCCCCAGCAGAGGGGAATGCTAGGATGATAAGATGGGAGTGGGTGGGTGGGTGGGAGAGCACCCTCATAGAAGCAGGGGGAGGGGAGGATGGGATAAGGGGTTAGTGGAGGGGAAACCAGGAAAGAGGATAACAGTTGAAATGTAAATAAATAAAATATCCAATAAAAAATTAAAAAAAAATAAGACTTGGATCTAATCTCTTGGTTTTTGTTTGCTTGCTTGCTTAAGGAAGAAAATGAAATATGGGGTATGTGTGCCCACAATAAAAAAAAAAATATTGTCCAAAAATTGACAACCAAGCAAAAGTTCATGCTACCAAATGAGGTAAAAATGGGACACTTGTTCATCTAAATCCTTTCCCAGGAACGCCCCACCTTACTAAATGCCATTGGCCGGGTTCAAAGTAAAGTTAAAAACAAAAAAAGTGGGGTGTGGTAGCTCCCTTCTATAATTCCAGCCCTCTGCACTTGCGAGCTGGAGGCAAGGGGGATCAGAAGTTTATAGTCAGTTTCAGCTACTTTAGCAAGTTCAAAATCAGCCCGGGGCTTCATGAGACCTTGTTAGAAGCAAACCAGGGAAAATGTGCTGTTCTCAAGGTACAGGCTTTATCGAGTGTCTGTGGAGTAAGAACGCACCACGTGGCTAAGATAGGGATTTTGAAAAATCAGTGCAGTCTGGCGGCTTCTGGAAGCTACAGAAATATATCTTAAGTTAGATGTTGAGGTAAGAGGAGACGTGTCAGTGTTCTGACCCTGGAGGGGCCTGCCTTGTGAGTCAACAGGCCTAATAGGCTCACAGGAAGCTTGGATAGGTGACCCCCACACAATGGATGCCCATGATTACTGCCTGCCTTCTGTTGAGAAGTCACAGGAACTGTGATAATCGCGACCCGAGAGTTTTGTGCATGCAGTCCTAAAGTGGGAGACTTTAGCAGGTCCTGGTGACTTCCCTCACAAGACTCCCACGGGGCAATGTGTGTGCAGCTTTTGACACCCACTTCCTTTTCTGCAGAAACGCCCTCTCTTCTAATGTTGCCGACCTAGACACCCTCTCTTTTCTACCAGAGCTAGCTGCCTGCGCTGCTGCGCTGCTGTTTCAACCGCACCCACGTACTTCCTCAAATCCCTACAGCCCACACTGGAGCGGACCTTGCAGGATCTGGATCAGAAGAGGGGTCTCAAAGTACTGGGGGGGGGGGGGGCGCCTTGGAGGGCGTGGCGAGGACGAAGCCCCGCCCTGCGATCTGAGCTGGCTGCTCTAGCAGAGGCCCACGTGAGCTGTTCCCCTGCTTGCCCTTGGCAGTTTGCAGACGGGTGCAGCCGGGCTGTGGCGAGGGAGCGCCTGGGAACAGTCTGTGTGCTTCTGGCGCGGTGCCTTGCAGCTGGCGGGAGGGTGGGGTCGCCCTGCCCTGCTGGGAGCTGCTGACCGGAAAGCCGATTGGGGATGGGAGCTCCTTGGCTCCTCCACTCCTGCTCAGAGTCTGGGGACCTTGAATGTGAGGTAGAAAGGCTCTGGATAGCATTACTGTTTGGACTATGGAAAGACTCAAAGATTCTTTTCCAGGCTCTTTTCTGCCTGCTTCCTGCCCTGTGACCTTTGCTAAATCACTTGATCTGGGGTTTCAGTTTCCCAAATTGTCCTGAGGGGCTGAGGTTTGAAAGTGGCCAGGAAGGACACAACATGTCACATTAAACTCACTACATGTCTAGTGAATATTTAGGATGTTTGTTCGCGTCCTCATCCCAGGGGTCTGGTGCCTAGTGCCAGCACTGTGCCAGTTAGGTGCTGGGGCTCCAGAGTGGGCAATGAGGCCGGCTTGGTCTCGGCATCCTCACACAGCTACAAATTGGCTTCAAAGGTCATGAGAAAAGGCGAGGTCTATGACGTACTTCCTGTAGTCCCTGGCACAAAATGGGCTCCTAACCCAAGCTACCGGCTTCCGGGCCGCACCGACGGTTTGGAGACAGCTGTTGCTCTGAGACTAGTCTGGTCTGGAGAAGTGGAAACAGACCTTGCAAGCTGGGTGTGCACAGCGCAAAGCAGGGCTCAGTTTCCATGCTGCTGGCTAGCCAAGAAGGAATGCAATTACTCATTAAACACACTCCCATTGATCCCTGCCTTAGCAAAGCTTTGCAGCGTTGCTGTCAAATTTCCAATCCAGCCCTAGTTTAAAAAAAAAAATCATGGACGTTTCTCCCTGAATTCACACTTTCTAATGAATAAGAAGGAAACAAGATTGGCCTACATCAGAGGTGATTTGTGTACCAGGATAATCTGGGGATGAAATTACCAGCATTTAATGGCAGAGTTGTAAAAACCACAAAGGCTTCAACCGTTACTGTGGCTCTCTGCTCGAGGTCTGGAAAGCAGTCATACTCTGTGCCTGAAGTGATACTATAAAAGCTACTGCTGCCCCTGCCACCACTAGGTGGTCCTCAACAGCTGTTTCTGTTTTTGATCTTGTAGACTCCTGTTGTGACCTTAGTTTCACCCTTTTCCTGTCAGTAGCCACTTTGAGGTCCTGTTGCTACAAGAATTAAGGGAAAACCCATTAGCAATGAGTTAGAACCACACCCCTGACTTCTGCAGAATGTTGAGTAAATCAAACTTCTGTTCTTTCTGGAAAAAACCTGCAGCTGAAACTGGGATCAGAGCTAAAGAAACCCAGCTGGATTCTGTGTCTGCCCGCCACTGGCAGTTTCTGTTTACGATCTGTTTAGCATAGGACATTTTTTTTTTTTGAGGATGTGACTAGCTTTTCTAAGTCTAGGATGATGACATCCACTGTGGGATGTCTCACGGCTAAAAGACACAAGGACAGCCGATTGATCCTGATCCCTTTGCTCAGCGCTTGTTGAAGTCAGTGGTCTGTTCACGTGTATGAACAGTTCCCAGAAAACAGTAGCTGTTGGCTAATGTTATCTATGAATAGTGACTTAAAGATGACTAAATCTTTATGTAGAATTTCAGGGTCCAACACTTTCAGTTAGCCCTTTTTGTTAAAAATTTCAATCTTTTAAAAAGTTGGTGAGTTTAGATGAGAAAGTCTGTGGCTCTTAAGATTGCTATAAAAGAGCCAGCTGTCTGTCTTTGAACTCATTTTAATCCAAAATTTTGTTTTATTTTGTTTTTAAACAAGGAGTATAGACGCTACATCAGTATAGCATTATTAGCAATATTCATTGAGAATGCTCTATATATCCACTCATGTATAGATGTGATATTTCTGTATCACATATATTCATTCAAGTGATATGTTTATATAAAGCTACATCTGTATATCAATATCAGCCACTCAACATTTATAGACTTGTCCCCTCTTTCTTTCCCCTATCTCCTGCTTTCTAGGAATTGAACCCGGTACCTTGTTTATACAATGCTAGTATCTGACCACCCTACCATACCCCATTACCGGTTTTTAAAAGATTTTTCCTGTAAAGTTATGCTTACCACCTTGTGCTGGTATTAAAGCCAGGGACTTACTTCCTGGGCAAGTACTCTCTCGAGCTATAAGTCTCGGTAATTTATAATGTTCAAGAAACACAATTTGCCTTTAATTTTTTTTTTTTTTTTACTTTAAAGGAAATCTGACAATGTTTGGGGGTTTTACAAAAACCATAATTTCTTTATTTGAATAAGAGGATGAAGAATTTTAATTTAAAATATAGCAACCACTTGAGAAGCTGATCAGAAAATTGGTATCAGATGATGACAGTGTTTAAACAAGGGTTTTTAGATTTCAGAAGATGAAATGTAATTTGTGGCATATCTTGTGCAGAAAATAACATTAACACGAAGAACATTGACGGGTAGGGTTTTGGCTAAATGGATCTGGCAGTGACTTTCAGCACCAGAGTCTAGTTACTATAGTGTCCCACGAGACAGTAAGGCATTGGGGTCCAGAAGCACACTCTTAACAGAGCTATGAACTGATACTGCAGTGTCGGTATGCCAGGAGGGAATCATGGCTCCTACTGGCTGCTTCTTTCTGCCCTTTAACTCTGTCTAGGACAGAACAACAATGAACAAGCTAGAGATCACTGATCATGTCCCAGTGCTGGGAAGTGTCAAAGGAAAAGGGGGTATCATGTGACATGTCAGAGGTAAAGTTACTGTAACAGATTTTGGGGAAACGGGCAGAGTTGGTAAGGGAGACAATAAGAGATGGGTATTCTAAGGAGAGAACAGCAAGGGAAAAGACACATGGGGAAAAGAATGCTCATTCTCCCAGCACTGGGAAGTACAGTGTTGGTTATTACAGGTGTGTGTGTGTGTGTGTGTACATGTACTAGCATATGTTGGGGATAGTGGCTCTCATGTAAGAGGACATGATGAAAGATGGAGATGGTGAAAAAGGAATCAAAGGACTTTGCACAAGCAATAAGGATCAAGACATGTCATGACAGTCATAACTCAGCGCACTAGCATACCATAGGAGCCATGAGTCAAAATGGATAAGCATTTTAGTGGAAGTTGTCAACTCATATTTTAGTATCCATAGAGTGAGCAGAAAGAAAATCAGGAGAAATGTAAAAACCCCAAATGTCCTGAACAATCAGCTTGCCCTGAGTGTATTTTTGAGAATGCTCCACAAACTAACAAACAGCCAGGAGAATGCTCCTCCTTTTCAAGAGCACATGGGAAGTTCACAAAGTTACATCATATTCAGACATCAACAAATATAAATAGTTGAAATCATTTGAATTATGTTCTCTGGACCAGGGAGATATCTCAGTGGGTCAAGATCTGACAGTCTGAGTTAGATCCGTGAGACCCACAAGATGGAAAGAGAAAATGATTCTGACAGGTTGTCCTCTGACTGCCAATGTACTGTGGCACCCACCTCTACCCCACAAAAACAGTAAATAAATAAATGTCAAATTTTGTCCTCTGATCACAACAGATCACACTATAAATTAATAATGATGTCTGGACAACTTTAAAATATTTGGAATTAAGCTCAATACCTCTGAATAATTAATGCGTTAGAGAAAGGGATAAAAGAAAGCCAAAACTGTTTTGAGTTGGAATGGGGATGAAAATGCACCACATTAAAGTATGTGGACTAAGCCACAGCAGAGCTCAGAAGATCACGTACAGCATTAAATGCTTATATTAGAAGAGATAAAGGGCCAAGAGTGATGACCTAAGCCAGCCTTTCTCAGCCTTCCTAATACTGTGGCCCTCTATTACAGTCCCTCATGTTATGGTGAATGCCTGTGTAACCATAAACTATTTTCATTGCTACTTCATAACTCTAATTTTGCTACTGTCACAAACCATAATATAAATATTTGAGCTTTGTTATAGTCTTAGGTGACCCCTATGAAAGGGTCATGTGATTCCCCCAGAGGGGTCAAGACCCATAGGTTGAGAACCATTGTAAGAAAATACATAGAAGAACAGACTAAAACCCCACACCAGCAGGGCAGAAGTAGAACTGAAATCAAAAATAGGAAAAGTTATTAAAACCAAAAGCTGGTATTTCAAAGATAATAATATTCATTAAAAAGAGGAAGTGGATGCAAGCTTCAGTCTGCAGACTGCACAGGGGTGAACCCCTAGAGTGATAGGGGCGAAGCCCTGCATGGGACCTCAAGTGGCTGCAGCTGCTCTGACCCCGAAGCTCTACTGTGGAGATCAATGTGCTCTGGGGATGCTGAGGAAACAGGGGCTGGCCAAGCCACAGGTGCAACTTGGGATCCTGGCAACCTAGCTTAACAGGAAGAGAAACACTGGGAGCAGAAAGAAGTAGTGTCATAGCCGGAGTTCCAGATCAGTCCTGGAAGGATGATCCCTGCTGTGCTGTGTGGAAGCGTCACATCTTGATTGATGTCAATAAAATGCTAAGGGCCTATTAGCAAAAGGCCGGAAATAGAAGGTGGGAGTTCCGGGAGAGAAATTGGAACTCTGTGAAAGAGTTAGGCGAGGGAAGATTCACCCTGGACTCTGAGGAAGAAGGATGTGTGAAACCAGAGGTAACTAACCAGGCACGTGGCAGACATGGAATAGTATAAATAGGTTGATTGAGTTACGAGCTAGTGGGAAGCGATACTTACTATAAGGTCAACGACATTTATTAATATAGTCTCCATGTCATTATTCGGGACTGGGGAGGGTGTAGAAAATCCCAGAGTGGTTACAGGTCCAGTCTACATTGTGTAACTTGGCACTTGAATAGACAGAAAACAATGAAAGTAGAAGCGAATTTACTTATATAGATGGTAAGTTATATTGACTAAATAGCAGAAAGCTATCTGAACACTGTTCAGCAGAAATCCTGAACCGAAGCCAACAGAAAACGAAGGTTAAATTCAAGAATAATGGACTTGGAAGAAAATGATGATTACTTAACTAAAAATATTTGGAGCCTGCTGTGGTGGTGCTTGTGAGACCCCGAGCCATCACAGCACTTGGAAGGTTGAGTTGGTAGAATTGCCCATTTGAGGCTAGGTCCAGATATACAACAAGACCTTAGAACAAGTTTTTAAAACCCTGAACAACAAATGGAACAGCCAAAGAGAAGTTTAGAGGGTGGAAACAATTGTAGAACAGAATTTAAGATTAGATTAAGGGTTGACTCTGTTGTCAAAATGCCTTAAAAGTAAACCCGTTATACAAAACCAACAGCAGCAAACTGTGAAGTAGGAGACATCACTATAGTCCCCACAGATGTTAAACTAATGAGAGAATATTATTGGCAATTTCTAAATGTCAGTAAAATTGATTACTTAGATGGAAAGGACACAAGTCCTTGGAAGAAGTCAAGGAAGACTCAGTGATTTAAAACCTTTCCCCAAGGAAAGGTGTGCTGGCTTTCAGCAGCCAGCACCTGAACAGCACTATGAATATTTAAGATGTCTTACCAGTGCTGTGCATATTTCCTCAGATACAGGAAATGAGAGAACCCTTACCTCCCCATTTACAAGGTTACTATGGACTCTATATCCATGGATTCAACTAGGTGGGAAAAAACCCTATACTTACAAACTGTTTTCTTGTTACCTTGTAAACAATCGATCACACAGCCATTTATCTACTTGTACAACATTTACATAACATTAGATATTTGATAAGTGTTCCGGAGGTGATTTGTGGTAGATAGGGTATTCACAAACACCAAGCTCCTCGTAATGGACCTAAGAAAATGCAGATTTGGGTGTTTGTAGAGTGCACTGGGTTTAGCCCTCCATGGTAGGTACCTGAATTCCAAGGGACAACTCTATTAGTGAATAATATCTGTTCTGTAGAAAGTAAGAGGTAAATCATTACCGGATGAGCTTAGAGGCTAGAATGCAAGATTGGTTCAGTATCCCTGAGTCAGCTAATTTTATTTATCATCTCATCAGACTAAAGGAAAAAAATATCATCTCAATAGATCAAGATAAAGTATTTCATAATCATCTATTGTTTCCTGGAAAAACTTTCAGAAAACAAGCAATGAAAGAAAAGTTCCTCCATTTGACGAAAGGCATTTATTTAAAAATCACCTCACCACTAACATTATAAATAAAAATGAAATATTGAATGGTCTCCCCTGAGATCATAACAAAGAAACAATGTTGTCTTCACCATTATGACATTTGAAATATATTTACTTTGTGTGTATGTGTGTGAGTGTGTATGTATGCATACATACACACATACATTATCTTCTGAGACATCTTGCTGGCCCTTTTGACATTAGCATTGAACATTGTCTGGGATATCTTACCTAATACATTAAGGCAAGAAACAGAAAAAGAAGGCATACAAATTAGAATACAAAATCTAATCTAAATGACTTTATCCATGTATAGCATGATATCTATGTGGGAAAATCAAAGGATACAAGGAGCTGGTGACAGCTACTACTGAATGCTCAGATAGACAAGGTCCTAGGTTCAATACATAAAAGTTAACTTTCAATACTGACAGCAAACACTGAACTTGAACATTTAGAAAAAAGAAACCACTATGACAATTGCATTCAAATAACTTAAATTTCTATGGATAAAACTAATGAAATATGTGCAGAATTTATGAGCTGAAATCTCTTAAAATATTGATACTAGAAATAAAATTAGACAAAACTACTGGTTGCAAACACATAGTTTAGAAGATTGGTTATTATTAAAAGCCATTGCTGTGGAGTTAGAGAATAGATTCAGTGAGAATTCAGGAGACTGTCTGCATGGCCTTGCTTCTAGATGTGGTCAGGTTACTTCTAAAACATGCACAGAGAAGCAAGGGAAGTCAGAAGAAAATTGAAAAAGAAAGAAATAAAGAGCAATCAACCACTCCCCCCCAAAACAGAACAAACCCCCTAAACCGGAAAAAAAAAGTGAGGCTACAGATTATGAGGACTGCTGTCAAGTTACCACAATCAAGGCAGAATGAAATTTTCAAAAACTGTAGTTAGAAAACACAGCATAAGAGGCAAGTAGTATGTATGGTCCATTAATTTCATTGAGACAAATCTTTCCTTGAACCTGGAGCTAGACTGGCAGCCAAGAAGTCTCAGGGATCCTTCTGTTTTTACCCCCCAACAGCAATGGAGTTATAGGTGTACATGCAGCTATACCTAGCTTTTAAAAACGTGGGTACTGGAATAGGAACTTAGCTCCTCATCTTTGCATAGCAAGTACCCAGCCCCACTGAACCACCCCACAGGTGTTTTCTAGTGTTTGCAGCATCTCTATATTTTAGTTGTGCCTAAATTATTATACCCACTACAGATAGACTTTAGGACCATATCCTTGCCTACAATTGTTACTTCTTGGTTTCTGTCTCTGTCACTATCTGTATAGGACTCACCCTAATAGGTGTGAGGCATTCTCTCACTGTGGTTTTGATACACATTTTCACCATGATTAGTGACACGGAATGGTCATACACATCTGATGGTGGCCATTTGTATATCTTTAATGGGAAATTGTCTCTGCATGCTTTTGTCTATCTTAAAAGTATGATTGCTTTTGTTTATCTGCTTTGTAGTTAAATTATTGAAATTCTTTATGCCTTTGAGTATTATTAGCCTCTTATCAGATTTTTGGCGTGCAGATATCCTTCCCATTCTACAGCTGTTTTGTTGTGCTGTTTATGATGCAAACAGGTTTAATTCTTATGCAGACTTGTCTGTTTTGCTTTTGTTGCATAGACTTCTGGTACCATACTGAAGAATGCACAGTGAAGACAGTCATGACATTTTTCTGGTATGCTTTTTTCCAGGATGCACGCGCGCGCACACACACACACACACACACACACACACACGTGTGTGTGTGTTTGCTGGAGATCGCACCCAGGGCCTTACTCACTTTGGGGAAGCATGCCCCTCTTCAGCTCCCCACTATCGAATTATTACCTTCTTCTTCCCCACTAAATGATCTGGCATTCATTGGCCAGGCAAATGCAAAATCTGTCTTAGGAGTCAAGGCCATCTCTTTGGCTAGAAACAAGAAAGCCTTAGTTTGTTATGCTAATCAGCATAGACCTATCCTGGGACAGGACAGGACTGACAAAGAACCTTGTCCCATCTGAGACCTTGTAGTGAAAGGTCCTGTTACTGCCAGGGAGAGGAAGAGCAGGGCATCTCCCCCTCAACAGGAAATTGGAGAGTTCTATGATGTGAGTGTCATCCTATGTACCAGAGCACAAGGCAGAAGAGCACAGAGTCCCCTGACTATTGGGAGGGTCTGAGGACTGTGGTGGCAGAGAAATGAAAATGCAGAGGAAAAAGAATTGGTGGACCTTCTGGATGGGGCCGGTTCACTCTTCGGCTGGAAAGAGCAGGTATGGTCAATTTTTTTTTTTTGATTGTTGTTGTTGCTGTTTTATGAGTTTGACCCACGTGTCTTGGAACTAAACCCTCGAAGTCCTTTCCTTTAGGTTGAGTTTCAAAGGCAATGTCTTCTGTAGTTTTTTGGTCCAGCTGAATATAGCCTCCAGCTCTTCGTGATATTTGTGGGTAAGCAAAATTGTTCTTAATGCTTCTTGGAGACTGTGGACTTGGCTAGATCCTGTGATGTCAAGGTTCAGTCACGTTGCTGAAGGGGTGTGCCCAGGATTAGCCAGGGACACTATATTCATCAAAGATACAAGACCAGCTGGGTCCTGTGGCGTCAAGTTCACGGTGGCATCATCTGGGATGATCAGTTAGGCCGATGCTTTTTACCCGGATTCTGAAGTAATTAGCACTCTGTGAGTAGCCAGACCTGCTTCTTGGGTCTCTCTGTGTCATGCAGTTTCTTTACCCAATATGACTTTTGCTAAAGCTTGAGAATAATTTTATTAGAATTTGGGAGAAATAACAAGGTAAGCAAGTTATAAAATCTCAGAAACTTCCAGAAGAGAATGAGGTGAAAAAGAGACAGATACACATGTCTTTTCTGTCAGGGCTCAAGGAAGCAGGCTGTTTCAGCAGTGGTGGCAGCCAGCACCTGCATGGGAAGAGGGCATTTTTCAAAATAAGTCCAGAGTGGCAGGACAGGCAGGCAGGCTCAGGAGTTTGGCCAGTATCCAAAGGAGAGATAATAAAGGGGGAGGGGAGGAAAGGTGATGATTATTGAGTTAGAACTCTGAAATGGGTGGGCTTAGCAGTGACGATCAATTCATTGACTGCCTCAGTCTTACTATGTTTTAAAGTGTTAATCCTCACAAAAACCACTGAAGGGGATAAAATCTATTAATACTCTGTCTGTCTGTCTGTCTTTCTCTCTCACACCATATGTGTGCATACATATGCATGTGTTCCTAGTTGTCCAATATCAATAATAAATTTGAAAGACATTGTCTGATTCTTACTCAGGTATATATAGCTTTCTATGATCATTTCAGTGGCCTGACTTGTTCAACCTGTTTCGACCATGAGAAATCGTGATGTTCCCATTGTATTCAGGTCTCTCAGCAGTGGAAAACAGATACCTGGTTTTCCTCTTCTGCCTGAAACATAACTTGCCTAGACTCTGCTCAGTCAAATGTGGAAGGAAGGCACAAATGGTGGTCCCAATAAAGATGCCTGCCTCCCAGTCCTAGAGACCCGTGAATATGCGACCATAGATGGTGAGAGAGATTTGCAGGTGGAGTCTTGGGATGTGGAGATTTCTTGGGTTATCCAGTGGGGGACCAGGTCATAATACATGAAAGAATAGGCAGAAGCATCATAGCAATACCCTGTGCCAGAGACTCAACTGGCTATATGTGCAGTCTCCAAATCAAGGACTCTTCTAGAAGCTGGTAAAAGCCAGAGAATGGATTTTCTCCCTAGGTCTTCCAGGAGAGTGTAGACAACCAGAATTGTGAGATACCATATTGATATGATGAAGATGATGTTAGGGTTCTATTGCCGTGAAGAGACACCTTGACCAAGGCAACTCTTACTAAAGAAAGCATTTAATTGAGGGCTTATTTATTGTTTCAGGCCACCATAACCAACATGGGGGGGGCGGAGCATGGTGCTGGAACAATAGCATGAACTGTTGGCTGAGAGAGGTGAGGAAGAGGGAGAGAGGGAGAGAGACAGAGACAGACAGACAGAGACAGAGAGAGAGGGAAAGGGAGAGAGACAGAGAGACTGGCTGGGCCTAGCATGGACTTTTGAAACCTCAAAGGTCACTCCCAGTGACACACTTCCTCCAACAAGCCCATACCTCCTAACCCTCTGATCCTCCTGAACAGTGTCACTCCCCATGACTGAGCCTGTGGGGGCCGTTCTTATTCGAACCACCACAGCATCTTTGCCTCTATTTTCTTTGGTTATCTGTTATAGCTCCAGGAAGAAATTAGCACAAAATTCATTTGCAAGGTTATTTTTAAAGTAATTATGAAAATTGAAGCAGGACACAGCTTTTCTTCTTTTCCTTTGTTTCTTCCTTCCTTCCCTCCCTCCCTCTCTTCTTCCCTCCCTCCCTCCATCCTTGCACTTCTTCGCCATGCCTATAAGACTCTAGCAGGCAGCTTTTTGGTTCTTATTCTTGTCCTCAACTCTGAAGTAGTTAAAACGTGTGCATACTTAATGTGCTAAAAAAGATAAAAAGTAGGTCAGCCATGCTGGTGCACTCTGGGAATCTCAGATTTTGGGAGACTGAGATGGGAAAATTCCAAGTGTGGAGACTGCACAGGCTACACAGCAAGAACCTCTCCCAAAGGCAAATGTATGGACAGAAACGTGCGTGTGTCAACCCCAACGTCGGTAGTGCTTCTCAGCAGAGGAGGCACAGGCTGCCAACATCCCAGTTTACTTACCAGTAACTGGTTGGTGGTCATTTCTGTTGTTTTTGGTATTGGGATGTATTTATAATTTGTGTAGAGGTTTATTTTTTAATTAATTAATTAATTAATTAATTTTTGAGATAGGGGCTCATGGAGCTGAGACTGGACTGGAACTTAAGTACGTAGCAGAAGATGACCTTGAACTTTTGACCATCCTCTTGATTCCATCTCCACAGTCTCGAGATTATGGTTGTGTAGCACCATGTAGTGCTTGCTAGGTGTCTTACAGTCTCCATTACTATCATAAAGCACCATGACCAAAAGCATCCTGGGGAGGAAAGGATTTGTTTCAGGCTGAAGAGTTCCACATTACAGTCTATCATCAGAGGAAAGCAAGGTAGGAACTTAAGTCCGGAACTACAATCAAGAGCACGGAGGGTTGCTGCTTATTGGTTTGCTCCTCGTGGCCTGTTGGGCTTGCTTTCTTACAGCACCCAGGACCACCAGCCCAGGAGTGGTAAGACCACAGTGAGGAAGGCTCTCCCACACCAATCACCAACCAAAAAATGCTCTTCAGACTTGCCTACAGGTGTTCTGATGGAAATGTTTTCTCAGTTAAGATTCCTTCTTCCCAGATGACCGTAGCTTGTGTTGAGTTGACATAAAACTAGCCAGCAAACTATGCAAACAATCTGCCCACAATACTTAAGCCCCAGACTTGCATATAGGTTTCTGTGTAGGCGTATTTTTTCCCCTTAGTTAAATTGTTGGAAGTGGGATTTTGGGATAATCAGGTGTGCTTATACTTTAGAAGCTGCTAAACTCTTTCAAATGGTTATATCACCCTCCTACCAACAACTGTAAGAAGTCCAGTTTAAATAGTAGGAGAAAGATAAAGAATAAAAAGTGAGTTTCATCCCATCTCCAGGTCTGTTTGTTGTTATTAGATTTCTGGGGTTAGCAGAAACTCTAAAACATGTTTGTTTTATTCAACTTGGGGTTAAATCTGACTCAGTCATTTACACATAGTTCATAAATAAATGAGACAATTCTTTATACTACCCCAGATGGCCCAAGTTTTCTTATGCTACCTAAGGTGTGCTCTAAGAACTGCCTCAGTACTACATGAGTGAGCACAGTGTTCCCTTTAAGGTCCTGGATGAGGGCTGGTGTAGCAGGGAGCACTGGAGGTCCAGCTGGGTCCGAATCCTCACCTTCAGGGATGCTAACCTAGGTCACAACACTGTGTCTTGTCTCTTCTCAAGAAAGAAGAGTGGGGCTTTGTTCATACAGAGGGATTAGTTATGGTTTGGAGTTCTGAAGTGAGAGGTATTCTGAGTAGTGAGTAGTCATCTGTTAGCAGCTGCTGGATCGTTAGTTCCCTATGTTTCTCTTTTGGGGTGACTGGCATATTCTTTCCTCCCTGAAGTCTTCCTCCTTGGACTTGACTCCAGAACTCTAAAGTAGATTAAGGGAAGACTTCCGCACATTCATGGGGCTTCTTCACTCGGGAGGAACCGGACTCTATCCTGATGATAAGGAAACAAAACGAGTGTCACCCTTACTTCTAAAAAAAAAATGCTTTCAATTTCAGGTCGGGGAAATAGTTCAGTTGGCAGAGCAATTGCCCCATAAACATGGGTCTCTTTGAGTTTAACCCCAGCTGCTTCCAAAAAAAAAAAAAAAAAAGTCAGGCCACGTACCCTTAGAACTGGGGGGCTGGAGGCAGGCAGCTCCCTAGAGCTTACTGGATAACTAGTCTAGCCTATTCGTAGATGAGAGAGACCCTATGTAAAAAAAAAATCTATATCTATAGCTATATATATTAGATGACATCTGAGGACTGACACCTGAGGATGTTCTCTGGTCTCCACACACACATACACACATGAGTATACACAGCCTTGCACACATGTGCACCTATGTGGGATGTATTCACACACACTATAACAGCTACAAGAACAAAAATCTCCAGACCTTCCAATTTTCCCTAGATGGGTAGGTTAAGAGAGGTGGAAGGCCAGGATCTGAGCTGGGGTATGCCTAGCTCACTGTCTGTGGTCTATGAAGGCCAGTGGTTGGCTTTGAATATCAGGCCCAGAGTTCTGTTAAGTTAAATCCACGTCAGCTTTCTAACATGGATGTCTTTCTAGCATGGATGTCCTTCTGAAAGGAGGGAGTTTGCTGCTTTCTTTTCCTGTTATTGGACAAGATGGTGGGCAAATATAAGTGGCTGACAACTTGTTATTCGAGTGGCCAGGAAGGGAGGGAGTTCTCATTCTGTTTTCACGGATTTCCTGTTCTTGGTTCTCTTCCCCAAGTATAGAGCCATTTCTTACATCCCCCTCTGTCACTGAAGGAAGGAGAGCCCTGTCCACATCATGGGTGGAGTAGAAAGAGGGAGATGGTGAGAAGGGACAGAAAAAGGAACAGGAATCAGGACTCAGGGTCTAGAGTGGGAAGGTTCATTGAGGGAGTGCAAGCAACTTCCTTTGGCTCCTTGAAACTGCTAAGGGAAGTTCTGGGTCTCCACAGTTACATGCAATATGGCATAGACTTTACATTTAAATGTTAAGTGAAAGACAGTGAAACTGTGGATGAGTCAGATGCAAGAGGAACTGTATCA
Source organism: Apodemus sylvaticus (assembly GCF_947179515.1). Lineage (NCBI taxonomy): Eukaryota > Metazoa > Chordata > Mammalia > Rodentia > Muridae > Apodemus > Apodemus sylvaticus. Next base: position 139,992,557 of record NC_067473.1, on the reverse strand, counting down.
TTAACAGGGCTGGAAGGTTCATAAGCTAAGGAAATCCATGATCCCAGACGTTAAATATCTTCAGATATTTAAAAAAAAAACAAAAAAGAACGATTTTAAATTCAACAGTGATCACAAATATGAGAGCGATTATCTGGGAAGCTGGGAGCTGTATGACTAAGTTTTTTTTTTTTATTTAATGAATTATTCAGTTCAAACTGATAGTTACAACATAGTTAAAATAAAAAAATGACTGGATGTGACCCAAACATGTCATGTGGAGACATAAAGATTTAAGATCCACAGTAACAACAGCAGAGCAGTTTAGTAGGCACAGAAAGTTGCTTGATTGTGCAATAGTTAGCTGAGATTGTGGGCAGGTGTGAGAAGAAAATGTCAGACACAAGGAATGGGGAATGTGGATGGAGGGTACGAAAGCAGGCCCTTGGTGTCCGCACAGCATCTCTGCGCTCATTACCACCTGTGGGAGGAAGTACAAACAGCGCTCTACTCTCAGAATGTGGAGAATTAAAAATTGAAATGACTAACTTTCTCAGAGTCCAAACAAGTAGGTGGTTGAGCTAGCATAACGATTCTCACTGTCAAGTATTCTGTTCTTTTTAGTCTACCATGTACCCTGTGGAGGTGGAACAACCCTTCAGCCTCTAAGCCAGTGGTTCTTGGCCTGTGGGTTATGACCCCCTTTGGGGTGGGCGTTGAACACCCCTTTCTTAGGGTCACCAACACCACTAGAAAACCAAAAAAAAATATTTACATTATGATTCACAACAGCAACAAATTTACAATTACAAAGTAGCATTCAAAGTAATCTTATGGTTGGGGTCACCACAACATGAGAAACTGTATTTAAGGGTCACAGCACCAGGAAGGTTGAGAACCACTACTGACCGGCCTTGTGTGTCCCAGACATCTTGCCCAGTGTCAACACCAAATCTTCCAGACAGCTTCTGACATCCTGTAAGTGACACATATGTGAAAAGAGGATGGAGTGCCTCAAAACTATTCCACAGTGAGTAGGTTACACTCCTGGACTGTGCTGTTGTATGTACTGTATTGTCTTAAGTTCCACTGAAACGGGCCTGACCCATCTCTCTCGATCTCTTTTTTCCTGAGGTGATTACAAAAGTGCTGGCGAATTCTTTCCACCAGTGGTTCCTGCACACTGCACGCACTCATGTTGTGGGACTCTTTTTGTTGTTGTTCAGAATTCACCTTAGGGGTTTTCTCAAACTCTGCCTTCTTGCTCTATGGTGGTTTTTTTAGCTTTCTTTTTTCTTTCCAGACTGGGTGGACGATGCAGTTTCACTTCTAGGTGTTAGGATTCTCTTTCACACTGGCTTGTCATGACCTTAAGAGTATTTTAGGTTACCTGCTTGCTATTTTGTCTTAAAGTCATACCTCCAGGAATCTAGAGACTCAGTTTGGTAAATGAATTCAGAAGTCCAGCGTTAAGGCAGTCTGTCCTATAGTGTGAGCTGTGACTTATACAATCTAGTGTTGTTGTTTTCTAAGTTGTCCATGTTGGTAGGTTTGGGGTGTTGAGCTAGTTATGTTTCTGAATTGGCTTTGGGGTGCTAAACATGGCTTCTATTGCTAAGGGTGGAAAGCTGTTTGTTATGATCCTAATTGTCTTAATTATAATTGCCGTCATAGCTGTCTCCTGTCAGGTAATTGAGGTCTAATAGTCATTCTTAGCTAAAGCCACCCACAAAAACCACACACAGTGTGTTTTACTCAAAACGGTACTTTAACCACCACTTTGTGATGCAAAATCAGTGGAATTTTGGGTACTTTCTGTAAAATCGAAATCTTTATGGGGGTTTTCCGACATCCCAGTTGATTGTTAACAAGTGATCAGTGAACTAGAGTTAAGTGGATTTGGCTACACACTTGACTTCTGGGACAGGATGGGACAGCAATGAGTGCAGTCATCCAGAAGGAGCTGCCTTGATTGAGATTGGCTCTCCTTTTAAAAGATGTGGCTAAGGAAAAGGTATTGTATGAGGTCTCTCTGTGTGGAAGGCAGATCTGTTAGTATTACCTGTTGCTTATCTTTGCCACGGGGTTTTCAATCTTGATAGAGTATTCACATAGAAAGCAGTATTATTACTGCTTTCTAGCTTATAGAGTCTCTTATGAAAGAGATTTGAAAAGAAAAAGAACGATCGGTGGGTAGAATTTGCCATGCAGGGATAGGGTGGGAAGGAGATGACCGCTAAAGTAGGCTAGCCCTGTTTTGGAAGGCAGGTAGCACCTGACTTGGGAAGAGCTAGCTCTGTCTTGCAGAAGTCAGGAGGTATCTGTTTATTTTGGAGCCAGTGCTCAGTGCTCAGTGCTCTCCCCTGTTGTAGGCTCCAAGGCTCACCGTTTAAGACTCATTACTGCTCTTTGGTTTGGTAGACTGAGCATGTTGTCTTTTAAGGAGGACCTACCTCAAAACAAACTAACAAACAAACAAACCTAATAACCAACCAACAAACCAAACCCCCAAAACCAAAACTTGATTTGGTATGGTGACAAATATTTAAGCAAATAAAGCCACACAGGCTTTCCTGCACATGGGCACTAAACCTAGTGCTTAGCCTGGAAATGCTACTTCTTCATAGGAGGTTGGGGGAAGTAATTTTGAAGGTGACCTAATCTCAAGCCCTGAAATAGAGGTAGAGGAAAAGGTGGTGTGTCGAGGAGGCAGTGGAATCAGGGCCCTCTCAGAGGCCCTGGGAGACTTACCTGCAGATTCTGTTTTAGCAACACTACACTAGCTCTGGTGTCGACGCCCACATTCCCAGGGTAGGCCCTGCTGCATGTAAGGTGGAGTGACATTCCAGTTTCAATTATTTTCTGCTGAAGCTGGCAAACTGAATGAAGATTTATATCTTTGGTGACAGGATTCAAATGAGACACGACAAACCTGTAAAAGCTACCACCTAAACATGTCAATGCAGAAGTTTCCAGTGAAGCGAGTAGGACGTGGGGAAACACAGCATACACTGCTAGCCATGCCGGACTGGATAGCTTGAGAGAGCAAGGACTCAGCCTAGGGCAAAGAGCAAGGTCCTTGCTAGCAGCATAGTATTATGGGATTGAGCACAAGAGCCATTTTGGTTTTAGACAAAAAGCACGTGTCTCTTGCTGGCTTACCTTATGGTGGAAAATTTTAAACTGACTGGAAAATTGATTTAAGTTACCCAATTTATATAGTAAAGTGTAGTTATGAAACTACCCATTGAGATGGAATTCAATCCTGACCCTGGTTGAGAATTAGTTCCATTTACCAAAGCACAGTAAGTAGGTGTCAAAAAGAGCAGCCAAAGCCAGCCTTGTTTCAGGAAGGAACACATTTTCTATATTTGGATAGAATGAGCCTAGCACAAAACAAACATTGTAAATGCTCTGCGACATTGTAAATGCTCTGCGATAGGACCCTGATCATCGGGGAGTAGACCAAAACAAATTTCAATGATTAGTAATACTTCCTTCCCCTGGGAAAGCCAAGGGGTCCCCACACTAGACAGAGACCCCAGACCTTGCCCTGCTAGGTGCCTCTGACAGCCCGTGCCACTCAGTCCCTGAAGAGAATAAATTCTGTATCAAGTTCCCTCTGATAATTTGTTTTACTGATTTCTCTTGGAATATAAACAATTGTTTATTTTCTAAAATCAGGTCAGCATTTCCTGAATTAATCTGGTAACCAAATTGGTTTTTAACTGTAGTTTAACTCAGTCCCAACGGGGAGAAAAGTCTAACCCTGGAGTTGCTCTCGAGCCACAAGGAAATGCCAAATGAAAGCCACCAGCCAGCCATGCATAGTATTCTACATCATTTATTAAATATTTTTAGGTATGCATTTACAAACTTGACTTGCTTCAGAACTCTGCTTACGGTTCATTTTTTAAACTTTTGTGCAGAGACGGTCCAGTAAAACAAGACCCAGGTACAAAACAAGGCAACAGGTAGAAAACACTTCCTGTTATACTTTGCACCCATCCAGAAAAAGAAATCATGTGACAAAGAAATAAAACCCAAACGTGGCTCTTTCAGAAGAACAGCAGTGTCAGTGTTCAGCTATGGACCCTAAGGGGACAGCTATGCATCCTAAGGGGACAGCTCCTACTTTGTCTTATATGGATGTATACATGTATATATGCATAATAACTTCTTACCTACTGCATCATGTTGGTTCGGATGAAGAAAATCTAGAAACCATCAGTTAACTCATTTGACTATAATGTGACATCAAAATTCACCCGGGAGATGACACTGATTGGCCAGCAATATGCTGTTATTCCAAATGTCATGTAAAAAGTTCCCTTTAAAAAATTACTTCATCAACTCCTTTCAAGCTAAAGTGTGAGCCTCTAACATGACTCTCTTAAAGAAACACTTTAAATGATTAATTTTGAAGCTTAAAATTATCCTTGAAACTAAAGTTGCTTTTCTCAAAATGAATGCTGTTTGAATGGTTCACAGACCTGGAGTTATCACTAGGATACAGGGGCACTAATGCCATTAGCAACGAGAAACAACATCACCATAGGATAATTACAAGGTACAAAATTGCCCGGGGGCCAGAAACTTGCTATTAATATAATTTTGGCAGCAGCAACATCATTTGATATTTAACCATTTATTACATGAGTATTAACATATCAGCTTCAAAGATGCGTACTCCCTTAGGACACTCAGGAGTTACAAAGTTATGGTGATTGCATAATTTGTATTGCACAGTTTTATAAAAAACATAAATACTGGCTATTCTAGTTTTAAATACAAAATACATGTCATATACTTTTAAATCTATAATCTGGTTCAAGTGCAAATCAGGTACTTTCTGTAGTCCTTCCAAAAAAGGCATTTTTAATATTTTTGGCAGGAGTGACAAGTCACCATGCCAACAGAGCTAATTACAACACGAAAGTCCAAACCTCTGAGAAGAGCAGTCATATACATACAATAGAAAACCGAGTATTTACAAATGTACTAAGCGCACATGTAAGCTTAGTGGGCATCAGAACCAAGAGCCATACCCACACCGACAATAATTTAAAAAGGGTTGAGTAGAGTCCCTCCGTCTCATTTGGCTAGGCTGGCTGCTGTGGGTTGACATTCATGTGAGGAGGATGTCCTAGAAGGCCGATTCTTTGTTTCTGCTTCCTCTGTTCTGTCATCTGGAAAGTTAAAAAGTTTCATCATTACACTCAGACACTTCCTGTGCGTCAGGTCACACACTGAACCATAGATTTACCTCTGTGGTTATGGGTTATACTGAAACCCACTTTCTACAAATAGTGTACTGTCACACACACACACACACACACACACAGCTTCAACAAGGGCATCTTCCTTCGCAGATGGGGAATTCTGTGGCCTCATCATGCAGGGTGACATCCAGTTTTAGTATATGTGCTGCCGGAGAGAGCACAGCAGGGTGACATTCAGAAGAACTGCTTGCTGCTTGTTTCATCGAGAAACAAAAGACAGATGAAGCATAGCTTCTAGATCATTTCCAGAAACCATTTCCAAGTGATGTTGAGACTCATTGGAAAATGGCAGCTCACTATAACATCATATTATCCGGGAGGGCAGTGTTTTTAGAATCCCTGGGTCTGAGACTTTGTGTCCACAATCTTCATGGGGTCTTGGTGCAGAATCACTCTGCTCAGTGATTCTGTGAGGTCAGAAAAAAGTTACCTGGTTCTTCTAGGAAAGGTGACAGGTCCTCACCCCTGCAAGGTACTGGGTAACTAGGCTATATAAGCAAACAGTGCTCTGGCCACTAGTGCTGTTAACAGGCACTGGATTTTCGGTCACATCAGGAGGAAGCATTTCTCAGTGTGGGTCCCCATGAAAAAGTACACTCTAAGCCCAGAGTAAGAGTTTGATTTTCTTCTGGCTGTTGGGCTGAGCTCTCACTTTGGGACTCTAGCTCTCTCCTGGGTATTTTACAACTCACTTCTCTGCAATAGAGTTTTCTCAGCATTCTCAGGACTACTTCTGAACTTGAGGCTCACAAGTTAACTAACATAAGAGACTATATGAATACATAAGATGAAGTTATGTGCAAATAGCATGAGGTTTAGGGTATAACAGTAAAAACCTAAAGACTTTAAAATCAGACAGCCTCTTACATTTAGGTCAATGTAAGAGGTTATTTAACTTGTGCCACTTTGAGCATTAGTCCATGTAATGAAGGTAAGTCCTGACTGGAGGGTAGAAAGCTAAGGACCTATGTAAATGAGACCAGACATATGTAAATGAGAGAGAGCACTGTGTCAAATCCAGGGTGCCTAAGTTTCAGTTCCTGCCTGAACTGATACCTAGGCACAGGTACTCTGGTTCAAGTTTAATGTGGTTATATTTTGCTTTCTCAAAGCAGCGCACTTTACTGTTTAAACGAAGAGATGCTGTTTTTATGCTCAAATGGAAATGCTTTCTTTATTATAATTTAGACAAAAAGATGTACAAAGATTGAACACACCTCCACTTGGAAGTTTTAAATGAAGGTTTTTGTAAGGAACTGAATGAAGATATTCTAGCCAGCCTTCAAACTTTACATTCACAGGTTCATCTGAGGAGGGAGATGTTCGCATGGCGCATTGCTACTTTAACACGTCAGTTACATGCTCATCTGAATGGCTGACAGTTCAATAAGGGTAGCTCAAGTAGTTCGGATAGGTCGCTCACATCAACTGCTGTCTAGACAGCCAATCTCGTGAGGAATCCATTCAGATCTTGATAATCTCAAATATTTAAATGGATTTAGAAATCTTGGCATACTCACCCTCTATGAGAGGGTATTTTCCTAAAAGGTTCATGCTGAGCTGCTAAGGCCTTGCAGCTCAAAGCTGGCCATACAACCTTCTCTGCAATGCTTTCAGTAACTGCTGGTACCAGAGAGAATGTTTTCTATACCCTGGCCTCCTCTCTGCTCAGTAAGTTGCTTACGCTATCTTTGTCTTAAACTCATAACCTTTAAAGCTTTCTGCCTTTTAGCAAGTGAGCCTTTGGCTTCACTTAGAGCCATCAATGACTCCTTCCTTCATTGTCCTGGTCTTCCTTTCCATTTGTTTCTTTAAAGCTTATTGGCAAATCATCTTCCCTCTTACATAAACCAATAAGGATAGTGCTATAGGTTAGCTATAGGAGAAGTCTTAATTCCTAATCATGCCAAGTACCCAATACAGACCTATTTGACTTTGCTTCCAAATCACCCAGCACATTAAAATATAGACACAGGGACCAAAACAGAATTTGACATATCAGGTCTGCTGTGGGGGCCTAGGAATATGTGTTTTTAATGATTTCCTAGGTGCTGAAGATGTTGCTGGCTTGTTTCTGAAGAACTGGGCATGTACATTTTGAGCATGTCTTCATGTATTTCTGTGTTTCCTTTTTCTTACATGAAGACAGGTCTTGGAGAAGATTTTCTCCAACTGAGAATACAGTAGCACGCTATTTGATTGTGTGATCTGCAATAACCTCGGCCTAGACAGGAGGAAGCCATATAACCCTGCCATTGGAAGAATTGGCTATCCGAAACAACTACAAGGGAGTTAAAAGGGGGAAGAAAACGAAACCAAAATAAATAAATAAATAAATAAATAAATAAATAAATAAATAAAAAGCCATAAACAGCTAAGGACTAAATCTGACTTAAAAGGAACCAAGGCCAATGGTACTGGACACTTAGTTTAGCTTTCCTCTCATTCCTGCCTATTCCAGACTGTGCACAATACAGCCTATCTAGCTATCTTACTGTAAGGTACCACTCACTATGTGTTCCCATCACCTTGTCAGGAAATAATCCACCCTAATCTCATAGTGTACCCAATGGACATCCAAAGCAAAACTGACTACTGATAAAAGTCCCCACCAGATTTATATATGAGGAACTGAGCCATGTAAAACGTCCTCATTGTAGAGCATTTAAAGTTTTTAGGGTCTCCCCTCAGCTGAAGACGGGCAGTTGAAAAAGTGCTGAGCTATAGCTATACTATACAAATGCAGAAACTACCTTGAACATCTATCTCTGTGCTGTCTTTTGACTCCTATCAATATACAGATATAAATATAAATCAGACAGCAGCAATGTCACAAAGACCGTGCATCAGAACACTGGCCCCTGCATGGGTGATGGTGACGTGAGGAAAAGCTGGCACAGGGCAGAGGCTCACCCCTTAGCCTGGCTCACAACAGACCTTAATACTCTCTGAAAAGCTTCTGGCTACACTTGGAGAAACATCCTGGTTACTGAGATTCCAAATAGCCAGCAAAGTCTAATAACCAGAATTCCTTCCTACGGTTCTGTAGAGTCAGTCAGACTTAAATGATAAGCCCCAAATGCTTAATAGTAAAAACAAAACAACAGCCAAAACCACAAAGCCAAAAAACCTAAAACAAGCCCCGAACACAGTATCTGCTAAATATGAAATAATATTGTATGTTATAATAATTAATATTGTAGTGCTCAGACCCTTACAGGTCTCCCCCCCTCCCCAAGCCAATACGTTAAATACTACCTCACTGAAAAGCTCTTTCTCAGACTCTGAACCTTGAATAAACAACCCTGAGAAGGTTTGGGGGCAATGGCTGCAGTCTTTCCCTTAAGCTCACTGTGAGGTGCTTACCACTGCCCTTTGTATGACTGGTGGGGAGGCAGCTAGATCTAGAAGGCAGATGCACGGCCCTCTTCGCCCTTGTGCCCCTGACATCTAGTGCCGTGTGTGGCCAACGCATGGATCCTGTGTGGTGGTGGGGCGTCAGGTTGACCCGGACGTGCAGCCGTTCCTTGAGCGTGCCATGCACGGTCATGCTTTGCTCATGCTGGAAGGCCCCTCCTGGAGTTTTCTGCCAGCCCAGAAGCCACCTCCTCGTGTGGTTCAGAAGCTACCCTCTGTTCTCACTCGGAGCCACTGTCGGGCCAGCCTCCTGTGTGCTCGATGGAGCCCCATTCACTCCTTCTCTATGTTTCTTACTAAACATGGAGTCCTAGAAGGCAGACGTCTGTCTTGGCTTGCTCTCATGAAAAAGGCAACATGCTAATATAATTGAGATGTTCAGGCACATCTTACATTCCTAGCGTAACAGGTTAAGGGGCGCTGTCCTTTAGGAAGCCAGTCACATTTTCAAGAAAATTAATCTTTTGCTTAGTAATTGCTCTTTTGCATTATAAAGGAAACATGCAAAAAAATTTTATGAAGTTCTTACATTAGTCTTCCTCCTTGGAATGAGGATGTAAGAGAATCACATTTAGTATTCAGAATCTCTTGGGAGGGGAAACTTGGAGACGAGATGCATCATTTTAGTACTTAGAATAGCAATCGTAAGCAAACGTTCTTGGCGGGATGAACACCTGACACCGAGAGTCGTGTTTTCACTAATATCCTCACAAGGACGCCTCCCCTAGTTGATAGTTTAGAAAAACAACACCCGAAGACCTCATGTACAGCAAGGGGTGAACCCTAGAGTCATTCATACTTAAATGACTGTCCTCCATTGCTGGTTTCTCAGTCAGAACATCTACAGCATCACTAAGGGATGAAGCAATATTTTGGATTTCCCAGTGAATGGCCGTCTTTCATGGCTGTAGTAAAAATGTCTGTGACAGAGTTTCTTGTTCTTGAATCATTTGTGGGGAATTTTAGGTTTTAATCCATTTTGTTGCCTTTTGTGGGCAGGAATCCTTGCAATGACTAAAACCAGATCTGCAACATGATACCATAAGTTCTGATATACAACAGCTTACAAATGTTTAACATTCTCCTAACACCAAACTTAATAACATTCAAACCTAGTCAAGTTAGTTCGGAGATGATGCAAAGGTTTGTTAAGACGACCCATTAAGGGAGCAGTGTCGACCTCCTTTTGAATGAAACAACCCTTTTCCTGCCCCCAAAGCAACTGTGGTTTGTTTGTTTGTTTTTTCCTCCCTGTATTTCTTAGCATGTTGAAACTTGAGCAGTTCAATCCTGGTACAAAAGAACTTCAAAAGGTGCTACTGCTTTTCCATGCTTCTTTGTAGCCTAGAACACTTTCCAAGAAAAAAAAAAAAAGTTCATTTTCAGAATCCCTCAGAGGCTTTTTTCTAAAGAGAGGTTCCAACTGCCAACCTGAAAACTTGAAAAAAAAATGTAAGAAGGGCTGGGAATGGAACAGTCGAAACCACCCAGAATCTAAGGTGACTTTGTGACTCTTAGTCTAGGGTTGGTCAAGTGTTAGCTCAATGGAAATAGCTCTAACTTAGCCTGAGTTTACAAAAGCTGTGCACGGCTTTTTTGTGTGCATATGACAGAGGATGTATCTTCAGTCCCAAGAAAAAGTAAGGTTCTCCTTTTAGGAAAGAAAGGAGGAAAGGAAGGAAGGAAGGAAGGAAGGAAGGAAGGAAGGAAGGAAGGAAGGAAGGAAGGAAGGAAGGAGAGAAGAGAAAAGAAAAGAAAAGAAAGCAAAAGATAAATGTAAGTTTATCACAGAAAGAAAACTGAATATAAGACAGAACAAACCAACCTACTAAACACATCAAAGCCAACACGGGAGGGGGGGGTGTGGGGGGGGGGTGAACCTGAAGGGAAGGGCTGCCTTGATTTTACCATCACAGAACACTCAAAAACTTAATAGTTTTGTTTCCGATGTATTTTAAGAAACTCTGGCAAATGGGAGACACCCAGTTGTTCATTGTTGATATCAATAGTGCATGCCCCTACAGAGCTTGCAAGGATGATAAATGGTCACAGCTCAGATGAGGGTTAGGGACACTGGAGAGCTAGGGGGCCTGAGCAGTAGCAGTTCTGATACCCTGGGCATGAAGTGTAGGTGAACACTCTGAAAAAGCGGCACCAGCGTCATGGGTAGCGCCTGTGCTTAAGTGTCTTGGGTCAGAGGCCAAGAATTGCTTTCTGTACCTAATTTAAAACATCTAATTAGACTGAGATTCTTGATGCCACAGCTATCTCAGACTGGAGAGAAACGCTTGCTAGGCTGTGAAGTTCACCAGCGAGTCTCTCAGGGGCTGGAGGGACAGGCAGATGCAGGCATTGATGTATTCATGAGTCAGCTCAGTCCTGTGAAACACCTGGTAAGTGTCTCACAGCAGGACGGGCAGGTAATAAGCAAAGCAATCCGGCTAGATCTTCCTCAGCTATTGCTCATCACAGGTGGTTGCCAAGCTCTGGGCTGCAGATAGCTCTCATCGATAAGACCTGTTCTCATTGGTCTTTTCTTATTTGTATCTTAGTGCATTTGAAAGGAAAGAACTTGAGGCCGAATAGTATTTTAGAGCACAGATGAGCAAAATTCAGCTGGAAACGAAATATAATTGAAAGCAGAATTATTAAAAATGCTCTTTCAACGGTCTCTGAGAAGTGTTTATTGCAGGCCAGCTCTTCCCTAGTTTTGAAGTGCATGAAAGTGGTAAGTCACCTGTGGGTACACCTTGCTGCTTACCCCAGGGCAGGCTTGTCCGGTACCTACTGCTGTGTCTTTGGTGCCCATTAAAATGCCTTCAGACCCATATGATGCTGAGCGGTATCTGTTAGAATGTGGCTGTCCCCGTGAAGCTGTCCCTTATCCCTGGTTCAAGTCCTTGACCCAAAGTGGCCCCTATCACTATACAACCATCTGGTGACTGCTGTGTTCTTAAGGCATCGAAGGTCTATGGGTGGAGGACAGTAAGCTAGGTATAGTATAAATCTGTCATCTCTTTTCAACTTCCTTCAAGGGGTAGGGCAGGGGCTATGTTTCTGAGAGGACTAGAAACACACCCCAAAACTTGCAGTCTCTCTCAGGTTGTGGGGTTTTAAAACGCTAGTGAACACTTGAGAAGTCACAGGGCTAAGAAGCTAAAGTGGAACTAAGCACACGCCATCCCCTCAGTGAGTCAAGTCTCAAAGGGTCCAGCCTTATGCAGCCCGTTGATTTTGCTGCCCAGTGCTTCACTGAGGTAGTTTACATACTGAGACCACATCCTTCACGGCGCAGAAACAGTGACATACATATCCAAGGGTAAGGGCAGCCAAAGCAGCAACTGTGAGGGGTGAGTCTGTCTTCTGACCCCCAGTCCTCTCCATGGAGGTGAGACGTTTCATTACTGCAGCATGAGTGCTGCCTCTCTTTCTATCAGAGCTGGGATAGGAGGAGACAGTGGGCGTGAGCTGGGGGCTGGCCGAGGGGTTTGGCCTTTTACCTGGTCCTTTAGTTCTGACAGCTGGCCAGAAAGATTGGTGACCAGCTTCATGGTGGACTCCAGCTTCTCCTGCAGGTTCCTCAGCTCGTTCTGTTCCCCCTCAGAATCGCTGCTGACCAGGGACATGGCTCGCATCCTAGGGAACCAATCAAGGTTCCTTTCCTAGAATTCACAAAGTGAAACAGAGGGAGTTACTTCTAAGGGTAGAAAATGAAAAGACCTCTTCACGTCATCCTCCCATGGCTGGCATCGGAGCTTTCCTCGTTTAGTCTCCATGTTTTTTGCTTGTTTGGTGGTTTTTGGTTTGGTTTGGAAACAGTTCTCATTATGTACTACTGACTGGCCCAGAAGTGTGTAGATCAGGCTGGCCTTGAGCCCACAGAGATCTCTGGCTGCTTCTGACTCACAAATATTGAGATTAAAGGTATACATTTCTATGCTTGACCCACATAATTATTTTGAGAAAAAGACCCCTTCACATGTGAGCTCTCCAATTTGCCTAGACTCACTGGCCAGCAAACCCCAGGGGTCTCCACTCCTTTGGGAGTACAGGTGTGTGGCACCTTGTCTGACTTCTTATGTGGGCTCTGGGATCCAGACACGGGTCCCTCATGCTTGTGTGGAAGGCACGTTATTGACTGAGCCATTTCCCCAGCCTAGAGAAGCTGGAATCAACACTGAGGAACTCTTAATTCCTAGAAGAGGAAATCTCTGTAAAATTGACCATAAGGGGAATGTAGGCTTCCATTTTAAGCTTCTAACTGAATAGTGGACGCTGCCACTTTGGCTGTGTCTTGAATCACATGACTGACATGCTTTCTTCAGATTGGAGCAGAAGACGCATAAGAAACTTTAGTAATTTTTAAGTTACAACTCAGGAGCACTGAATACATTCACATTGCTGCATAGCCTACACCAGAATATTTCATTTTACCCAACTGAAACCCCACCCCCTTTACGCGTCCCTTGATGTTACCATCTATTCTCAGTCTGAGGCTTTGACCACTGTAGGTGCCTCATACTGTGCTGTATTTAAAAGGAATTACATGGGGGGAAAAAACCCTGCATTAAGTTCCTTCCTGTTCTGGCAATTTAAAGGACACGTGTGAATTTGCTTGGGTAAAGGGACTGTTAATGGACTGAAGATGAGGCATGGGCTCCTCAATCCGTTTCCAGTCTGTGAGCTTATGGAAGGTACCATCCCCCATTCCCCCTCCCCGGGTTCCCTCCAGCTTTCAGTGGGCAACAGATGCTGCCCACTCTACAAGGCAGGGTGGTTCGGCCACATGCCCCACCCAGCTCCATCCTTTCGGTGCCTCAGCCTGTACGTGTCAACGGTCTTTCTCACCTTTGGTTAGCAGAGTGGGACTTTTCCCTCTTTCATCTCATTTCCTTCTTCCCATGACGCCTCCCTTCTGAATAGCATGTCTCATACCCAGGTTCTGAACAGAGGGGTAGGAATGCACAGCATCCAGGGGAACTGACACATTCTGGACCTAGCCGCTGTCTTCTCACCTGGACCGCTTTGATCTTATCAGTACATACTGCACACTTTTCAGAGCACCCCCGTAGGCAGGAACAATGGACTATTGTTGCTTTGATCTACTACGGGTTCTCGGTGTTTCTCTGGGAGCCAGTCTTTTCTGATACAGACTATTTTTGTCTTTGTGAAGACAAAATGGTCTCTGCTGTAGCTACTGTTGCCCCCTTCAAGATATCTATAGGCATTATGTAAAAGAAAAGATGCAGCTGTGTGCCAATAAAACATTATTTACAAGTGCTGGTGGCTCACTGGGTTTGGACTGTGGACTTGTGATGGCCAGCCTCTATTGTTTATAATAGCAGTGTCAGTATCTTCAGATACTTGAGAGACCCAAGTCTAGATACGGTATATCAGTTGAGACCATTAAACTGTCTTCAGTTAAGGTAATCATCTTTTATGAGAAGCCATGCATGGACCTGGTTCAAAATAAAGAAGGCAAGCCATGTACTTGCACATCTGTGTGTGTGTGTGTGTGTGTGTGTGTGTGTGTGTGTGTGTGTGTGTGTGTATTGGTGGAGGAAGACGGTTATGAGCTCATGTATCCCAAGCTGGTCTCAAACTTACTGTGTAGCTAAGTTGATCTTGAACTCATGATCCTCCTGCCTCTATCTCTTGACTATTAGAATTAGAGTTATGTCCTGCCACGTCCACTTCTGTGGCTCTGGGCAAGCATTTTACCAACTTGTGATTTGATCAAATCACAATGTAAAACAGCAGGGGAGTCCTGGGGTTCATCCCTAGGAGGTCACTCCTCTCTAAGGTGAGTGCTGGGACCACCACTATGGAGTGACTGGACCAACGCTGATGTCAGTACTTGTGGGAGGGTGGAGGGATCCTGCATGGGCGCTATGCCCATGAGCTGAAATAGTTAAATATGAACTGCTTACAATGTTTCTTTTCTTCTGAAAGAAAAACATGGAAGTGTCTCCCCTGCTATATTCCACGATAGACATTTATACTTCCCCACATTCATTTTGGTCAATTCCTCATCAGAGTGACAGATAAAAGACCAAGCCATAAAACACCCCGATTCAAAGCTACTAGCTAAAACTCCGAAGTGATTCTCTGCCCATAGTCTGTTATCTATGGAACAGCCCCAATGGCTTGCTGCTGCTGAGACTCTACAGGCCCAGGTCAGTCATTCAGACATGTGGCTCCATGTTCCCACCCAGGAAACAGCTCAGTTCAAGGGATGCAATGCTGAGGGAGAAAAGAGAAGCATGAGGCTGCTAGGTAGAGAGCTTTCCCTCCTCAGGGTAAACTAGCTTCTGTGAAGGCGTCAGATAGTGGGGACTAGCTGACAAAGTCATGTACCCACATCCATGGGGGGATCTCAGAGGCCAGCTTACTCACAAAAGCCCAGATATCCAGCCTCATCTGAATTTGTAGAATGACCCCAGGGAAGGAGAACAAAGATCCCAAACCTTACTGTCATTTCCAAGCTCTAACCATACACCATCAGCTGGGATGCGATAGGGGTTGCAGATCCCACCAGCACAGATGTGACCAACTGCAGTTCTGACTTGGGGGTAGGAAACAGGACTAAAACCCATTTTCAAATAAGATCGTAGTAATTAATTTGTACTTACAAACTGTATTATCACTGTAGCAGAGTATATGGGTGGATATTTTATAGTTATTTAGCTCAAGTATGTGTAAGCAGGAAAACACTTTAAATGTCTCACAAAGTCAACATAAACTATAGGAAACCTTATTCCACATGTGTGGCACTGAGCATGTGCAGTGGCCACACAGATATGGTCGCTACATCTGGGTCCTGGGACTGGCTGACAAAGTCATGTACCCAAATCGATGGGGGGATCTCTAAAAGTAGGTATGTTTGCCTTGGACACCAAAGTAGGAAGTGGGTCTTCCATCTCTAGGTGCCTACCATGGTGGTGTTAGGTAGGAAAGAGGAGACTGCGCTTAATCGTATGAGCAGCAGAGAGGAATATAAAGGTCAGAAGCAACTCCTAGTGGCCAGCTGGCGAGCATCCTCTACACAGAAGGTCTGAAGGAAGCCAGCACCAGGCTCTGAAGGGAGCAAGCACGAGGATGTCCTCAGTAGAGCAGGGCCCAGGTGTAATGGATCACCAGCATGGCTGGAGATGGAGGAGAGGGCAGACAGGCAAGGTAGCTTGGACTGTTGCTATACAGTGGCCTAAGGAAAGGTCTGGAATAGGGAGACAGGAGTTACGTGTGAGTCAGGAAATGAAGGAAAGAAAAAGAAAGGAGATATGAGAGAGGAAAGTCCACCTCACGAGGTGTGGGGCAAGTATAATGAGTAGCCATAGGTTCATTTGCAATTAGTACTGCTCTGCAAATAGATGCGCCAAGACCAAGCTGGGAGGAAGTGCCTCTAAGGCCAGGCTCTCTAATGCTCCATGTTCTCATCTGCTTAGCAAACTTTTTACAAAAAGAGAAGATGGATTTCCAAAGAGTCCACGTCAGTGAAGTCTTTAAAAGATTCCAAAAGATTCATGAATGGGTGTGCAGCAGCTTTGAACTTAGGGAATGGTAGCACATGACTGAACAATGGCTGATTACAATGGGATTGTGCTATAATTCCACCGTCTTCTGCAGCACATGTGATGTCCACCCTCCCCCCAGTTCCAGCAGTGACTCCACGATGGTCTTTGAACACATGCAAAATGTGCATACAATTCTTCCACCTAAGAGTCCTTAACTGAATTTTTCTGCTTTCTGTTTTTTTTTTTTTCTCCTGCTCTATATATGGACACTTGTGACTCTGAGATATGAAGGCCCTGCTCAAGGAGTCCATAAAACCATCCACAGAACTAATGCATCTTTAAACCATAGTAAACTGAGTGTTATGGACTACTCTTTCAAACTTAGGTAGCATCCACAACAATCAAAGGCCATGTGTTCTTAACTCGGGGACAACCCTTCATTTTCTATTTCTTAGATCTTCCATGAAAAGGTAGGAAAGAAGGTTTTCTGGGCTATGACCCCTTCGCTGCCTCTTTAAGTTTGAAATGTGAAACTGGGGGGTGGGGGAGGAACCCCGCTAAAATCCTAATGCATAGAAGACAAGCTTACTGGAACAGAATCTTTCTGTACTGAAATAACAGATCCTTAAATGTGAGAACCTTGGTGTCACCGGTATTTTAATGAATCACCTGGCTGTTAGGTCAAATCTCCAATTACTCAGTAGTTAAAATTAATTAGCAATTCTAGCCAAACTCTTCTCTTCTTGCCAGGTGGTTTTTGCATGTGGCTCAATAGGATAAGCTCCTGCTGGGCTGAGGCTCCTCACCAAGAGGGGTCAGTCTATCTGAAAAGAAAATGTTCAGAATATTGCAATACAGTGAAGGTGTGTGTGTGTGTGTGTGTGTGTATGTGTGTGTGTGTGAATTCTGGGGCTTTTAATGTCATTACTAGCTTGTTAGCCACAAGTTCTGTCACCCATGAGTCTAGCCACAGGTGAAGGCCTAGACACCCATGTTTGCAGACTCTTGCTCTGAAGTCTTCTCAGGATCAAAAGCATACTGCTGCCTTGCATTTTTGGAAAAGCCTTTCTTGACCATGACATTCTGTTTCTAAATGAGCTCACACTGTGGGGAATGTGTGTAGTTGTGTGTGTGTTGGGGGGGGGCAGGGAGGGTGTCACACGGCATCTGCCCCTCTGGGTCTGCTCTATCCCTCTCTTTTTGCCTTTCTCACTCAGCTTGCTGCTGGCATCTCACATGCCAATGCTATGAGGCACCGTCTGCCCGGGTCCTCCCACAATCCAGTCAGGCACTTCCCATCCTTGCAAATACTTCCTCTGTCAGAGCACACAGACTAACTGAAGCCACAGCCGGAAGCAGGCTAACCACAAGTGCTAAAGTTCTGGTTAGTTCTTTTCTAGGTAAGGTTGGAAAAGTCCCTGCAAAGGCAAACACTCAAGTTTTAGACACGGGGGTGGCACTGACCAGCCACTTCAACAAGTCCTTGACTGGAAAGAGGGAGAGAGTGTGTGTGGGGCGGTAGATTAGGGGAGGGTTGGGAGCAGAGCCAGGGAGAGGGAGAGCAGAGGCAGGGGTAAGAGAGGATAGACTGTGTAGTCAATGCTGAGAGGCAGGTATCCCCCACCACCACCACCCCTCAGGTTCAAGTGAAGGTGCTGTTCTGAGAAAGATTCCAGAGAATCCATGGCCTCTTGAGAGGGAACCTGCTCAGGGAGAGCAGGCTACTTACCAAACCCTTTGTTCGTTCATAGAAAGATTGGAACTTGAGGTCTTTGGGATAGAGTGAAGGGTAAAACATACAGGTCATGGAAGAAAAGACAAGCTCTAGAAAATGGAACTCCCAAGTTACTTTGCTCCCAAGTTACTAAACCCTCTGGGAAGAGTCTAGATGTCAAGACTATCTTTTCAACTCTGGCGGTAGCTGCAACTACCGTCTTTTGGCACACACTAGAAACAGAGTGGCCAGGAAATACACTGCGGTTCAGTTTTCAACTCCTCAGAATGCTTAGAGAAGGAGAGAGCCGGACGGTGGCAATACTTCATTTTGACAAAGCAGACATGTAGGGTGCACGGTAGACTTGGAATCAAGTGTCCCTTTGGTGAGCAAGGCTGGGTCATTTACGCTGAAGAAGAAAGTGAGCATTCTTTAGAGTGCGTTTGCTCGCTGTGCTCTGTGACTTTCAAATTTACACATTAGAAAACCCTAGAAAGTATATTCCAACTTGGTAAAATCAGTGGAGGCCACAGGCTCAGAGGGGAGGGGCGCATGAGGCCCAGAGGCTTTTAGGGCAGTGAAGCTATTCTGTGTGATTCCGTAGTTACAAACCACGGGTTTGTCAGAAAACACTGGATGTGTATCAAACACCAAGAGCACCCCTACCAACACCAACCATGAGTTTCACAACAGCGTCACAGTATCTGTGTGTCTGCTGCTGCTGATCTGTCTGTACCTAGCTATAGCACATCCTCAGTAAGGCACACTTTCAACTGGGTTAACTGGAGACAAGAAAGAAGGAAGGGAGGAAAGGAAAGGGAGAAGGTGAGAACTGATATATGGGAAGATGTTCTTCCTGCTCCATTTCTCTGTAAACCTAAAATTTCTCAAAAAAAAAAAAAGTTTAGTAACTGGAAAAAAAAAAAAAGAGATCTTCTACCTGGAATTTCATTGCTACCTCAAATAAGCTACCAATGAGAATCCAGTCAACCTAAACCACACAGACGGTGCCTGTTACAGATTTGTGACTGTAGAAAGAGCAGAGGCTTGGATCAAAAGCTAAGCAGAGTTAGAGGTGTGACCTTCTCCATCCACACAGGGCAGAATGAGTCAGCTCATTTAGCTCAGGATTTCCTTTCTTTTTCTTTTTCTTTTCTTTTTTTAAAAGAGCTCACTAGCTATTGCACTTGGTGACAATAAGGATCAAGTAGCTGTGAATGTGTCCCCTAAAATGGATGGTACTGTATAAAAGCATTATAAATCAATAAAGTCATTTGCTCTAGGTCATCTGCCTCACACTGAGGCAATGCTGTAATCTAGGTATCAAGACTCCTACCTAAATGGCTTCCTTTCTGTGGGATTAAGGTTTTGGAGATGCTGTTTTCTCTTTGACCAGGGCTTGTCCAAGTTGATTACAAGTTCAGGTGGTAGTCTGGCTGCTTGTGGGCTCAGAATGACATTACTGAAACAGCCACATTATATAATCTTCGGCTGGGCTGTGATGACCGGCTATCCTTCCTAGACTTAGTTAATAGTTGTTCTTGGATGATATAGCACAACAAAGACCAGCTCGTGCCAGCAGAGAGAACCGCACCCATTTCTGATGAAATTTTCACCCACAGCCAGCTGCAGAATCATCCTCTCAAGCCAGTCTGGGGCCACAGGTGGAGCGTCCCCTGGGCAACCATGGGGACTGTGAGAAGGCAGAGTTCACTCCTGGGAGTGACACGCCTGGGTCCTGGGCACCTGAGGCTGCCACGTTGAGCAAACCAGAGGTCGGGGAGGAGAAGGAGGTAGGCCAGCGGCCTGTGCCAGGCAAGGCAGGGCTGGCCCCTTTTGAAACTGTTAATAAGAGACAATCTGGCAAAAGTCACCCTTTTCCGGAATCCAGCATCCAAGCTGGCTTCTGACCCGCTGCCCACGCAGCTTCCCTTGCAGTTTCCACCAGCTAAGAGCTAACCAGAATATTCCTGTAGTTAGAGATGGAGACCTTGGCAATTTTCAGTGGTTTTGATTCTTTCTAGATTCTGTGAGTTTTCAACTTTGACGTGTTTGACCAAATCTAGTGTTTTCTTGTTTGCTTGAAAGCTTGATTTGATAACTAAGTTTCTAAAATCTTTTCCTCCAACCAGGGAAAAGTCCTACCATTCATTTACCTTTGAGCATGCACAAAGACACATAGCTAGGTACGGTAGCACACGTGCTTGGGAGGCAGAGACAGGAAGATATCTATGAGTTCGAGGCCAGCTAGGGCTACATAGTGAGACCCTATCTCAACACATGTGAACTCACATACAAGTACACACACAGCTAATAGCTGTTTCCTGTACCATGGTATGCTCTCTGAGCTCCTTCGGCTGGGTTTACAGAACAGAAAGCTCAAGATAAGCTTTGTTCAGGATCACTGCTTTGTAGATATTCTGAGGGCAGGCTACGACTCCTGCCCACAGTTCTCAAGGAACTGAAGAGCTGGTCTGCACCTGCTGACTTGAAAGTGGTTTGCAGGGATGGTACCATCTCTGAAGAATGCACGCCAGAGTTCATCTATCAGACTTTCCAGACTCCCCCATCCTCTCCAAATAACCTATCCTAATCTCTAAATTCTCATAAACCTGAGTCTCTTCTGATATCACTTTGAAAGGTGGTACCCAACCAAGTCCTTCCCCTTCTCCATGGTCTCTGTAGGCATTCACTGTAAAAAGACAGTTCTTAAATAAATTTCCACTGTGTGCACTTGATAAACACAGTCCATTTCAGGGTATTTTACAGGCTGAGTTTTATACCTCTCTATCAACTTTGTATATGTATTTGTATATATGGTTGTATACTGTGGTAGCAATATGATACTACCAAGTGGTTATATCAGACAAGGTTGGTATTTAGAACTATCAGGAGTGAATGTATGAGTTAGGGCAAAGGGGTTACAGATAGAGCCTGGATGGGCAGCAGCCCAGTGGAGTATGTGATGGATGAAAAAATGGGAGACTGGCTCGGTATACATATTTTTTCTTTTAGCTTATTAGATCCATCTTGTTGGGTGATGTGTATGAAAAGGTTTATTGTAGGCATATAAGCATGTGCTCTCTTGGGTGGTGAACACATTCTCCATGGCTCTATCCAGCCTTTGCTGGTAATAACCCTGACCCTCTGCAGCCTGGAAGACCAGTCAGGGGGCCCCACTCCCTGTGCTCCCCTTCAGCATCTCAGATCCTTTAGGGCAGATGATGCCTCTGCTCCATCATCTTTCTGTCGGCAATTCTGTAACATACGGACTGGGGAGAATCCAGAGTATGCTAGAGACACATGTATGCTTCCCAATACCAGAAAGGTGTCCATGAAATGCACAGGAAGGACACCAGAGGACAGAACTTGTTATGAAGTTAGGTAGGGAAACGTAAGCTCAGCAAATGTTTTGTGCAGCTGCCACCGACAGGAACCAAGCTCGAGCACAGCGGGTGGGGTAAGAGCCTGGCTGGCCGGCTGGCTGGGAGGTGCACTGAATGGTGCTGACACACAGTTTCCAGCCACGGAGAAGGCCGCGCCAAATCCCTCTCCACTTCTCTTTCACCCTGATATTCTTGAACTTGGACATGGTGTCAGCTAACTCCAGGAGGTCTTCTGGGAATTGTATTTAGAGGGCAGCACAGGCTGTCTCTTCACTTATGGAAGCTAAGGGCTTTACACCACTGCATATGGCCTCCTGGGACAGGCACAAAGTTGTTGCTATGGCACTGAGGAGACCGAAACACTAATATCGCTGCCCCAGGAATTTATCAAGACACTCCCTTCCTCCTAGCGGTCTCCCTTGATTTCCAGAATCAAAGTCCAAACCCCTCTCCCGTATGCTTGAGTGCGATACTGCATTGCAGCGGGATGTCAATGCCACATTTCCAATGCCAGGACAAAGTTTTACCTGACAAAACTCAGGTAAGACAGGTCAGGGTGGAGCCGGCTGCATGCTTTGCCAGGCTGTCCCTCAGTTATGTCCCCCATATGGCAGCCAGCAGGGGCTCCAACATAAAAGGCTCCCCTCCTGGAGTCTCCCCCTGATGGCTGTGACACTGGATATGCATTTCCCTATGCTGGGCAGCCGTTTCTCTTCTGACATCCAGAGCCGTGATTTATCTAGCTGTTATCCATGAAGAGTCTCCATGCCAGTCCTTGGACTACCCTTGGCAGGGCACTGTCCCCACACTGGAGGGGGCCGGTCTGTAGACTCCAGAACACAGGCACGCCTTCAGGTCAAGCAAAGTGCAAGACTTGGGCCAGTTCTGCTTTAAGACAGGAGGGAGTGACGCCCAGGCAGAAGGCACTCACTTCCCATTCTGATCTCTTAACCTTGCTAACAGTTGCTTTCTGACTGTTTACTTCCTGTGTCTTCTTATCAACTACAGACAAACAGGCCTCAGCCAGCTCTCCTCTGGCTCCCCAGTTTTCTCGCGGTGTTCCCTCAGAGACCTTTTGTACTGCATATTTGGTTAACACAATTTACTGGCTTGGAACGTTCCTTGAACAGACCTTTTTTTTGGGGGGGGGGGGAAGATTCTCACCTAGCTTCTGATACAGACTGCATTAGGCTTTTAAGGAAAACCTTTTCCAAGAATGCAAAGGAGGGGCCCCTCCCCTGCTGGGCAAGAGCTCTCTATTACCTGAGAGAGGATTAACAGAAAAGAGTGCACAGCAGTGAGAAAGAGCGTGGGGCTTACGGGATGTCAGAGCAGACATTCTCCTGTCTAATTGTCACCGGGTGAAGCTCAGGGCCTGAGTCACCTGGGTGTGGAAGCTGGTCGGCCTGGTGGTTCGGATGGCTCCTCTACCCTCCTGCCCTTAGACTCCTCTCTCTCCCACCAGAGCTGGCCTCCAAGGACTATGCTTTGGTGTCTCGAGTGTTTATGGTAGTAGAGATACTTATCATATATTTCAGATAAATTCTTCACCAGGGCTGTATACTCCCTGCCCCACCTTCTGTCATATGGACACGCTAGCACTTGAGGTGGTCACCTGGGAGTCATGCTGGCTACCCACAGCTTTGAGCATTAAAGCTAGAGGCCTGCTGATTTATGCATTAGCCAGCCAGCATTACCTAGGAGATCCTCTTTCAGGCTCTCCTCCGTACCCCATGGGGCCTCTTCTGCCTTTTTAAAAAAGTGACTAATTCCATACACTAGGGAGATGAGGCAGCCAGATGATACAGGCTGCAGGCTCCCAACCCAGAGGGCTGGGTGCAGGTGCCTGGGCAACTCCCACCCCCTTGCAAGGGTATCTGGCTGTGCCCGGCCACTTGAGGCTGAACTGTGTGGCCCAGCAGCTTTGGTCCAGCTGTGTGACCCTGCAGAGACGACTTTACCCATCTGGGTTCCCATTGGTGATCTGTTTATATCCTGCTGGGTATAGGATGAGCAAGGGGCTGAGTAGAGAGTGCATCTCAGACAGGGTGATTAATGATAACCTAGGACAGGCAACGGTTTTCCAACCAGCCCGGCTTTGGCCAGCATTCCCCAGCCATTCAGGTCCCCTGGGGAAAAACCTTCTCTTCAGCTACTTCTGGGTCCTGGATGACCACGATGTTAGACTTATGACACCAGGACAAGAGACTGAGGTGCATATTTTACATATCAAAGCAGACCTGGCCTCAGGGTTCTCCCAGTATCCACCCCTTAGTCCTTATTGGCACACCCAGCCAGCAGCCTTGAATTTTCCAGCCCAGAGGCTGAGCTGCCCTTCCCCTAGAAGCTCTTCCTATATAATCCAGATATTTTGTCCTCTGTCTGTCTGTCTCTATGTCTCTGTCTTTGGGGCCAGTGAACTCACCCGAGAGTAGCTTCCTAATAATCCTGCCTATATATAATCGAATCTGGTTTGAACTGGCTCATTTCATCAGCAGAGAAATAACCTATCTATCACATGCTATCACAGAGGAGAGGGAATAGCCCAGGATATTCTATCCAGTCACCTTACTTTCTGGGGGAAAAAATTAAGATTATGAGGTGGAATTTCAAGATATGTAAGTGAATCTATGTTTAGTTAGGAAAACAAAACAAATCCATTCATTCATTTTTTTTTAAAAAGCACCTTTCCTTTATTTTATCTATCTATCTATCTATCTATCTATCTATCTATCTATCTATCTATCTATCTATCTATCTATCTATCTATTTGGTGCTTCAAACATTCAAGAGTCCAGGCTTTTCCCTTGAATACAGCAGAAAAAAAAAGGGTTACAGCATTTTTCTGGGAATCATATAATTTGTATCCTACCTCTAATGCCCCTACTTAGGTAGTATTTACATCCTCCTGGGCAGATAATTCATAGTGGATTCCTATCCAACAGTATCACCTTAACCATAGACAAGCATAAATCCTCAGTTCAGTGGGCACAGAACAAAGCCACTGGTGTAGAAATTATATAAAAGAGCGTGTATATGACTGTGGAAAAGCATGTGGAGATCCGGATTAACAAAATTCCTTAGGCTACCACTATGACTGGAGTTCCTATGTGAAAAGGCAACCCAATTCACTCATTCATTCATTCATTCATTCATTTCCATTACACTGCCAGGGGCTATGTGAGGTCCCTGTAGTCATAGCTTGCCTGTGACAAAGGCAACATCATTTCTATATATTAAGCTGCATATGTATTATAGGGGTGCAGGGAATGGAAGAAAGCAAGTTTCTCCAGACCTTTGAGACACGGCACCACTAACCATTGGGGCTGTACCCAACAGGTCAGGTCTACTAGTGAACCAGAGTAACCCCAGAACGTTAAGACCATTCTCTGAATCAACAGAAACCCCACTGATACTGGAGGAAGGGGACGATACTGTTTTTTTGTTTTTTTGTTTGTTTGTTTTTGTTTTTTTACATAAGATGTTATTAAAATCAAGATGGCAATCAAGATGGTGATGATCAGCTGGCAGCCAACGTCCCTCCCGCAGGGATGAGACTACAAGGACACTCTGCTCCGGGTGGCTCTCCTGTTTGCTGGCAGCTGGGCTTAGGCTTGGCCACCAGCTGCTGCCCCCCACACCTTCCTGCCTTGCTCCTGGCTTATCTGTCTAGCCCTAAATGGGTGTGTAAGGCAGCGTGAACCTGAGTTTGTATACCAGATGGTCAATGTCCATGAATGTTACATGCCCATGAAGGGGCAGAGCTGGCACTTAGACCAGGATCTTCTGTCCCCACACCCAGTCCCTGGGTAGGAATGGGCTCTGTGGGAAAAGCAAGTAATGAAACAAGACAGAGATGGCCACTAGGAGAGAGATGAGGATGCGGGTCATGTCATGCTTCAGTGAAATTTAACTTGGGGTGAATGGCTGGGAATTTCTCAACTACAACATAGTTTCCTTCTTTTCCCCCTAGGGATATCAAGACGTGCGCAACTGTCCTCCATAGAGAGGAAGAATCTAGTGACCTTGACTGCGGACCATTTCTTGACTGAACTAGGAAAGGTGATACGGCTAACCTAGTGCGAGCCTGTCTTGTGGGGCTTGCTTGTTTCAGGTAAAGGTCTCCTGTAGCTGAGGCTGGCCTCAGAGTCCTGCAGGCTTGTCTCCACATCCCGAGTGCTTGCATTACAGGTATGAGCCACCACATACCTGGCTCTCATGTTTTTATATGAGTTGGCCATTACCAAAAAAGGAAGTATGCCTTTGGGAGGTGAGCCTGAGGCCTCTGTTTGAAAGGTGCTGTCCTTGAGGTACTAGAAAGCTCTTTTACTTTATTTTTTCTTTTCCTCCCTCCCTCCCTCCCTCCCTCCCTCTCCCCCCCTCTCTCTCTTTCTTTCTTTCTTTGTTTTTTTTCAAGACAGGGTTTCTCTGTATATTCCTGGCTGTCCTGGAACTCACTCTGGAGACCAGGCTGTCCTCGAACTCAGAAATCTGCCTGCTTCTGCTTCCTAGAGTGCTGGGATTACATGCATGAGCCACCACCGCCGGCTCTCTTTTACTTTCTGAGTGGACACCTGAGGCTTTCCACTTGGTCTCCTGCATGGCCTTTAGCAGATGTTACTGAACAGACCCAGATGCTCTGGGATCTTAACTGACAGATTAAGGAGAGAGGTGGAAGGTTTAAACATCCTCTTCCGCCAGGCAAATGCTGTCCTTCCTCAGGACCACATACCAAAGAGCCTTGTTCAAAGATGCTCTCAAAGACATGACGTGTCTAGGAGGGGTGGGCACTGCTGGACTTTAGCTTCCATCCCCTTTCTGTCCTTCACCTGCAGTAAGAGCAGTCTCCAAGGCTTGTCTTGCCACACAGCCTGGTTTCCTGCCCAGAATCAGTGAGTAGGAGAGGGTTGGGAGGTCTCTTCCTGACAGTAGCAGCTTCCCCATGGCATGAGCTCATGGGGTTACAACATAGGCATGTGACGTCAGCCTTGCAGCCGAGGACCCAGGAGCCTGACAGCCCAGAGGGGTGAGGCTGAGTACGCTTAGGTCCTGCCCTGCCACGGCTCCGTCTCCATGTCAGAGCTTCAGGTGGCACCACGTTGAATCGCCACTGAAGACAACACAGGCAAGCGGCCCTGCCTTTTAGCCAGTGGCTCTAATACTCCTCTGTGCCTCTTTTCTAGCGCAAAACATCTCGCTCTCTAGCAGTGCTGACATTCAGAGTTAGGAACCCTTTGATGCCCTAGATTTTCCTGCTTTCTGACAAGACATATTATCCAATCAAACATGGTACAGACAGGAAGCAGAATGAATGCCCAGGTTCTCAGAGCAGTGAATGCAGAGGACTCTGATCAGGCTGTGTGGCAGGCACGGGTTCACACTGCTCTTAATCCCAGTCAAGTGACTGCTCACAAGACTTCAGTGAGTCTCCATGACTGAGACAGAAGCTCCAAAGGGCACCAGACTTTTCTGTGAGCATAATGTAAGGTGATTAACAGAGCTTCACAATCAGCCCTGGAAAGATTTAAAGATAAGACACAGCCAGACACTTTCGAGAGGAGAAAAGTCCAGGTCACCACACATACGTATGGCTTGGTTTGTGGCTGACACAACATGGGCTTATAACCAGTGTCAGCCCCGGGAGGAACAGGATCAGAGAACTGATGTTTATTAGAGTGTCTTCCCCGTAGGAACTGGCTCTGACTCTCTCTGCTTACCCACCCCATACAGGAGTCTGCTCACATCCGACCAGGTCTCACCAGCACCCTGCCAGCTGTCTCCCATCAAAGTGCTTCAGAAACGATTTCTGAAGCCCCCTAACACCTTCTAAAGCTGAGTGTGCTCAGGCACTGACCCCAGCCTTACTTTTATCTGCCTCTGTCCTGTTACAGTATTCATGAAGCGTCACCAAAGACTCCCGTGGTAAAGGCTTGGCCCTCAACTGCAATATCAAATCACTGAGAGGTGACTGTACGATGAGTGTTGCCTTAATCAACGGATTAATCCAAAGATCAGTTAGTAGTTTTGATGACATTATTTGAAGGTTATAGAAACTTTCAGAAGTAAGGCCAGCTTGGAGGAAGTAGGTCACTGGGAATTTTACTGTATGTTTTGTCTGTTTTTCTTTTCCCTCTCCTCACCCCGCTTCTTTGTCTCTCTCTGTGTTGCCCCAATATGTGTGCTTCTATACTCGGGCCTGTATACATGGAGCCTGGCCCAGAATCTGCCTTTAAAGGATGATATCTCTTTCTGGTCTCTGGCCTCCAAGAAGTGAGTGATTGCTCTCCATACCCTTCTCCCATGGTGCTGTGCTTCACCAAAACTCAGACACAAGACAACCGCGAACCAGGGACCAAAGTGTCTAAAATTGAGCCAAAAATAACCCTTTCCTCCTTCTTCGGTTGTTTGTGTCAGGCATTTGTTACAGTAAGAGATGAAGGAACCACACAACCCTTGCTCTTGCTGGCCTGTCCTTTGCTTGCTGCCCCCCCCCCCAGGCTTCTCTCCCCTCCCCTCTGCTCTCACAGGACACTTGCTCTTGCTGGCCTGTCCTTTTCTTTCCTGCTCCTCGCTGGCTCCTCCCCCTTACGCTTCCTCCAGATCCTTTCCAGAAGCGTGTTCTGCTCTTCTTTTCCCTTTAGTTACAGTGACCAAAGAGAATGCTAGCTATGGAAGAGCCTCAGACGAGGCAAGAGGTCCGGACAGAAAGGATTGGCAGTAGTTTTCCCGAGCAGTCACATAACCAGTCGTGATGCTGGTCTCTGTGTGTGCACGTGTGTGTGTGTGACTCACCCATGTGTGTGTGCACAGGCCAGAGGTTGACATCAAGCACCTTGTATTGCTCTCCACCCTTCAAAATTAGTGTTTTCTTCCTTTCTATGTGTATGAATGTTTTGCCTGCATGTCCGTATGAGCACGCGACTCGTGCCTGTAGAGGCCAGAAGTGGACATTAAATCCCCTGGTACTGGAGTCACAGGTAACGGTAATATATCCTACTTTAAAATGTTCATTTACTTATGATGTTTATTGATTTTAACTGTTATGTTTATTTTGTAAACATAAGTAATAAGTACTATCTGTAAATGAGCTATTTACCTATTACATTTATTTTATTACTTCTTATACATTTGTTATATCTAATTAGTGATCTCGTGTGTACACATGGCATATGAATCAGTTTTCTTTCCATCATGTTGGTCTGAGGAATTAACCTCATGTCATCAGGCTTGGCGGCACGTGACTTTCCCCACTCAGCCATCTTGCCAGCAGTCTACATTCCCGATGACCTACTTCCTCCAACTAGGCCCTACTTCTGGAAGCCTCGCTTGGTTACCTAGACTGGCTGGCTAGTGAGCTTCGGGGATCTGCCTGTGTGGACTTACAGACTTGTGACACTAGTTTTGGCTTTTCCACAGGCACTGGGGATCTGAACCTGGGCTCAGGAACTCAGACAAGCAAGCATTCTGCCCACTGAGCCTTGCCCCGGCCCTTGGATGGTAAACTGATTAAATCAATATATTTTGCTTCTTCTGTTAGATTCTTACTACTCAAAGGGTGATTCACAAACTTGTATGGTTGGCACCCCAGGGAGCCTGGTGGGAGTGGTTAAATCCTGGGAGGGTGGAGTCAGGATTACACTTATACCCCCGAAGAGTTCTAAGTGCATTCACATTTGGGAAACATGTAACCTGTGGTAGTTAATACTGACGGTCACCTTGACAGGCTCTAAGATCACTTAGGAGACATAACTCGGGGAGGGAGGGTCTAGGCTAGGTTTGTTGAGGTGGGAATACCCATCCTAAATGTGGGTGGCACTGTTCCGTGGGCTGGGGTCCTAGACTGAAGACAAATGAGACAGCAGCAGAGAAGTAGCATTCATTCCTGTGGGCGGTGTGACCACCAGATGCCTCTCAGTCCTGCCTTCACGCCTCCCTGCAGCTGCCTCTTGTGGTCACAGCCATGATCCGAGTAACTAAGACAAACCCCAAGGATGCCAAGATACATAGGGTAGTTCCCCCCTCAGGAAGCCTTGTAGCTTGTAGGACTTGGGGGTGCAGGAAGTATTACCACATGACTGTGGCACTGCACGCAGTACTGTTCAGAGCCTGCCCACTGCTAGCGTGGGCGCTGCTGCTTACTGGGACAGACCTGATAGGAACATGTTTATACTCCCGAAAGTTTCTCACACATACAAACCACAGCAGAGCTTGGTCAGGGAAACTCATCCGTGTCAGTCCATCAGTCAGTCGGAGTGCTCTGGGCCTTGGCAACTGGGAGGAGGACATCAAATCGCCTGGAGCCTTTCCAAGAACCAATGGCCCTCTCCTGGGTGGGTGCCTCACAATGGGTCCCCTGCTGTGACAGTCCACACCTCTTTGCTTTTCTACCCCCTCCTCCATATTCTAACAGATTTGGAAAGCACATGTCACAAAGGACAGCTGTCCTTAAAGGCCGGGGACTCTCACAGCGCATGTCTTGTGACTCCTCAAAGCCTATGAGAGAAGAGTAATTTCAAAAACCTACAGCAGCTACCTCTCTGCCGTGCGGGGACACAGAAATACGTACACTTCCCATCAGTAGGAAGATGAATCTGGAGCTTAGACTCCCTCATGTTCCCTTCCACACAATCAGCAGAGCCCCTCCCAGAAGGTTGAGGCCAAATAACCAAGTCACGCTGAAAACTGCATGTACTGGTCATCAGGTGAGTAAAGGGCCAATCTTAGTCAAACTGGAGACAAACAACGCGGAATACCAAGAAGAGGCAGACTGAGACAGATCCGAAGCTGGGAGGTGGTTAGAGGTAAGATGAGGCAGTTGTTAGACAGCCCTGGGTCCACATTCCCCAAGTCTCAGGGTCTCCTCCTTGAGCACAGCCGATGGAGCTGGCTCTGGTTGAACCACAGGGAGCACAGGTGCCCAGAGCACCAAGGACTCGGTTAATAGGTTTTTGGTATGTGGCTCCTCTATAGGAGCCAGAATCATACTTTGAACCAGGAAGAAAGACGAGGCTGCCACGGCTGCCCGGCGTCAGGCACCTTCTCACTCACCCTGATCATCTCTGCCACGTAACTCTCGGGCCCGGTGTACTCTGTGGAGTCCTTCACTTTCACCAGCACGATGAAGCAGAGATAGTGCCACATGTTGTGTTCTTCCTTGATGTGCTCTTCAAAGGTGACGGTCTTATTGTCGAACTTGTCCCTTTCCAAGCCTAAATGAGAGACAGAACATCCCAGATCCCCACTGAGCCGCCATGGACCAGCAAAGTCAATAGAGCTCGTTGTCTTGATTTGTCTGCAGGAGGAGTTGGCGCCTTTTGGCCTCAAAACCCACTTTCATCATGGTAGGAGGACACAGACAAGTCTGGCTCACCAGGGTTTATTTTATGTTTATGTTTTGAAAGAGGGTCTCATGTAGCCCAGGTTGGCCTTAAACTCACTATGTAGCCAGGGGGTAACTTTGAACTCATGGTACTTCTGCTTCAAACTCTCAAGTGCTGGATTTACAGATAGGCAATACTATGTGCAGATCCTAGGGTCTGCAAACCCTGTGGCTTCCTCCTGAAGGCCAGGCGCTTTGGCTGTCTCATGGGCAGCCTGCCTTCCAGCTTTGAGGGGAAGAACATGAGGCTAGGCTCACACTGGAGGAGATCAGTGAATTTAAGCTCCGTTGTCCCAGGTAAATGACGAAAAGAACTTTAAGACCATTTCAGATGTTGGTCGGTAACTATATTTTGTAGTGGCCTGGGCTAGCCATTACGAAATTAGAGTTGAGTAAAGAAATGTATTTCAGACCATTAGTAGGATTTGGATCCCTCACATTAAAAGGAGGGAGCAAATATACAGAGTACGGAGAATGACATAGTCACTCTAGTGCTGAAGTAGAATCAGAGGTCGCCATCTTTTTGTTAGCTATATGAAGCTAGAGGCACAGATAGATGTAGGTGTGTGTGGATCTGTTTCCATGTCTTTCTATACACGCGCAAAGGCATGCACAGACACCAGCCCACAGATCCACAGCTTAAGCCTGGAACAGTGGCCATCAACAGGAACGAACACTTAGACGTTGGCTATTAAAGGCCTACTTCATTGTGAACAACTGAAGAGATGGCTGATGGTATGGCTAGGTCAGAGAAGGCAAAAATTTGAGACTGGAAATTCTTAAGCTGCCAGAAAAATATAGAATACAAAAAAAAAAAAAAAAAAAAAGACATGACAGAACACACAAGCCAACCTGAAGGGTTCTCATTGGCCAAACCCAGGGGAAAATGAGCATCAAAATAGAGCCGGATACAATGGCCCATCACCATAGTTGGGAGGGTGAGGCAGGAGGACCACAAGTTCAAGGCCAACCTAAGCTACCTCAAAGTTAAGGTAGGATGCTATTCAAAACTTAATGAACTGAATAAATAAATACGGAAAAGAGTCATCAAGGGATAGTAAGGCTGGGGCTGAAAGTCCAAAGTGAGGAATACTGAGGTTACTTACAATGTTCCCAAGCATCCTGCCATACAGCGACTTTATTGGGAGAAACATTCCAAATATGTTCTGATCCAAGAGATCAAAGTGAGTATACTATATACATTAAGCTCTGGCTTAATGTGTTCCTGGTGTGGCATACTGAGAAGGTGAGAAAATGTGTCGTCAATGTTCATATAAAAGATGCACAAGCTCAGCTCTACTACAAGGGAGCTTCAGAGAAACTGAATCAAAGGACTCCCTTTCTTCAGAAATGTCTGTGGAGGGGCTGGAGAGATGGCTCAGTGGTTAAGAACACCAGCTGTTTCTCCAGAAGTAGTTGAGTAGAATTCCCAGCAAGCACATGGTGGCTCACAACCATCTATAATGGGATCTGATGCCCTCTCTGGTGTACAGACAAACATGTGGATAGAGCACTCATATACACAAATAAACAAATCTTTAAAAAATGCCTGTGGAGTTAAATGGAGTTGAATGCGGGATGTCACATGGCCTGGGACTTTCTAAGGGTGCTAGCAGAACAAAGGGTCAGGTTTTTAAACTAGATAGACAGATAGCTTTGTCTTTTATTTCCCAGTAACTATACTGCAATCTCGTAAGAGAATGTTCTTTGCCAACAGCAAATACAGACTGAAATGCTGAAGATCAAAAGGCATCATGTCGGCCACTGACCCCGAATCTCTTCAGAAAAACTATGTGTGTGGGTGTGCATGTGCGTGTGTGTATATAAGTAAAGGAAAGGAAAGCCAGTATTAAAATTAAAATTTAGGGAATCTTAGAGGAGCCGGGAGAAACTCTTTGTACTAGTTTTATGACTTTTCTGTTACTAAAATTATAGCAAAATAAAAAGCTTAAAAACTAGGTCTTTAAGAGGCTAAAAATTAAAGAATTTAGATGTTTAAAAGAAAGCGTTCCCCTTTTTAGTATCCACATCGGGAAGGAATTCATAAATTTAGTAACCATATTCTGAATAATCTTGATGTGATTACTCAGCTTCCAGATTTCCACACGATTAGTTTGCATTTACATATATTTTCCTATAGTTATACTTTTAGTGACGTTTTTGGTACCCCCACAAAACTATTTTTATTTTGTTTCTTTGAGACAGGGTCTCATATAGCAAAGGCTGGCCTCAAACCCATAATCCTCCCGGCCCAGCCTCTTCCAGAGTGCTGGAATTACAGGTGTGAGAACTTGTTTCCTGCAGCAGTTCCTATTTAGTCTGTAGTGTACCGGGGTTGGGGTTGGGGGTTGGGGGTGGGTATGTCAGGAGCTTATCCAAGTCCTCACTACTAACTCTCATAGTGATATGGAGAAGTGCACAGGGACACCACCCACGTTACAGATGGGGAAGATGGCTGGGTGAATGTCAACAACTGAGCACAGGTGCATGGCCAGTCAGCAGCTGAGGCTGGTCCAGCAGCAGGGGCTGATGCACCAAGCCCAAGTTTGTAACTTTTACCTGGTTGTAAGAGACATTTTTCTTTCTTTTAAAAAATAAAATAAAATAATAAATAAATACAATTATTTATTTATTTCTTGAGCTAGGGTCTCACTATGTACCCTAGGCTGTCCTGGAACTGGCTATGTAGTCCAAGCTGGCCTCAAAGTCATAGAGATCTATCTGCCTCTGGCTCCTGAGTGCTACTAGGATTAAAATACAAATATACCATCTGTCTGCCCCCTCAAACTCATGCATACGCACATAAGTACAATCTGTTGAGTCCATTAGTGTTGCTTGCATGTTTGTGTATGTGAGGTCAGGGGCCTATGGAGGCCAGCGGTCTGAGTTCCAGGGTGACGTGAGCCTGTGATGTGGGCGCTGGGAGCTGAAGTTGGGTTAAGTGTAAGAGCAGTGCATGTGCTAAACCTCCCTGCCACCTCTCCAGCCCTCCTCTTTCTCTTTTCTGTGCGACAGGGGTTTACTAGGTAGCCCTAGTCAAGCTGGCACTGACCTCCCAGCAATCATCCTGCCTTGGCTTCCCAAGTGTTATTACAGATGGGTGCCGCCGTTCCCAGCTCTAAGGGAATTTCTCCATTGTTGCCAGATCCTGCCAGTGAAGACATTCTCAGGCTATAGCTCTCCTTCCTAGGTGACTTAGGACTGGACCAGGGGATTTTCAGGATGACCAGACACAGGAAGACGAGAGATACGTTTGTCTTACATGTGTGGCCACATTTCTACTCTTCAGAACTTAATTCCCGAAAGGCAAACGAATAACAAACTGCACAGAGTTTACAGGCTTTCCAGATACTTTCCAGCAGAAAAAGAGGCCAAATAGAAGTCTGCTATTTGCCAAGAGAGGGCAGGGGTGGGACAGAACAACGTGAATGTCCCAGCCCAGAGTCTGTTATGTACCCACTCCGTTGCCGCGTGTCCATGTGCTCAGACATGCTGGCCAGTGGCCTGCTTGCCCGCGTGGGACAGACACTCACCACAGATGAAGCACGTGGTTTTTAAGATCTCCTCCTTCTTCTGCTTCTCACTCCTCAGGTCAGCAAAGGTGTCGATGATGACCCCAAAAATCAGGTTCAGGACGATGATGATGACCATGAAGAAGAAGAGGAGGTCATAGATCACCCTTGCAGCAAACAGAGGCTCCTGGAAATGAGAGATAGTGCACTCAGGCAGGGCCTTCACTGCCCTTTGCCCTTCAGAGGTCAGAGCCCAGCTCCAGCTGGACAGCTGTCCACTTGGGCAGGAGTTACACTGAGCACCAAACTCTAAAACTCCCAACTAAGTCTCCTTTTACTTTCCCGGGTCTATACTGTGAATTCTTCAAGTGCTGGGGGAAACACAGCCAGGAAGATTCTGTCAGTATGTTGGGTTGTCCAGACCTAATATTAAACAAACCTCTGTCTAAGGAGTTGTCCTGGGGCCTCAACATGCCTTAGTGGGCTCTTGTGGGGAGGTGCTCTGACTGGCTTCTGCACAATGGCTTGTCACACTCCCAGCTCTTGTTCCACACTCACAGTTTACACTCAGCATCACCACAGAGCGCCCCTGTTGCCTGCCCCCACAAACCTCTGTCCCCCCTCTTTCCCTTGGGATCCGTTTACCTCTTTGGATGGCTTCCTGAGCACGTCTCCTACTCCACCCCCACTCCGCAGCCCGTGACTCAGAACGGTGACAATGCACATGAGCAGTGTCTCACACGTGTGTTCCTTATCCTGTTCTGTTTCTTCTGCAGGGAGCAGCTCTGTGAACAGGGCAAGTAATAACACGGTTAAGACAGGAGGGGGGAAAGAGACACTGTGATTCCCCAGTGATGCTTCCCAAATGCCATCTCTCTAGCTGGCAGCCCATGAAATAACATTCAGAAATTAGGACTCAGATATGTGCTGTTGGGAGTCGAACGGGGCTGTTCCCACGTCTAAACCCTGCAAACTTCTCAACCTATGTCAGTACTGTCTTTCTTCTATGGAGCTTCAAATATCTCCTATTGCTTGACTGTGTTACACTCTAGTCCTACCTGCAAACAGAATAGTCTTTGGCCTAAGCTGAGAACAAGGCATCTTGCTTCTCAGGTGATATTTCTGCCAGGTACCCAACTGGGCATGCTCAGAGGACCGAAGCATGGCTGGACCCTAACAGGTCTTTGGCTTCACATTAGAGGCTGCTTATCCCACTTTGCAGCCTGTTTTGCTACTTTTTCACTGGGTTGCTAAAGCCCAGATCCCTCTCTCTTATCCTTTTGTTTGGATGTATTTCTTCTGTGGCTCTCCACTGAGGTGCTCTCCACATCGTTCAGGTGCTGTAGCTTCTGAGGTTCTTTAATGTTTCACCAGCTTAGCCTGACACAGATTCACGGAGACCTGTTCTTTTCTGGAATCACCTCTCGCTACTCTCCTTGCACATGCCTGTTATCTCTCTGAAGGACTTTGACCACTGAGCCTTTAGAATGCCTTCCTCCCCGTCCTTTGCCTGAGAGTCCTCCATTTTGGTTGCGGCACCTTTACTACAATACTCTGCAGGCTGCCTATCTTCTAAATGGCACCCTTCCTGAAGCAGCATTCGGTAATGTGATCTCTCACTTACCCCACCACCCCATCCTTCCATGCTGTCTCACTGTTCACAGTGGGCACTCAGATATTGGCTGCCTCAAGCCAGCAGCGGTTTCATCACGTGCGGCTTCCTTTTCTGTTCATGCCCCTCCCTCCCAGATAACTTTTCCCTCTCCTTGCTAGCTTCACTCCTAAGCAGTATTTCTTCTTTAATCTGCTTCCAAAACCCCCTGCCTCACATACGTCACTGAAGATGTCTGATAGTCACTTGGGGATGGTGGCTATGTGGTCCTACCTTCTTTGGGTGTAGGAGAGGTGCAGTTCTCTCCTGTCTCTACCCTGCACACATCGGAGTACAGGAAATCGTTGGCCAAACTCTCGCCAGTTTCTGGGGTAGAGAAGGAGTTTTGTGATGAACAATCTGGCAGCATACGGTTAAAATGTTTGAAGTCCCCAGTTCACGGCTGATTAAACAACCCTTAACATAAATAACACCCTCCAATACTGCATAGTAATTCAAAGCACAGATGCAATTTACACTTTTATTTGGTGAGCTGGATGGGAAAAAAGCCAGAAATGTCAAGTTCTATAGGCTTACTAACAGTATCACACTTAAATAGCACTTCTCTGACTTTAAAGACAAACAGCTCAAACTCCAAGAGAAATACTACTGGGTGTACAGATTCCATCAGGATCATGTCTGTGCATGAAGCGACTTGGGCATGAATGGAATCCGAAGGCCCAGGCTGGCTCAGTTTAGAACCCAGAGGTAGGTGCCACTGAGTGCCACTTGGTGTCAACTGAAGACTGAATGATGTTTTACATAAAGATGCATAGTTGCCAGAGAAGGCAGCCAAGCTTGGCGTGTCATTGACGGTCTAGTGTGTCCCCAGGATTCAGGGAGTCTGACTATCTTTAACCAGGTGCTTTTCACTAAGTACTGACAGCTATTCTGAGAAAGAATGCTTTGGCATCATCTTAAAATGTCGAAAACAGTTGGTCATTGTTTATCATTTGCCAATAGGAAATCACTTCCAGTTTTGTTATATACAAAAGCTCACTGTAAAATTCATACATTTTTTTTAAAAATAAGGACAGCCACTGCAAACAGTGTGTGTGTGTATGTGTGTGTGTTTGTCTTTCTACATTAAATATACAGATAGTCAAGTGTAATATATATGTGAATATCTGAGTACTGTGGTGGTAGAGACAGGAAGAGGAGGAGCTCAGAGTCTTCTTTGGCTACATGGTGAGTTTCAGCCTGAGCTATATGATGCCCTGCCTCACAAAACTCCAAATACAAAACAATATAGTTATGTAAATATTTTAATTTAAAGTATGATCTTACTATTGCTATTCTGTATTTTCTCATGTTATCAGTGTTTGCCCATAAAGGGTTATAAGGATGCACCCTATGTGTGGGGTACCCCACCCCACAGATGTGGGCCACAGTCCAGTGCAGTGCCCTGTTATATTTGGATGGCTCCCAACTTCACATTGCAATGAACATTTCCCTAGACATGTCTGCTTTTACACAAACTCAGCAGGTTTCCCCTATAAGTCACCAGAAGTAGGTTCACTAAGTCAAGGGGATGCTTTTTTCACTTTACATGTCAAAATGCTTTGTGAAAAAGTTGTGCTGGTTGAAAACATGGCATTAGTAAGTTAGTCTTTTTCTGAGTATTTTTGAGACAGAACCTTGCTCTGTGTGGCCTAGGCTGGCCTCCACACCAGTCTCAGCCTCCTGAGAGGTGGGATCAGAGTGTGTGAGCACATGTGGTTTTAATGAATGAATTTAAGTGCATGGGTTAGTTACTGGCTCTCACAACACAGTACTCAGAATTACCCTTTTGAATAACACAAGAGTGACCTGTGGTATAGAGACATACTCGCCTGCTAAGGTCATGTCTTTACTCTAGTCTGGTTATAATCATGAACATTGAAAAAGATCCCAAACACACCTGGAACAGCTGTTTCATTGGGCAACCTATCCACTTCCAAGATAAAGTCATCCTTGAAGAACAGATAGCCCACAATTGAGAACAGGTAAACCAGGATCAGAGCCAGGACCGCTGTCAAGATGATGGACCGTCCATTGCGGGTGACACTTTTAATGACATTAAGCAAAGTCTCCTCTCTGTACACTAAATCAAAAAGCTTCAAAAAACAAGACAACAGAAGAGTTGTTAAAGGCTTTGGTTTATATCAGCATCATTTACTATCCTGGAAATTCAGAATCATTCTATAATTTTAACACGTAACATGTTGCCTGTCTTCACAGTGAGAACCAGTATGGTAAAAAGGAGGAAAAATAAACACAGAAGAGGGGGTGGCATCAGTACCAACTTCAAACCGCACACAAAGCAGGTTAGAGGTTCCAGAAATAGAAATAGGAGTTTCAGAGAGAAAGGCGGAAGAAAGTACTGAGGGTCTTGGAACCCATCCATTTAGCATCTAATTTCTGAGCTTCTCCAAAGGGCCAGGTACTCTGGCTTCTGTCTGCCTCCAGAAGGCCAGTATCTAGTGGTGAAGGCAGGCATGTTACAACCTAGTTGTAATCGTTCTCAAAGGGTTCTCATGACCCTTTATCAAACTTCTCTCTCCAATAATATTTACATTATGATTCACCAGAGTAGTAAAATTTCGGTTATGAAATAGCAACAAAAATGATTTTATGGCTGGAGAGATCACCACAACCTGCACTAAAGGGTCTCAGCATTAAAAAGGTTGAGAACCACTTAGCTAGTGCAAGCTGCAAGATCTCTGGACTGCTGAGGTCTCAGCTCAGTTACTGATAGCCAATGGGATCTTGGGCTTCGTTCTATTCCTAGCCCCCTAGCCTCAGTTTCCACATATGCAGACCCCAAGACAGAGAGTTAATATGAAGAATAATCATATATGTACAGTGTCTAGCAGCACACAGGCATACTTATATACTGTGCAAGTACAATAACTGGTAATCACCAACTTCCTGGTGAAGACACTGGCGCAAAGCCACAGAATACGGCTGACGGATGACCATAGTGGAGACATACCAGGAAGCCTTACCCCTTAACCTCCTCCCCTAGTATAGGAATGACCCCCGAAGGTCACACTGGGTTCATAGGTCGGGCCGGGCCTAACCCTTAACCAAGGGACATGCTCTCTGCAGGAAGTGAGCTTCATGACAAAGGCAGGATCCTTGAGGGTCCACGTGGGCATTGGAGGAAGACATGTAATAGATTTCCATGAAGTACAGGCAACCGTTTGGCCGGGGAGCAATGAGGGGAAAGCTTTGGGGTGACTCTTGGACTTAGAGATTTTGATTATTTTTTTTTTTTAAGATGGAGGTCTTTCTCTGTTGCCCACACTGGCAGCAAATTTTTAACCCTCCTGGCTTAGCTTCGGTGTATTAATCATCTAGTGTTACAGACACACGCTGCCAGACCTGCCTAAAGGCTAGTGTTCGTTTGTTTTAATTAATGTTGCCTCTGTCTCCATGTCTAGGCAGCTCCGAAAGGCTTGGTCTTCACTGTGGCTCTGGCTAACTGCGCACAGTGAAGATGGTCGTGGGGAAAGCAGGTGGGCTCTCCACTCCACTTCTGAATTACAGCAACCTGCTGACTGAGCCTCTGAGGACCTCCATCTCCTCGTCTGTAAAATGAGTGGACAGAGCTGATCTCTCAATGTCTTCCCGT
Organism: Apodemus sylvaticus; assembly: GCF_947179515.1. Lineage (NCBI taxonomy): Eukaryota > Metazoa > Chordata > Mammalia > Rodentia > Muridae > Apodemus > Apodemus sylvaticus. The sequence continues at coordinate 139,953,107 of NC_067473.1, read as the reverse complement.
TTAGAATTTTATATCTGAGGCCATTTTCTGGCCAATTAGCTTTTCTCCCCTGCCTAATGCCAATCTGTATCCTGGAACTAGTTTTTGAGAGGGTACTGGGCAAAGTAGGCTCCTTAAAAGGAAGCAAGGATGTGGCATTTAATCCACAAAAGAGTAAAAGGGCGTGTTGCTTTAATGTTGGTTAAATATTTTCTAGCAACTCAGTCTGAAGTACTAAGAGCATACCACACAGCGAACAAAGGGTACTTGTCTTCTGTGGGCAGGAGGCACAGAATCAACAGATCAAACCAGGAAAGACTCTCTTATGGTTTTTAAAAAATAATTCCAAAATTTAAACAATAAAATACATTATATACATATACTAAGTAAAAAATACCTTGGCCCAGCACTCTGGGAGGCAGAGGCAGGCGGATTTCTGAGTTCGAGGCCAGCCTGGTCTACAGAGTGAGCTCCAGGACAGCCAGGGCTATACAGAGAAACCCTGTCTTAAAAAAAACCAAAATCCAAAAAAAAAAAAAAAAAAAAACCTTGGAAAGATAGAATACAAAGGAATAAGTCTAATAGTTCCATTCTATCATCTATAGACATCTATATTCCTTTTAAAACTGTAATGTATAGATGTTATTAATAAATACTGTAATACTGACTTAGAGCCACTCCCAGACAACATTCAGTAACACTTCATGTCAAAATGACCTCCTGGTGTTATATAGAAACACATACACTTAACATAGCCAGTATCATGTTTGTGACTAGTCAAGATGTTTTCAATGGTCTTATCAGAATTGCTTCCGTGATGCATATCTCTGTATATGCTTGTATACACATTTGTCTACTTATGACTTTCTGACTAATTTCCAGAAACAGAAATCTGTAATCCCTGTTATAATAGAAAAGTACTGCCTCAATCATGCTGTATCAATTTATATATGCTACTACTAGCAATTTATATCCACTGTGTCCCCGTGGCCACCAGACCAGGAATTAGTGTGCTTTTTAACCTGTTCTGAAGCGGCAGGTTAAACTCCGAAAGCATGGGCGTTTTACTGAGCTGGCCTTGGTTTGGCACTCAGGGATGAACCTGTCTCCACATTCAGTGACCATCTGGAGCCCTCATTCTGTCAGCTGCTGTTTAGGAACTTTGTACATTTTCATCTCTGATGTTAATATTTTCTTAAGAATACAACTGGAATGCAGGCTTGAGGCCAGTCCAGCTGCTTCCTGGGGGCCGTGGCACTTTAGGCCAAGGGATTACTGTTCCTTCCTCCTAGACAGCTAAAGCCAAGGGAGCTCTGACCACCCAGGGGACTCTAGATTTCTCTGAAGGAAGTCTCTCTCTCTCTCTCTCTCTCTCTCTCTCTCTCTCTCTCTCTCTCACACACACACACACACACACACATACTCACTCACTCACTCACTCACTAAAAACTCAGGTTTGTTTTGAACATGGGGGCCTTGCTTTCTTTGTGGGATTATTGTGTTCTGAGTTCTCGTCAGACACATTCAGTACTTCTTTGGACAAGAAAAGGATCCCCCAGGCAAGCCGAGGCTCATAAAAACTCCTGGACGTCCACAGGTGTGGCTTTCACCCTGGTCTAGATTGATGGCACAGTGTTTCCATGACAGACGAGGCTTCTGAAAGCCCAGGTGTGAACTGCAGCCTGGGATGCTGCTTTCACAGAGGCAGGGGCCTGCCCAGGATTAGGAGGAATGAATGACATTTGGGTTTGGAAGATCAAGTGACTGTGTGATTCTGGGCGCAAGCTACTTAACTGCACCGTGCCTCACAGACCTCAGCTGTGACCTGAGGAGTCATCTCCCTCAAACGGAGAAGCTTGCAACCGCAAAGAGTTAGCTGCTACTGTCTTGTTGACGTCGAGGCCCTGAGGTAAGGAGTGTAGGCCTCACCTCACACTGTCCCCTGTATTTAGGAAGGGCCCTGGCTGGCTCCAAAAATGACTCAAAAAACAAAACAAAAACCAAAGAAACAGAGAATGAAAATGAAGAAGAAAAGATACACGCTCCACAGGAGGGAGAGCAGCAAGCAGAGCCTCGCTCCAGCAGGGGCAGAGGGCACAGGTCAAAGAGCATGAGCCCATCTCTTGGAGAGACAACCCTCCCCCCAGAGGCAGGGACAAAAGACACAATCCCTGACCTCTGCCACTCTCCCCAGGGAGGACAGGAGTGTGCTGGACCGGTGGATGTACGCCTCCTGGACTCTCATGCTAGACCTCTGTCCAGGGACGTTCATGCACGATACAGAAAGGGTCTAGAATAGACACGGGGCTCTAAAGAGTTCTGATGCGGAATGACCAAATAGGCCACGTAATGGCACTCCCAAGGACATCCTTCCACCCCTTTGCCTAAAAGTTCAAAGTGCAGCCAGCCAGATTCTGAAACTAGAGAAAATAATTCATTCTGCTTAGCCCGCCAACATCTACCACTAATGGAATGAGCTAATCCTGGTGAATTCTTTGTGTGTGTGTGTGTGTGTGTGCGTGTGTGTGTGTGTGTGTGTGTGTGTGTGTGTCAGCAAGACTAAAGGATGACAAAGATACAACAAGGGAACTGTCGTGTGGCTATGCTTGTTTAAGATGCTGTCATGAACACTTACATATGATCCTTACAGTATTCCTGTAAGGAAAACATCCTTTCCAACTTGTAAATAAGGAAACTGAGGCACAGACAAAAGCAAGCACCTTAGAAACCATAGATAGCTTTTCCTTAAAGGACTTTCCACAATCCCCTGTCCTTAAAGGACTTTCTAAATCCTGGTTATTCCTTTCCTTCCTTTCTTCCCCTTCCCTTTCCCTCCCCCTCTCTTATTTTGAGGCCCTGGGTATTTTTTGATCTTCATATTTTTATATTTCTTATGATTTCAGGATAAACATTTAAGCTTCTTGCCATGTTATGTAGTTGCACTGAAATTTCTTATCTCCAACATTATAGATCTAGGTTTCTTTTGACTTTGGCACAGAAAGTCATTATTTGGTTGGTAACTTAATCTGCTCCCGAGAAAGAACAGAACCAGCTCACCAAGGCCTTAGCAACTTGGCTCCATGGGAACAAAGTCACTTTTACCTAGCAAGCTCCCTGCCCTGGGTCTTGAGGCTTTGCAAGTTGCTCCTACTTTGATCCTTACATGTTTGCCTTGAGAAATAGATACCAGAGGACTGTAGATGATAGTGCCAAATACATCCCTCTTGGCAAGTGCTTCCCAAGTGAGAGAAATGGACACTTCCATATATAGGAAACATCTGAACCACAGAGACATCTCTTCCATGAGTGGAAACTACAGATGTCCCCCGCCACAGGACACAATGGGATCATGTACTGCCAGATTCCCACGAGCTTCCATTTCCTATGTCATGTTCCTCTCAGATCCTCCCAAGACCAGATGCAGTTGGAGCTTGATATGATAGGACCAGGCACAGTAGCCGATTAGAAGGTGGGGTCTGTGATAAGAGGTGACACAGTTCTCCACATGAGAAACAGGTGAACCACTGGTACTCACCAGCAAACTATAGAAGAACTCATGTACGAAGAGGCCCATGGCACAGATCAGTAGATACAGCAAATGATAGAGGAACTCAACATCCAGAACCATGGCTCGGTAGCCTCTGGTGAAGGTCCCACAGTTGCCCACAAAGCTCATCAGGAAGATGATTTTATTGCAGACCTGAGAACAGATGGTGGTGGGAAGAGTCAGATGGCGGAGGCCATGCTCAACTGTGCATGAGAACCTGAGAGGAGCCTTAGCACCAAGTGCCCGCCAAGCTCTCTCAGAACTGTCCTGTGACTGCAAGTCATTCCATTACTTTGCTTTTCAGGCATAATACAAATTACACGGTAGTCAGATAATTTCATGTGCACCAGCAATCAAGCAGCACTTGTGTACGGCAAAAACAAAATTAATACCTACTGAAATGGTGGTTTTTCGAAATGAACCATTTCTAACATTCTTATATGAGTCAGTCAAATACAGAAGTCACCGCTCTCTGTGAACTCTGTGAACAGCACGGTTAAAGCTCTTTATCTAAGCTGGCTCCATTCCAGACCCTACAGAGGTAGAGCTGAGTGAGAAGTGGACACTTCTCAACTTTCTTTGCTGCTGCATTCACAAGTAAGATGAACTTTTTCTTAAGAGACAAAAGTCAGGTTTGCCAGGATGAGCTCTTTGTCCTGTACTTCTTTCTGACCTTCCCATGGGCATCCACCCCTTTCCAGGAACCAGTTCCTGAGGTCTGGAAGCAGCTTCATCTGGCCAATCACAACATTATATTCTTCTGGATATAATGATTGTTCAAGGATTGTCAGGTGACCAAATGAGCCAAAAAAACCCTAAAACAATCCCCAAACAAACAAACAAACAAACAAAAAAACAAACCCAGGAGGCATCTTCTTAGGATTATGGCAAAAGACAGTTTTTTCTACTTATCTTGAACCTGAAGGAATGAGTTTAGGGCTACTGTCCTCTTCTTACCACACCATGGGTCATAAAATCACAAAAGTTCAGTAGACACAGAACCAAACTAGGAGACATAAGACTGGGCCCTGATGCCACTGCCTGGGCCCCCATTTTCAGCTATACCTGAAGCCAGGCTCTTGCTTTCTATGACAAAATGAACCAATGCCACTCTGCTTCATCTAGCACGGGATTCCTGACACCTACTATAGAAGGGGCCCTGACTTACCCACTGGATAATACAGTATGTGAACTGTGCCTGGAAATCCATCCCTATTAACAGGCTGACAGAAAAGCTGGAGAGAAGCCTCTGAGTGCACTTGGGAAAACCGTCTCTGCTACTCTAGTTCCCTTGGCATCAGGCACACAGACATCCTGCCAGCTAATCTGTAGGCCAGTGTAAGCGAGCTCCTTGACAATCAGATAAGGGAGGACACCAGCACGGACAGAGAGCCTTTCTCAAGCACGCTTACATACAATAGGCCAGGTTTCCCCTGGGTTCTGACCCTGAGCATGGCTGACTCTGGATGGAGCTTTAGAGAGGGGTTTGAAGAAATGAGAGATGATAATCATAGTCCAGTTGACTTCACAGAACCTGCTACACACCCAGGTTTGTAAAATCCGAACAGGCCAACAGTCCGCTTCAGCCTACTCGCTCTCCTCTTTAACTTTCACTGCTTCTCCAGCAAGTATCTCCTGTTCACGGACTCGGTCCGTCGCCCCTACTCCACACTAACTCTGCTCTATCAGCGTTTAGTCTAGCTTCCTGCTCTGTCTCTAAGGGAGTCTGTCAGTATACACCGCATCTTATGCTCCGGGCACATCCATCCAGCTTCCTCTGCCCTCCACAGCTAATGTATTGCATAAATGGTAATTGTATAACTTAAGTCTTCCTTGAAAATGGTCTGTGTTAAAGATGTGTTGTCTGTGGAACAATCAAAGGACAGAACAAAAGGAAATAGTCACACTCCCTGAGGGACTACTATCTTTTCTTTCCATCTGTCCTGCCGTCATCTCATCATCCTGCAGTCCCTTTTAAACAACTCACAGCATGTGACACTCATGCACCAGCTCTAGAACTCTCTCTCTGCCATTGTGCCCATGGTTCTATAATGTCAGAGTTAACAGTAAGGGCATGTGTCTTTGTCACCTCACATATAAGTGAACAAGGTGAATGCATTGTTGCATCATTTTGTTTTATATAGTGACCATAATCTTGCCCTAGCCACCCATGATTGGAAACTTAGAGTTAAATTTGTATTTTTTATGATAGGAAGATGGCTCAATTGTTAAAGTGCTTCCTGTATAAGCCTGAGTTTGATCCCCAGAACCCATGTAAAAAAAAATCCTTGTGCAACGGTGTGTGTTTGTTATCTCAGTACTGGGGAGACCGTGACAGGGAAGTCCTTGGTGCTTGCTGGCTGTCCAGCCAGCCTAGCCAAATCAGCAAGCCTTAAGCCAGTGAAAGACCCTGTCTCAAATAAGAAGGTGGACAGCTCATGAGGAAGGACACTAAAGTTGACATTTGTCCTCCATACACATTGGTACAAACACATGTACACACATGAACTCCACCCCCCTAGACCCAGGTGGTTTGAGTGAAAATAGCCCCCACAGGTTGGTGTGTTTCCATACTTGACCCACAGTTGTTAGCCTACTTGGGAAAGATTAGGAAGTGTGACCTTGCTGGAAGAAGTGTGTCTCAAGGCGGTGGGCTGGGGATGGGGAGAGGATCTGAGGTTTCAAAAGATAAGAGCTATTCAGTTTGCTCTCCTCTGCCTTCTGCTTGGGGATCAAGGTGTGAACTCTCAGATGTTCCTGCTGCCAAGCTTTTGCTCCCTCATTAATCGACTTGAGTCCTCTGAAACCGAAAGCCTAATTAAATGATTTATAAATTTCCACTGGTTATGGCATTTTGTCACACCAACAACAGAAAAGCAACTAATACACAAAATAAATTTATCCTTTTCACTGCCCATCCAATCAAGACAATAAGACTCTTCTGCATGTCAAGGATATGGCTCTGCCTTTTTGCCTACCCCAGGGTGTTCTTTCCTTCACCACCGAGACACCTGTACCTTGTTTCTTATGTCTACACTACGACTCAGCCTTACCACACCTGATCAAAAGCACTAGCAGAGCCCCAAGGGCCTCCGTGCCTACAGTACCTCCTACCCCAGTCTACATAACATGGATGAATGAATTTTCTAGAGTGCCTTTGTAAAAAATCATCTTGGCTCAAAACATGGCCAACATTTCCTACTAAGATGAACAGAGTGCCCAGCATTATCCCTACTGACATATCTGTAAAACGATAGGCTAAAGCACCTGGGAAACAGCCATGTAGGTTCCCATCCTCAGAGATTCATAATTATTCTTTAGGTCTTTGAAAAGTATTGCAGATAAGATACTTTTAATTTGCTGAATTTACTTCCTATATGGATTTTGCCACTGATCCTCTATTTCAATTCCCCACCTAACATTTACCACCATGGAATGATGTTCACATGAAAATACATGTGAACTTGGAGGAAGATGTTCAATGGATTTATCCCAGAATTCAGTGTTCCAGGATTAGTCCCTGCCCCAAATACAGCTCTCTGGTCTGTTGCTCCACTTAGGCCTATGAACCCTAAAACAAGCAAACCACTTTCCTGAGTCTTGCACTTCCTGGCCTCACATTTTCTGTTCTGTAATGTACAGTTTCATAAGGTGTGGTGGCAGACACTTGTAATCTTATCACTCTGGAAGGCTGAGGCTCTGGAAGGCTTGAGGCTGAGCCATCAAGATCATGAATTTGAGGCCAGCATGGGCTACATAGTAAATGTAAGATCAGTTTCGGACAAAGAAACAGTTCAAGGCTAAGCTGGGATATACAGTAAGAATATTTCAAACCAAAACCCAAACCCAAATCAAATCAACAAAACACAATTTCAAACCCGCTGCTTTTCTCTGAGATTATCTTGCCAGAATCCTTAATGCTTTTGCGATTGGAATACCTAGACTTGATTATGTGTCACCCGTACTATTCTATGACACTTCCATTTTTGTACAGCCACCTCAGCTTTCTCACATGATTAGAATAGAAACCAAAGTCAAAGGAAGGTACTTTTGAAATTCCCATGATGCAGGAGTCCTGTGCCACCTGCAGCCTTCCCTCAGCCATCACTATTTCCTAAGGACCCCCCCCCCCCCCCCCCCCCCCCGCATCCCTTCAACTATAGTGACAGCACTCCCATGGCTCCCCACTCCCACCGACATCTAAACGGCAATCTCTCATTTTCTTCTTTCCTCATGACTTACTCTGTCTGTTTATGAACAGTCCCTCTAACCTGTCTCCTCTTTTCTCTGTGAGCCCTTTGAGAACTGAGTGCTATGTTAATATTTGATCATTTGATTTGGTGGCTAAAAACTATGGTCCAAACAAACCTTTGGTCAGACTGGCCAAACTAACTTAAGCTTCCTCTGCTGCTGCTGTCCCTGTCTAGCTCCTGAGAGAGATACTCCCGAGGAAAGGTTCAGGTCCAAATGGTGCCCTGGGAGACTCAATTCACCCTGAAGAGGTCAAAGGAAGATGTCAGTCTAACAGCATTCTTTTTTCCTAGATTGAAAACCAAAGTCAAGATGCTAGGGCCCATTGGAAAGGATTCCCATCTATAAGAACTTTACTATAAAGCGATTCGTACTTACATTGAAAGCTCCCAGCAGAAACAGTGTGGGTTGTAACCCAACTGAAAATATCAGCCGTAGGATTGTAGAAGCGATTAAGGCCCGGATGCCATGGGGCTTGGGCAGAGCTATGACAATGGCCAGAGAGATGAGCATGGCTGTCCACAGAAGGCCTGACCAGTGCGGCTCCAGGGTTCCTGGAAAGACAATACAGACTTCTTTGGAATGTGTGTTTTCATGGCGCCTAGGTGACAAAGTAACATAGGTCTAACGACATTTTCTTCAGTCACTTCTCTAAACAATGTTCTGATTTTTTTTTTCTACCTCAAATTTTCAGTTTCAATGTTTTTAGATTCCCAAGCAGTCATTCATGTTTCTTGTGCATCCCCCTCCAACCCCCAATTCTCTGGTCTTCCTGTGTATTTTGGGTTTAGCTGAGACATTACTATTTTGGGGGAAGTCATTCCTACTCACAAAGAACTTGCAAAGTGTTTCCTCCTACACTCTGTCACCACACTTCCTGGTTCTCCCTATAGGGCCTGGTGTGCTAGGGAAGTGCTCTACCCACGGAACTACACTCCTGGCTCAAATGCTACTATTTTCTTCCTTCTTTAAGATTTATTTTCATGTTCACTCATGCTTTGTATACAAGTATGTCTGTATGAGGGCACCAGATCCCCTGGAACTAGAGTTACAGATGGTTGGGAGCTGCCATGGAGGTGCTGGGAATTGAACCCGGGTCCTCAGGAACTGCAACCAGTGTTCTTCCCATCTGAGATATCTCCCTAGCCTCAAATACTGCTTTTTGCTAACCATCATTTTACTTGTCTGGCTTCTATCTGGACTCTTGAGAAAAGTATGAGGCACAGAGGAGACACTGTATTCTTACTCAACAAATAAAACTCACTCGCAGGTCATAATTCATTTCTGAAGAAGGAGGAACTGGAAGCTAAGATTACTTATATTCAAAAACTGTGAAATAAAACTGTAGGTTCTACGGCTCAATTTGATTTCCTCAAGGGAAGGAGGAAGGCAACTTCCGGCTCTTGAGCATCATCTACAGTTAGATTAACCCAGAGGATAACGAGCTTCTACCAGTTTTTGTCATCTCTTGCTATTTCAGGTTCTATTTAGAGTGTCCCACGAGATGTCTTAGTTACATAACATGAGCCAACATGGCTAAAAATACAGTTCTGTAAAACACTCATTAAAAAAAATAAAACACCCCTATTGCAAATGCTGTCACATTTTGAGTCTCCCTTGGATGTAAACAAGCAGTGCTACATGATTCAGGACGCTTATATAAAGGAGTTTTTCTTCTTTGGAATAGCCAGGAATATGGCCCGGCTCAGGAGGCGGTACCTATGCAGGTGGCTGCTCTTTCTCCAGCTAAGTCACAGCCACCCGAGGCATCTTCTTTTCAGCAGCTGTCCCCCTAGAGCCAGCCACTTGCTTCCCCCCCCCCCCCACTTTCAACATCTTTAAGGAAGGAAAGCTGGTTAAAATGGGCAAAAAGTGGCAGTTCAGGTTTCCACTATCTGTGTTCATATTGGGTGGGAGTGATGGCTCTTCTGTAATGTTACTGAGTAGGAAGTGGAGGCAGGAGGTGGAGGAGGTTGAGCCAGCTAGCTGGGTAGACTAGCCTGGGCTCAAGTGAGAGCCCTGCCTCTATATACAAAGTGGAGAATGATCAAACAACACATGCAGTGTTAATACTGAACCTCCACACACATGTGACCATGTATACCTTATTCACAGAAAATAAAAGAAATGGGCACAAAGGCACATAAGGTTTATAGAAGCTAAAATTGTGGGGGAAAAAGGGGGGGTTGGAGAGATGGCTCGGTGGTTAAGAGCACTGATTGTTCTTCCCAAGGTTCTGAGTTCAAATCCCAGCAACCACATGGAGGCTCACAACCATCCGTAACAGGATCTGGCTCCCTCTTTTGGAATGTCTAAAGACAGCTACAGTGTACTTACATATAATAAATAAATAAATCTTTTAAAAAAATCTGGATTCTGGGGGCATATGTATCCTTTTGTGCATGTTTAACAACTGTCACAATCCTGCTGTCTCTCCTGTTCTCGTTAATTACCATTTACTCAGCCCACTCTAGCAACCTATGAAGCTGATGCAGTATCTCTACTTTAAAGGCAACCCAGTCTTTATGTATTTTATCCAAAGTGATCTAGGAAATGGCTAGAAGAACATGCCATTAATGTTAATAGTCTTTAGCTGTTGTTAAAAGCATCAATTCCCTGTGTGCACAGATCAAGAATTGACAGTTTGTTGTTATATGACCAACACAGGATGCTGCTGCCACAGTCAAGACACAGAATGTGCTTACCCTGATAAACACGAGCACCCTGACAGACCTAGAGGTCTTTGCAGTTTATGTGTTGCCCCACCCCCACTCCCAGATACCACCAGTGTGCTTCCTGTTACTATAATTTTGCAGTTCTCATGAAAATGGAGAAGTAACTATATTAGGGGGTAGTCTTTTGTGTGACTAAGAAGTGTTTAAGAATCATGGTGGTTACTCCTACTTCATTGTTTTTACTGCTGAGTAATAGTCCATATTACAGATGTACCACAATTTATAATTTATTTATTCTTTCAGTAAATGAATGGATGTTTGTGATCATCTCAGTGTAGAGATCCTGGGAATGTTGCTTCTAGAACATTCAAGTACCAATCTTGGAGTGGAACTGATTTCTTTTGCACAAACACAAAGAAGAAGACCGCTAGTTCTTTCACAGAATGTGCAATTTTGTGAGATACTGGCATACTGCTTTCCAACCAAAACAATCACACTTTTTCCCCCCTTTCATTAGCCCTTGATATTAACAGTCTTGTGATTCAGCCATTTTAGCAGGTCTATAGAACTACATCACTGTTCTAATTTGTATTTTACTGATAATTCTAGATATTGGCTATCTTCTCATGTACCTACTGGTTATCCATAGAGCTTCTTTTGTTAATTATTTGAGCAAATACCTTGCCCATTCTTTTAATATGGTAGTCTTTCTATTACAGTGTTTTATGTGTTCATATTCTGCATTTACGACCTGATATAGTGAGATATTCTTTGGAGATGTTTTCTCCCATTCTCCAGCTTACTTTTCATTTCATACATGTTTAAACATTTTAAACAGATTTTTTTTTCTGGGTACACTATGGAGCCACACTACATAGCTCTGGCTATCTTAGAACTCTTTGGGGGTTGAGCTCACAGAGAGCTGCCTGACTTTGCCTTCTATGTGCTGGGATTTAAAAAAATACAAACAAAACCAAAACCAAAACCAACCAACCAAACAAACAAACAAAACCATTCCACAAAGCCTGACTTTTAAAAGATTCTCAAACGTTGTCACCATAAATGTGGTGGGTACAACACTTGCACCCAAGGCCTGAAGAGGCCAAGGTAAGAACCTGTTCTTTCAGTGCTTTTAACACAGTACTAAAAACTAGTGCTGGACTCCAAGAGTCTGGGTCTAGAAAGAAATCTTGGAGACAGCTGGAGAAATGTGAATTTGGACTATTACAAGATTTACTGTTAGTTTTGTTACATATGATAATGGCCTGGTGGTTATATATATTTTAAAATATGCTTATAAGTTAGAGGCACACTGAAATATTTATGGTCAAAACAACGAAATGTCTAAACTTCTCTAAAATGTTTCAAAAATATAGTGGGGGGCTAGAGGAAACAAGTTTAGCAAAATGTTAATTGTTCAAGCTGGGCTGATGTACATGGCAGTTTGTCATGCTGTTCCTTCTACTCATGAGTAAGTTAAAACATTTCAATAATAAGAAAGTTTAAGGAGCCATACTGCCTTGACTTGAGCCATTGTGGCATGCTCACAGACTGAGCAGTATCTGACTCTGCACCAGTGCTGTGCTTCTGACAGGTGTCTCAGTGGGCTGGGCTTCTGAAAGGAGCTTTTAAGGCCACTGATGCTCTAGGCTGCAAAGGTCATGTAAGCCACAGAACCACAGTGCTGTACAAAATTAGACTGCTATCTAAGAGGTACATTTTAGCAATCCTGTTTTTAGAAAGATACTATGATGCAAACATACACAGAAAATTTTATTTTGGAAGTGCTAGAGCTCAAATCCTTGTCTTGGTCATGCTTGGCAAGCATCCTACTACTAAGTTGCACCTACAGAGTCTAACACATACTGATCTCACATTGGCATTTTCAGGCCAATTAACCAGATATATTTTCTGAGCAGTTTGAAAACAACCATTTTCCTGAAAACAGTTGGTGCTAAGCACAGAAAATTTCCAGAACACATGTTACAAATGCAAGCATTCACTCTAATGGTGAACTGTTGCTTCCAAAGTAACTTCAGTGTCCATATCATGAAAGGGGATTCATAGGTCAGATCAGTCTCTTTTCATTCCCAGGAGCTCTGACACTGCTTTCCAGTAAATCCATTGGTATGAGGTTCTAAAGCTCATGACCCACAGTCAGACAAGAAAATCTTGTGAACTGCAGGCTAATAAAGGTGAGTGCTATACTCAAAGTGTATCACCTTAGAGTTGGAAAGATCTCAACTATCACCTCACTCAAGGGGTCTCAGGTTTGATTGGTAAGAGATAGGTTTCTACAACTATTTTGTCAGAGTCTTCTAGGCATTTTTGAAGCCACATCAAAACCTCAACATCTTCACTGTCAGCATCTTATAATATAGGACAGACATATCAAGGAGTAACCAAAGAGGCATGCATGGAGTCACATGACCAGTGACCAGCTAGAATTTCCACAGTATTCTGTGGTAAAGGGTGTCAACTGAAGGTGAGGGGTGTCAACTCACTGTCCTCAAACACTGCACTGGATGCTGGTGACCAGTAAAGAAAACAGTTGGGATGAATCATTAAAATCTATATGAAATATCTTTAGAGGGGTGGAGGGCAGATGAGAGCCCAACCAAAGAAATACCTGGATAATCTGCTGAGAGGAACACAGAAACTTCTTGTGTTCTTGCGCTGGAAGGAGACCCGGTAGGCACCAACAGAAGCGTGTGCTGACTCCCTGCCTACTCTCGCCTCCACTGATTAGAATCTTTGTTAAGGGAGATAACTCCCCAGAGAGAAACTGTAGTCCTATGTTCTGATCAAATCTTTTCAAATATTAACCCTCAAGTTTCATTAAGTGGCATTAAAGAAAATAAACACACACACACACACACACACACACACACACACACACACACACACACATACCCTGGGTCTGTGTTTAGATCATGCTTTGGGGAAGAAGTACACATTCAAATGGTGCCTTCAATGTAAGTTAAGTCCAAACAGAAAAGTTAAGTCCTTGAAAGGGTATGTGGCATTATACAACATGTTATCACTTTCAAGTTGGTCCTTAAGTATACTTTTATTACACATGTGCTGCTTAGATATATGACTATAATATTCAGCTCAAACATTCACAGTGTCTTCCTGGGCCTGATTCTGGGGTCCCTTTACCCCATTAAGTTTTATACAGGAGGCAGGCTGTTATAGGTGAAGGTGAACTGGTAAGCCAAAAAGGCTACAAAGAAACACTTAGCTAAAAAATAATCTTCCTGGAACCTGGGGTACATGGGACTGGGAACTTGATTCCATGCTAGAACATTGTCTAGCATACATGAGGGCTTTGATTACACCTCTAACATGGTGTGGAGAAAGAGGACATGAATATCTAACAGAAGAGGAGCCTCTCATGTCTGCCACCAAAACCCCACAATGTTAATGACTCTCAAATACCAGCGATCAAGTCAAGGGTCCCCAATAGAGAAGTGCTGTCCTAAACTTTGCTCCTTCTCATCAAAATGTTGAAGGCTCATGTGGGCGTCAGGAAGGAGATGGTGGGTGGGGGAAATCCATGAATGGTAGCAGGCAGCTCTCCACAGACTAAACACTCAAGGAATACTGGCTAGAGTCTCAAGACTTGTCTTATTTCTGACCTGGGAAAGGGAAAAGAACATTCCAGAGGTTTCTTAGTCTTCTGTTGAAAACCACTCCAGAAGCATGGGACAGGAAAACATACAGTGGACGGACTGTTTATGTCTGTGCTATACGATCAGCTAAGCACCTAACTAGCCTGCTGTGCTGTCTCTCTTAGCTTCTTGGACGAATACTTTCCTGTATGTAAGACATGGGGCTTAAGACAATTTCTGACAGGCTCAAGAGCCCCTCCTACTTCTAACTATTTTAAGTTTAATTTAAAACTGGATTTTAGGTAAAAGCTAGTATTTCATCTTATCTGCAAATGGATAACTGGGATCCTAAATGGTACCAATAGTTTCAGCAATATAATTTAAGACCCAAGTCACAGCCTTCCTGATGTCATCAGCTATTTCTTTGAAATTAAAGATATTGAACCAACTATGGTAGAATATGTCCATGTGTGGGCTAGTTTTCGGTCAATATTCCACAAGCTAGAATCATTTGGGAAGAGAATACAATAATTGACAAAGTGTCCCCACCTAATTGGCTCGTGGACAAGCCCGTGTTGCATTTTCTTGATTGATGATTGATATGGGAGGGCCCAGGTCCCTGTAGGTGATCTGACCCCTGGGCAAATAGTCCTGGGTACTCAGGATTCTTGGGCTTTAGATTTTTTCTTTTTAAAAATATGATTTTAATAACATTTTATTATTTTATTTTAGACCTGGATGTCAATGGGACTACTTAGTATTTAATTTATCTATGAAAAGAATTATCTCCACATGAAGGGCAAGTCTGTGTGTTTTCCTGCAACATTCTGTTAGCAAAATCAAAAAGCAGGCTGAGCCAAGCCAATGGAACAAAGCCAGTGAGCAGCACTGTTTCATGGTTTCTGCTTTCTTTGATTCCTGCCTCCAGATTTCTGCCTTTATTTCCTTTAATGATGGATGGATTGTGATGTAGAAGTCCTCTTCCCCAAGTTGCTTTTGGTATGGTGTTTTGTGACAGCAACAGAAACCATAGAAAAATAGAAAAAATAAGGAAGACAGTCTATGACCAGAAGGCTAAAGCAGGAGAGGAGGATCCTGGGTTCCGGGCCAGCCTGTCCTTATAGCAAGATGGTGTCTCACAAAGATAAGGCAGAATACTTAAAGAAAGAAAGGCAAGGTTACCTCCCCTCACTCCTTTAAATGGATAGAAAAACGCCACCAGCAGGTTCATCAGGACGGCCAGGTTGAAGGAAATGCTGCTCCAGAAAGACATGTTTCGGGCACACCAGTACAAGACAGGCTGGGCTGTGGAAACAGACGGAGCCTGTGAGGTTGTTGACTACTACACATCAGAGGGCTGGAGCCTGCCACGGCCCTTCCTTCTGCTAGATCCCCACAAGTCCACTCTTGTTCCCAGTTTTGATCCAAACAGTAAGAACGAGAATTTGTTTCAGAGCTGGCACACAGTGACATGACATCAGGTCATTGGAGAACTCATGAACAGAAACTTCATTGGGGTACAAGGGAGAAGAGAAGGGCAAAGGCTGGGCCATCTAAACGTCCTTCGTGCCCTGTCAACCCCACCAGTTATGGAATCTGAGGGTTATCCAGAGTTCACACACTAAGATTCTGGTTCTCTCCCCAGACCTCCAGTTCCAGATGAGATGCCCAGAAAGACCCAAGAATTCAATTAGCCTTTTAGAAATGTCAGGAAGACAGAACATTCAGAGTTGGCCAGCTGAGCCTCTGACTGGGCCTGGTACTATTTCCTCCACTTAAACACCCCATTAATTCCCCTGTGCAGGACAGTCACCCCCTTTCACTATCAACTCCCTTGCCATCTCCTTCAAATGGTATAGTTGCTCTCAAAACCAAGGAACTTTGGAAACCAGATGGGGCTGACCATGTCAGCAGTGGAATTTACATCCAAAAGCTCCAGGAGAGAAAAGATATGACACAGCGCTGTAAGTTTATACTGTCGTGGCCATGCAGGAGACAGCTTCCACAAGACAGTCTCATTGGATATCATTTTGTTGCTTCTTCTAGAGCACATCACAGGATATGTGAGACAGGATCCCACCTCCCCACCAGTGAAATCTTCATAAAACTTTAGGATAGCAGCCAATAACAAACCCAAAGACCCTGTAATGAGGCCTACAACGGCAGCCAAGACTTTGGAAACATCCATCCAAAGAGGGTTAAGGCACAATTAAAGAGGTCCTTGGTAATTTAGTAACTGTTGATAATCATGTTGGAACTTGGTCACGGGCAATGTTTCAAAACTGTTGAGTTACAGAGCTATGCGCAATCATCTAGTTTGAAATTCTTCATCTTCAAAAATAAGAGAAAGCAATGACCAGACATTGGAGGAAGAAGTATTTGTGATCTTGTTTTACCAATTAGTGATCATCTGGAGTCAGGTAGATTAAGGTAGATGACCTTAATAAGGGATAAAAGGGATTAAGGTAGATGACCAATGTCCCCATTCAATAGAGGAGCTGACTAAATCTACTCAACTGCCAGGACGCAATTTAATATTTTGTAAAATAGTCGTGAAACAAAAATGAAATCCCTTTTTGAGTCAGGGTCCCACATAGTGTCAGCTAGATTCAATCCAACCACACAGGTTAGAATGACCTCAAATTTCTTATCTTCTACTTCTTTTTCACTGAGTACAGGGAAGACACAGTGTGTCACTGTGCCTACTTTTATATGGTGCTGAGGATCAAACCCAGGGCTTCACACATGCTGGGCAAGCACTGTATAACTGAGCCACACCCCAAGCCTGCGGAAGCAAACTGGAGATGAGAATTCATCTTGTCTGGCTGTAACCGCATTGGCACTTCTTTGGGGGACCTGAGTGGACACTTGTGATATACAAAACAAAAATACCTGAAAAGAACAGGAGAGGCAAATGGCTAGACACTGGTGACTGCTGAGGCTGAGGAAAACTGATAGCACCCTCTCCATGCTCATGTATGCATCACGAGCTCATAAGAAGTCCAGAAATACAAAAAGCTAGCAGAAATCTGTGCTGGTCCTTGGAAACCAGATTTCCTTGCACGGGAACATGTCCCCTTCAGTACAGCTGCAACAAAAGGTCTTTAACCAGGGTACATAGTTCACAAATCTAATTTTTCAAAGCTAATATTCATTACACTCTAGTTTTGAATCTGAACTAATAAATAATCAGTTCTATAGCTCAAATCGTTATTAATCCAGGTATAAAGTTATGGTTAAAGATCTACAATATCTTTATACTTCCTGTGGTACATTGAACTAGGTCCCAACTTCCAGGTCCCCCCTCCCTTCTCCACACAACTACTCCTACATCCTAACTTAGTAGAAGTTCCCACAAACACTGTGCTGCTCTTCGCCTTCCATGTTCTCCCTCTGCTGTGATATAGCACATG
Source organism: Apodemus sylvaticus (assembly GCF_947179515.1). Taxonomy (NCBI): domain Eukaryota; kingdom Metazoa; phylum Chordata; class Mammalia; order Rodentia; family Muridae; genus Apodemus; species Apodemus sylvaticus. Next base: position 139,935,628 of record NC_067473.1, on the reverse strand, counting down.
CTCTAATCTTTGATGTAGTTCTTTCTTTGATGGAATACCTTAAGAGGGGCAGCTAATTACATTGTCCGGAGTATGACTGCACCTGTGCCATGCTTCTGCTATGAAAAGGATAGTTCACTTGCAGGCTTCACATGAGGTTTCTGAGAGCAGGCTATAAAAGCTCCGTGGCTTTCTCCTCACACTTGCTCTTCAACCATTTAAAGAAAGCAACTGTTATGCCATGAGGATACCCCTGATTCATTGGAAAGGTTTATGTGTAGAAGAAAGGAATGCCCTGATTCCAGAGCTATCAGAGAGCACTAAGAAGTGGACTCACCAGGGCCAGGCAAGTGCTTAGATGACAACAGCACTGGACATTATCTCAGTGGCTACCTAATGAAAGAACCTGAGCCTTAACTATCCAGCTAAGCCATTCCTGACCACAGGAAACTATAAGAAAATGAGCATTTGTTGGTTTAAGCCATTGTGTTTTGTGAATGATTAAACCAATTAACATGCCTTCTATGATAAGCAAAATGATGCCCATTCAAATGTCCCAAACCTCAGTCTTCAGCTTGTGAATGTGTTATATGACAAAAGTCTTTTTAGTGAAATGGGAAGGCACAAGATTCACCCCACCCATATCTGGATTTTTTTTTTTTTAACTCAGTGAGAACCTCACCAGACTCCAGCCTTCCAGAACAGTAAGATAAGTACATTCATGTTCTTGTAAGCATCAGAGTTTGATATCGCAGCAGTAGGCCACAGGACACACCTCCCCTACTCTTCCAGGCTGTGTCTATCCGGACTCTGCTAGATGTTACCACCATTCACCCTCTTCTTTCAAGTCTTTCCCCACACTTCTGTAACCTGTCATTGCTTGATTATAACCCTGGTCATAATCAGCTTCATAGTGTAGCCACTTAAACATCTGCTTGTGCTGCCTGTCTTCTTACAGAGCATTATTTCCCACAGGAAGGAACATGTGCACTTCCGAATCCCCCACCATACCTTGTAGCATGTTGTCTTTTCTTAAGGACTGTAATTTAGTTGGATTGACATACTTGCCACACACCAGCAGAATTGCAGAATGCTGGCACCCAAGACAGACAAAGCTATTAAAATAGCTGCATCCAGGGCAGGTCTCGGTCACACTGGCTCCTGGTTTGTTTTAAAGAAACTGGGCTTTTCTGGGTAACTTAGGATTCCACACAAGTAAATGCTACCTCTAATGTAATAAGCATGAGGGAAAATCCCAAGTAAGAAATGGTCAGCATAAGCAACTCTATCTGAGCTTCCTCCTGCTCTGTCGTCTGGGTTCCACAGCCTAGAGTCCTCTCTTCACCAGACATATGATCTTCAGGTGTCAGAAAGAGATGGCCCAAGAAAGTATATGTATGTATAGAAGGGTGTGTGTTTCAAGAAGAAAGCAGGAAAGGGTTTCTGAGGAGCAAATAAAACTGGGTGTTTAACTGTTTTAGAATTAAAATGTTTGCAGAAGATAAAACCAATTTCTTCCAAAAAGCACATTTCTTGATCTTTATATTATATGCATGGGCTTATGGGCATGAGCTTGCATGTATGCATGTGTACCACACGATGCCTGGTACTCACAGAGGCCAAAAGAGTGTGTCAGATCCCTGGGAACTGGAGTTACAGGTGGTTATAAGTGGCCAGGCAGGTGCCAGGAAGTGAACTCAGATCTTCTGCAAGAGTAGCCCAGGCTCTGAACGGCTGACCTATCTCTCCATCCCCCATCTATCTATCTATCTATCTATCTATCTATCTATCTATCTATCTATCTATCTTTCTTTCTCTCTCCTTCCTCTCTCTCTCTCTCTCTCTCTCTCTCTCTCTCTCTCTCTCTCTCTCTCTCTCTCTCTTTTGGTTTTTCGAGACAGGGTTTCTCTGTGTAGCCCTGGTTGTCCTGGAACTCACTCTGTAGACTAGGCTGGCCTCGAACTCAGAAATTTGCCTGCCTCTGCCTCCCAAGTGCTGGGATTAAAGGCGTGTGCCACCACCGCCCGGCTCCCATATTGATTTCTTAACACTACAGAACACTCACATCAATAGAAAGGCAGACACTGAGGGAGAACTGGTGACTGACTTCCAATCACACCCGTCACAACCTTTATGACTTCAGCCAAAGGTATGCCAGCTCTGCCAACATGACAGAAAAATTCCTGCACACTTGGTGGAACTAAGCTGCTCAGTGAAATTCAGTATGATCTATTTTAATTCGGCTTCCAATGAGTACATCTCTCACCTTCCTAAATGCTTGATTTGTTTAATTCGCTTACTGTTTTTCCATTTTTCCCTTAGTACATAGCTTTGGAGGCAATTAAAAAATTTCAGATGACAAGCACTATTGCCTTTAAACTTCCCTAAAACAAACACTATTTTTCAAAAGCTAGGAAGACTAAAGTAAGAGAAGGCATTAGCTATACTTCACTAAAAATCTTGGAATGATGAGGTGTCCTCTCTGGGGAAAATGAATCTTTACTACCCACCGGCCGGCTCCTAGGGGTTCTGGGAATGGGTAAGCTGCCTACCTGTGTGTGGGGAAGTGGTGGACGGTGGAGGTGGACTAGAGAGTGCTTCTCACCCTCCTTGGTACTGAGGACCTGCTATTACTCTGAAGACACAACTCTTTGCCATGAGTGAACCCAGGAGAGCAAGGGAAGTGAGGAGGAAGGCGGACAAGGTAAGCCTGGTGAGGAGGCAGGCCCGCCTCTGCTCAGGCTGGCAAGGACCAAAGATAGCACAAGAGGTCCCGGAAGCTGTGCTCTCTCTTACCCTGGCCACACCCTGCAAAAAGCCTGAAAGATCTCAACCAAAGCCTGGCTTTGGAGTTTCGGATTAAAAAAAAAAAAAAAAAATCCTGGCTCCCAACTCACTCACAAATAAAGCATGATCCTTTAAAGTTGGTCACAAGAGCTGCTCCCAAGCACACTGCTGTGCTGAAGGATCACATTAAAAACGCTAATGAAAACTGGGAGCCCAGAAGCCCTCTGGGGGAAGCGCTATAAATATGCCTTAGACAAGCAATCTTCATTTGACTTGGCTGGCTTTGTCATGGGACCTGCTGGTGTGAGCCATGCTGCATCTTATATGGCAAACAACTGTACTGCCTATAAAATGACTGAGAGTTCTGACCCTGAGCTACCCCATCAGAGGGACAAGAAAGAGTCTCAGGAACAGGTGTGCCAGTCTGCAGTCCCAGCCTGAGGGAACCATCCAGTGCAGGAAAAGGCCTGCTCTTTTCTGTGCCTAATTAGTTTGCATAGGGAAACACCTAAACAGGCCCTCGAAGTCATCCACAAAGCCCCTAGGCCAATCAAATCAAAAGCTGCATGAATGCAGCCCATGTAGGGCCCTTAGATTGGGTCTGGATATTGAAATACCAAAGCTCTCTATTCAGAGGGGGACACCAACGCCGGCCGTTCCTGACTTGCTTGCTCTTGGAGGTACCCACACTCCCCAGGCCAGGTGTGAAACCTCAGAGCTGTGCATTCCCAGAGTGAGTCCAGGCACTCTGACTCACCCCGAAGTTTCTTCTGCCAGTTCATCTCGTTAAAGAGGTCCTCGGAGCGCAGGAAGAAGTCATTGATCTTGCTGCCTTGCTCATCCCTCTCTGTGGTGTAATATATTCGAAGTTTCGATTCCTTAGTCAGGAATTCACAGATGCTGGGCACGGGGAAGACAATCTGTTCCATTGTCCGGTCCAGTCTGACGATCTAGCGTTAAAATGGAGGGTGAGCGGTTATTCTCAAAGTCTTTTCTGCAGACCCTTGCTTTGCTATTGGCAGTGAACTCTGGTTTCAAGGCTCAGGACAGTGCGAATGAATCTGTCTGATCTGAAAGCCCTCAGCTGTGTGCATGTGTGTGTCTGTGCATGCGCACTCCGAGCATACTAGAAGAATTTGTCTAACAGCATGTTCCTTTCATTGAAATATGATTAACCTCCCCTGTTAATATCTTAATGCTTCTCCACTTTTAAATACTGGTTTTAATTTTGTGACTGTAGCGTGGAATATTTCTCTTTTAAAAAATAATCACTAGAATCATAAACATATTATAGTTACACTCTACATACTCTCAAGGTACTTTAAAACGATTCTGTTTTGAGACCACAGATAAACAATATACAACCGTGACCGGATATTGCTGAAGTGCTTGTCTGGACAGACAACTGATAAGCTTAAAAACAACTAGCTCAATTTTTACAAGCTGACAGGCTAAAACTCTGCAGCAGACACCGACACTGCAGAGGGTAAAAATTAGGCGATCAAAACAGATGGGAAACCCATTTCTCATTTTCCTTTAGATATGATCGGCTGTCATCTGGAACAATTTTATGGTGTTTCAGAACATTCGGCCAAGGCCGGTACTCTACAATGGAACTTTCTACAATGACAGGGCCGTTCTTGGTGTGTCCAAGAGGATAGCCACTAGTCACAGCCACTAGTCACAGAGGCCACTAAGCAGTAGGCACGGGCAGTTACTGAGCAACAGAATAATTACTCGCATCTACTTTTGATTTAACAGGCATGGCTTGGTGGCTATCATGCAAGATAGGGCAATGTTGGGTCACAGTTACAGTGGCCTTACCCACTGTTCCTCCTCAGATAGCGAAACTGGGTTAACTCCAAATAGGAACTTTTAGAGCAGACCTCTGCTTTTCTACTAGTTGCAATGACTTCTTACATCTAGTCCTAATGTCTAGAGTGCATGACATATAAACCAATATGCCCACTGCCTCTGGGAGGGCATCAGTGTTCCTCAAATTAGCTTTGTAGTACTGCGGGGGTGGGCAGCTGCAGGTTTCCTCCATTTCCTCCTTAGACTGGCTCTGTCTCCAGAGTAGTCTGTTTCCAATTTTAGGACACTGTACTAAGTCACAGTTTCAAGGGCAGAGAGTTCTAAAAGGCCACAGGCTGCAGTACCTCACCAGAGACTTGGCCTTTCTGCATTCTTCCCCAGAAGCTGAGGAGGTCAGGGGAAGCCCAGGGCTGATGACCCTGACAGGAAGAGCTTGTTCCCTGTCTCAATACCTTTGTTCCCTGATGGGGCAAGAGAGGTGACTCAGGCCCAGTTGTAGTGGGAAACTCTTATGGAGGTCAGACAGGTTCTCACAGCTCTGACTCCATAAGTACAGAGGAAAATAGTCTTTATACCAGGGCCTCCTGAATCTAGCTAGAGTTCAGGTTTTGGCAGGTGGGGCTGGGGGCTCAGAATCACTCTGCTGTCAGAATGGTTTTGGTTCAAAGCCAACTGGTTTAACTGGAAGGATAGTGTGTGGTTAATACCTAGAACCTGCCTGAGACACAGGCTCAAGGGCCTGTTCCCTGTATTTGTTATGATGTGGCCGCCGGCTTCACACCAACTAGCATTAGGACCATCCTTTCTTTTATGCAAGCACAAAAGAGATGTGCAGCTGGTTTCAGGTGGAAAGGGAGGGGAGAAGAAGACTTCTGGCGAGAATTGCATTCTATGGCTGAAGGGTTTAGCGTCCAGAGTCTGCTAGCAAAGCCCCAAGCAGCTATGACACAAGTCCTTCGGATCTGCATACAAAGCCCTCACTGGAACCAAAGGGAGGGGTCCTTGGTCAGTCAAGGGCCAGATTCTGAGGCTAGGGACGGTCTTTAAAATGTCCTTGTTTGGGCAGATTTAGCAGTGGGTGGGAGTCAGGAGGACAGAATAGCATTTCTTCTTTCTCCCTACTAGTAAAAGGCTTTGTTCACGCCTTTTATCTTGATCAGGCTACAGTCTCCTCCCAACTGGGCCAGAGAGTTGGACAATACCTCCTGATTCTATTCATCGTTAACCTTCTACACTGCCACTCTTGTCTCTTAAAGGATGCAGAGGCCAGAGCTGGCCTCTTGGCTAAGCTTCTGGCCAGGATCAATAAATCCAGACTATGTGTTCACATACATTTGGCATGGCTGACTGAGTTGGTCAAACAAAGCATTTCATCAGGATGGCCTGGACAGCCGAGACAGCAGGTAAGAAGAGACGCCCAAGAGCCTCCGTCTTGAATGAACAAAATGATCCTCTGCCCAACCAGTCTCTTAGGTCTACCAAACCCCTCTCCAGACATTGATAATAAATTCATTAGCAAAACAAGGTACAATATCCTGACACTTAGACCCTGGAGTCAGACATGTTTGTTTTGAGATACTAAGAAGCAATGCAGGTGATGTGAAGGATCAGGGGTCGGACAGCCTGGGATGCAACTCCAGCTGTGAGCCTGAGTGAGAGAAGCTGGGATCCTCACTGAACCTTACTGAAGAGGAAACTCCTCCAGTTTCCAGGGAAGAGATGATGCTATGTAGTTGAGGAGGTTGATGAGGATTTTGTCCTGTGTTATGATGCATAGGGGACGGTGGGGTTCCTGTGAGGGAAATGCTAGCAGTTCCACTGCTCTGAGGACAGAGTGCAGGCTTCGTCTCAGGACAGTGTGTACACTTCGACTGCTCTGGGTTATTCCTGCTCCTTAACTTGCACATTTTTACCTTGACTCACTCCACTCCAGACGTCACGCCTTCTCCGGAGCACCCCTTACCTCATAGCCACTGTAGAGGTCAGGAAAGCTCCGCCCCTGGCAACTGTTCATTTTAGTCCTGTGTTCTTTCACTCTGTATCTGGATTCCATTTCTTCAGATCTACAGGTCCCTTTACTAGACTTCATGTGTATATATGTTCATATGTGCGGGTGGGTACTGGTGTACATATACAGAGACCTTGGTATCAATCATCGGGCACTTTCTCTCCCAGACCCAACCCCCTGTCCCTTTTTGAAGACAGGGTCTCTCACTGACCAAACTGCCTTTAAGCAGGTCAAGCAAACCCAGACATCTGCCTACCTCTGCTTTCCCAGCACTGAGACCATAGTGCATGATAATTCACCTGGATATTTTATGTGGGCTCTGGACATTGACTTGGGTCCTTGTGGTTATATGGCAAGTGCTTTATCAACTGAGCTGTCTCCTCAGCCCCACCTACTCGCTTTAGCAGCTGGCCAGAAGTTGTAATCAAATCTATATGGATCTGATCGGTGTGTCTCCCGTCTAGATATTAAACAGTGATCGTGATAGTTTTGATCACCACCATAAATCTAGTACCTAATGGGAGGATCTAGTAAACAGGAAGCATGCCAGCATTCGAACTGCTCAGAGCAGTGAGCACGTACCAACCCTGGTACAGGGTACCATCTACTGCAGGTCCAGGCCTTGCTAGTGAGTATTCCCTGTTCGTGGCTTAGCTGCTTTATACCTCAATTTGTGCTGTGTGCTTCGCATAGAACTCCAGAGCTTCATCGCCGTCCACCTGGCCCCCGGGTTTCAGCATGGTCTGAAGTTCTTTGTTATGCCGAGCCAACTAGAACACAAGCAAAGAGAAACTGGGAGTCATGGATTACAAGAGCTACTTTTTAACTCTAGGTTTCTTTCTTTCTCATGTATCTCAGGTGGGCCTTGAACTTGTGATGCAGCTGAGGATGACCTTAACCTTTTGATTCTCCTGCTTCTTCCTCTAGAGTTCTGGTTTTACGGATGTACACCACTGCAACCAGGGCTTTTTGCATGTTACGTGAGCTACATCCAGCTTTTCTAACTGAATTTAAAAGAAATTGCAAAATGACCAGCAGTAAAAGAAATTGCAAAATGACCAGCAGTAAGCCAAAGGCCAAGGTACCTAAAGAGAGGCTCGCTCCCTTCTGCAAAGCTCTGCTTTGCATTGAGGCTATTTTGGGAGGCTGCATAAAAGAATGGGCAGTTCGCGCCCATGCAGGATACCCCTTTTCTGTGATTTCTTAAGCTAGGCGGGAGGGACACAAAGTTTTCTGTGTACCCCATTAAGCCTCCATTCTGGACTATTCAGAAACCCTTTCGGATGCTAGCTGCTGAGTATGGAGGCCGTGTGGGACGGGGGAGTGTTTGAAATCATTCAGCACGCATGCAAGGACAGGGACCTAGGAACTCCAGGCCTCTTGCCTACATTGTGCTATGCCCAGGTCCTTCCCCCAAGTTCAAAAGAGGTTCAGGAAAGGACACGTCAGTCTCCACTGGGCTTCAGCTTCCCAGCCCTACCCAACACCTGAAGACACTAGTAGACCCAAAGAAAAAAACTTCAAAACCCAGACACTTGGGAAGAGACTATGAAATATGGCATGCTGGTATCAGGGAAGAAAAGTAGTACCCAGAAAGGCAAACAAAAGGAAATTTTAAGGACAGGTTCCCACAGATCCGAAAATGTGATAATCAAGGAGGCTCAAAGTTGTTAAGCGAGACTCATTAATAGTTATAAAAGACTCCTTTTCAGGGGCTCCAGACAAGCATCCAGTATCGCAGCTTAAGGGTAGCTTCGAGCGTCGCATGCTGGCAATGTGCAGAAGGGCAAGAGAGAGAGGGCTGTACCTGGTGAGCAAGGATGTAGATGTTGTGGCCCACATTCCTGGGGGAGGCAGCTCCATCCTCACCATTCTCCCCATCCTCAAATTCCACTTCACCTTGCATGTAGGCCTTCTTGATCACTTCCACCTTTGGGTAGGGAGAAGAGAGCATGTGTCCTGACTCAGGGCTGAGCCCTGCAGGACTGGCATCTATAGCTTAGACAACAGTCTCTACTCCTGGAGCAGACACTGCGCACCAAGGACTATAGCCCGTCCCACCCAGCCTGGATGCAGCCCAGATTCCTTAGTTATAATCACCCCAGGAGCAAGCTCCATCTTCACTCACAAGAAAAGTTCATTTGCCCTAATTGGACCAACACATTCAATGGCTGCCTCACATCTTTGTGTTCTAGAAGTTGATGGTGGAAAAAATCCTAACAGAGGAACAAAGGGTTCCTGAGATATGATAGTTCATTGGCTAAATATTTTATTACCATGCAAGCTGAAGGCCTCAGTTTGAATCCTGGAACCCACAGTGGAAAGAGAGTCTATGATTGATTTCTATATGTACACCACCACCACCACCACCACCACCACCACCACCACCACCACCACCACGAACATGCACAGAGACACACACTACCACCACCAGTACTACCAAAACCCTTGAAAATGGCAAAATGTGATACACACATACACCCCCCCCCCATTTTCCTTATCCCAACCACTATTCCCTTGGGGGGGTTGGTGAGGGGGATTTCAGACTAGTAAGAAACCCATTAGCCTTGGGCAAAGTAGTGCAATTACTTTTTGTTAAAATGTAATGCTAAGAAACATTGTGTGAGGGTTCAGAAATGTCTACCCCTTTAGCGATGTGGAAATAAAGACATAAAAGAATGTTGCTAAGGTCATGGTTAGTGAACTAGGATTTGAACTTAGCTACTACCCTTCACAGCTGCCTGTCTGACTCTAGGGCTCCTCACAACTACTAGTACATTTCTTAGAGCGCTGGACTAACTGCGGAGTGTTCTCACTCACTTCGCTTCCCAGGGTGAAGACGCTGAGGCTGCCTCCATCTAAATCCCTCCCCGGCACTCGGCACAGCGCCCTGCCAAGCTTTCCTAAATAAACATGTCATTCAGAATTTAATCATTCAAATACTGAGAACAAATATGTGCAGTTATACTAAGAATTAATCATTTCCTTGGACGACTCAGAAGGTACTTCAGCCTGGGGCACCGTCTGCATTGCCACTGGCCGTTATCTGCGACCTTTTCTTTATTTAAGAGGGAGCATGTGGACAGCCACACAGTCTGCACTGACAGTGGGTCAGCTGCTGGACAGAGCTTCAGGATGAGACGCTCACTCTCTAAGCTTGTTTTCCAAGCAACTCTAAAACCAAACCCAGCATTATCATATATGCAGGGACCATACATAGGTGCATGCATGCAGACGTGTATACATGCAGATAGCTTCTGGATATCCAAACTTCCTTCCTGTTTGCATTCTTAGAGCCCCGGTTGCTACAAGAAGACTTGCTCCTTTCTGTGACACAGAATAAGGTTCTCTAACCAAAGTGGGCAATTCAGGAGTTGGCGGCCCCATAGCAAGGGGTCGTGGCACTTATTCTACCCATGACAGTGTTGAAAAGACAGGACATAGTCTTGATTCATATAATCTGAAATGGGATCTATGCAAAGGCCATTCTGACCCTACTAAATAATGACCCTTGGCTACCCAGTTACCCCCCAGTTACATAAGCTGTTATGTAAACTCGCCGAGAATCCTCTCTCTGTGCAGAACTCACTCCCTGACCTCAGGGATCAAAGACCCAGGCTGCTGTGAACTTTTATTTAAAGGATACATAAAGGGACTTTGGTCTGGTCTCTAGTGCACATCCAGGTCACCAGGAGGCAGAAATGCTTTAATGCCCTCATTTATGTCCGTCGGTTACAGTTTATTTGCATGGGGCAAAGTCCAAACAGATGCAGCTCCTATCTCCCATCCTTGAACACTGCTCCTTTCACAGCTCAAACCACCAACTCCCAGCGTGGGGAGTCACAGTCTATCATAAATGTCACTCTTCGAAAACAAACCAGGTCATGTTTCAAGGAAACAAAAAGCAAACACCAACATTCAAAATAGACTCTCCTGTTGTTCAGACGACTGCACCAAGAGCAGATGCGAACTTGTAAATCTTTAAAAGATGTGGCGGTAGGCTATGCATGGGTGGTGACACACACCACTCACCCCACTGTATGACGTAAAGGGATCATAAGCTGGGGTGCAGCAAGTCATCATTTTAAACCCTCAAGGCTGTCAAGGAATGGTGGTGCACACCCATAACCCCGATTCTTGGAGGTGGAGGTAAAGAATCCAGAGTTCAAGGACAGACTCCTCAGTGAGTTTGAGGTCAGCCCGAACTACATGGGACCATGTCTCAACCTTCTATTCCTAACCCTGCTCCCTTGCAAAAACAAAATAAAACTGCCCCAAATCAAGAGCTGGGAATGTAGTTCACTGGTAAGAACACTTGTCTAATAATGAATACAGAGAGGAAAAAGGACCTCAATTCACATGGGGTTATATGCCAGGCACCATGCTAAAAGTCTGACATGACATTAAAACAGCCCTTCAATGTAAGTAATACTACCTTCTCTTTTATAGATCTGGAAAGTGCAGCTCAGAGAGCTCAAAGAGATACCTAAGGTGACACAGTCAAAGAACGAGCTATCGACCTGAACTCAGACTCACTCACTGCACACTGGTCTCCATGATCGAGCAAAGGGGAGGGAGGCTTTCATATGTGGTCTGTGCTGATAGGTCAGTGTGAAACACCCCATGTCCATTGCTGTACTTCTCTATGCAGCCATGGGGCTGGATTAAATTAGCTTTGATGTTTCTGTTTTGAAGAATGTTTTCAGAAGCTCAAAGAAGCCGGTCGATTATTCTGTCCCGAGTTCCTTGGTGCTCCTGTCAAGGGATGGGTGACAACTCACCAGCTCCTTGGGCCTCATGTTATACAGGATCCTCTCTGCATTTTCACTATCGTGTCTGCTTTCCATGATGGCCAGGAGTAGCTTCGAAGCATTGTTCTAAATGGAGAGAACCAAAGGAAGAAATATGGAAGAACGGCCTGGGCAGCTGCCTGGACATGTGTGTCCAGCTGAACAGTGTGCACTGCAGAGGACTCCGCCCAGTCAGAGGGTATGCTCCTGGGGACTAGAAGACCATGGATAGAGTCTGAGTTGAGTCTAAGAGGCCTGTATTTGCTAGGATATGCATTATATTTTTGGAATATCTGACACCCCCTGGAACCCCAGAATAGGGTGACAGATTTACCAGAAACACACTTAAGACACTGTCTTCAAGAATGTTCTGTTAGCTAGTAAACCACACAGCAGCTCTAGCAGAAACAGGCAGTTTACACAAGGGTGGGGGGTGGAGGATGGTGGGATGTGGAAGTGGAGGGGTGGGGGGGTGCTGCTGGGTATGGCCTTCTCATTGTATCCATAAGGAATAACATTTGCAGATAATCTATGCATCTTCTTTGTCTACTTCCTCTCTGCATTATTTGTTAGACCTGGTAATGCATAAACCCTGTATCAACACCCAGACTATACTCTTTGGGGAATAAGAATAAAGCAAAATATGTATATGTGTGTGTGTGTACATGTGTGTACATGTATGTACACACACACACACACATTTTAGTATAGATACAATCTTTTTCCCTAAATATTTTGTTATTCAATATTGGTAGACAGAGATGACAGGCAATAAATGTAATTTCTCCCTGTCCTAAAACCCATCAACTTTCATGCCTCCTAATATCATTAGTACATATGCTATTAGTTAACAAAAATGGCACAAAGGAACACTTCACATCCACTGAGGCATAACTTCCCATTACGTTAACAATGTCCATGTGTCCACACCTGGCATTTCGTGGCTTAATATCATTTGAGGTCCCAGGTCTGCAATTTATATACTTCTTTGTATATAGACCTCAAAAGTTTGTGTTTTCTTCCTAGGGGTTGGAAATTGAGACCAGTTTTCCTCCTCAGCTTTGGTCCTAGAAGTTCAGTCCATTTACTGCGTTTTCCATCTTTCTAGCATAATCCTCAGATGGCTAAATTTATTTGAGAAAGCACTTAATGCCAACCAGGAACACATGCACATCTCAGTGTATTTCAGATCCTCACTCATCATGTACTTCCTGATAAATGGTAGCCATACGAGAGCTTGAATGATATTCAAGCATAAAGTATTTATCAGAAGGAAAAAAGTGTTAAAAAATTCCATTTAAAACCATATGTTCAAATCAATCATGAGTTTGGACTCTCAGTTCTAAATGCTAAAGGCAAAATAAAATTAACCATGTAGTTCCTGGAGAAGTCTGTGTTAATGTCTTCTGAAGGTCTTTGTCTTCTTCTGTTGCCTTTCATGCAATAAATACAGATGGCCTTTTCAGCTGACCTTAGTAATTCAAGGCTATTTCCCAGTCATGATAAAGTCCTTACTGCTGCCTCTGGGTATAAGAGAGAGCACAAATCCCAACAGGCCCTAACATGGGAACAGCAGAAGAGGAATGTGCTCAGAGATGCGAACACGCTTCCGAAAAGCATCCCACACCAGGGTGGGTTGCAAGGGCAATTCTTGAAATGGATTTTTTTTAAATCCTTGACAACCTCTGGAACCCTCCCTGCCCCTCCCCCACACCCTAAAATAAGGGCAAGAGATTGGGGCAACAGCACACAACCCTCAGGAATGGTCTGTCAGCTAGCAGACCCCACAGAGTAAGGTGCCTTAAAGCCACCACATAAGTCCCTAAAGCTGTTTCCACAGGGCATTAAATGCAGGGTTGCCCCCCGGGTTGGCAGCTGTGTTCTCCCACTTGTGACAATTTGAAGAACTCATCAGAAGACTAGAGGCACATTCTTATTTTAAGCTAACGTTATCAGCCACCCTTCTGCCCAGCCAACGATAGAACTGAAAAAGGTGTCCTTTAACTAAGTAAAAATTGATTTTTTTTTTTTTTGAGACACTAGAAGGACTCAGTTGTACTGTTCTGCTGCTGGCCTCTTCCCCCAAAGGCAGTAAGAGAAATGACCTTTCTCCTCTCCTTCCAACCCCCAGTAGATTTCAGAATTGAGGCTTTTTATTCTTTCTGAATTTTTTTCTCAGTTTTGGTGTCAGCTCTTCACTCTAGGTGACCTGAAAAACTGGTATTCCCAAGGCCCTTTTCTGGAAAGAATGAAGTTGTTCATTTAAGGTCAGAATGTAAGTGTGGGTCATTTGACCAGTTCAACAGAATGTCTTTGGCATTCAGTTTCACAATACCAACTGAGTCCCATGCCAGGCAAAGCACACATCGACTTTCCCAAAGGCTGCCTTCTCTAGCTCTCAGTTTCCACTTGCCTTCAGTTCTAACACAAGGTCCATCCGTTTCTTTCCCAGAGGGTTGATATCATTGAGGATGAGAGCTGTGATGATATCGATGCCATTGGACTCGTGGGTGGCGATGCAGTTCTGGGTAAACAGGCACACACACAGAGGCATTTACATAAATGTTGGCCATAAATCAGACGTCAAAGGCTAACAGGCTAAACTGCTATTTCGACACAATGCTTACCACTCCCAGTAATGTCGTTTGGGGAGAGTGCAATTTTCCGTGAGAAAGTGGTAAAAATAAAAGACAGATGAAGATCTCTAGTTTCAGAATTAACAGTAAACAGTAGGAAAGTCCCCATACACCCTAACTGATAAATTGGCTGAGTCTAATCCAAATAGTGCCGTGCAATCGGCTTTGTTCTTATAGGAAAATATGGTGTGTGACTGATACCAGGATCTGAGCCCCCTCTCCCCTTTAAAATTGTGTTCCGTTCTCTCTACACACTCATCTTGTGAATTTGGTACTTTTGCTTAAGACTTAAGCTTGGAGAGCAGGCTTTCAGCTCAGTCTGTATGGTATTAAGATGGAAGGCTCCCTCCAGGTAGGATCTTGGACTGCAGAACAAGCTACACTAGTCTGTTCCTTTCAACAGGCCTTGGCGTAGCATGAAAGTAAACGTGAGGTAGTAAGAAAACTCACATACATATCTCCAGAATCCGTAGATTTCTGTCTTTTTCTTATAACTAGACCTATGCCATCTCCTTCCAGGAGAAGAAAGTGGATCTATCAAAAATGTCTTCACAGTAAGACTACCGTTTTTCACAGATGGTAAGTTGCCCACTTTAAACTGCTTTCCTTGGGGTGAAGGTCCCGCCTCCTCTAACTAACTCAGCACCTCATACATTCCCTGCCCATTTCAAGCCTTCACCCACCAGCTCTCCAGCCAGGAAGGAACTACCATCTGGAGCTAAAAATCAAAGTCATTCTAGCCTTGAAGTGCAAACTCATAGAATCTTCCAGATGTCATGTGTGAGCAAGGATTCTCCTTAAGTTAATATCTCCTTAAGTAGATATTGAGCTCTACTCCACAATGACACTTTTCATAGGGTCAGGCAAGGCTGGTTGGTCTTTCCTTTCCCAGAATACCATGATGTTAATACAAAAGTTCTCCTCTTGCATTCATGCCCTTTCACAGGAAGCAGGCCTTTTCTACTTAGCTGGGTTTTGAGGAGTTTCAAGGAATCCCTTTTTGACGTTTTCTAGTATTTAGAATAGGTCACTATTCTCAGGTACTACTTTCATTCCAACCTTCTTTCTTACCCCTAAAAATCAGTTACAATTGGACATTTAAACCAAATCAAACTAGACTGAGTGGAGAAGACAAGGTCAACCTCATGTCATCACTAGGTCAAGGTCGAGTTCTGGATTATGAAAAAGCAGAGTGGAAACTTCTCCACTGCTGGAGAAGGAGCTCTTGCCTTAACTGCTCCCTAGGATCGACAGGCAGGTGTTTCATGTCCTCAGGTTGTCCTCTGTTAACCTTTTAAATAATAAATATACCTTGCTCTCATCCCGGAGTACAAACGGAATTACCTGGTTCTCATGACAAGGCCCTTGACAATACTCAGTCAGACTCTCCAGGGTTTGGTTGATAAGTGCTACATTCTTTTCATTTATGTACAGTCCGAGAAGACCAAGGCCTCCGGTTGTGCTCCCACAGATACAGTCCAGAAACTGCAGTGTCTCACACACCAAATTGTAGTTGGTCTTATTATTTTGGCAACGGAGGAAATTCTGCAATGGGGCATGCAAGAACAAAGGGAAAACAAAGAGAGAGAAAGGTCACCCATTCTGTTACCTTGATTGTCTCTAGCAGGCTGGTGTCCTAGTATCAGGACTATGATTGGCTGCTATGAAGGCAGGTGCAATATGGGCTACAAGAGTCTTCATGGCCCAGGGGCAGTCAAGCAGTGGTCTTGCTCTATCACTACACTGGTTTTTTTCTCCAGTATGTCTATATGAGATTCAGGGATGGAACAATCCTCTTGAAAATCCATTTCAGGTTCTTTTGGTATGAATATTCATTTTCCTATTTACTCCTTTAAGAAAATTAATCGGGTTACAGATGTGGTGGTTGTGTTTATGTGTGTGCATGCATGAATGCTCCCAGGTATATGTGATCGTGTGTGTGTGTGTGTGTGTGTGTGTGTGTATCTGCATGGAGGCCAGCAGTCAATGTTAGGTATCGTCCTCAATTGCTTTCCACTCTATTTATTGGGCCATCTTTCGCTGAACCCAGGGTTCATCAGCTTAGCCAGGCTGGCTGCACAGTGAGCGCCAGGGACCATTGAGTGCTGGGTTTACAGGCATGTACTGCTATGCCCAGCTTTTTACATGAGTGCTAGAGATCTGAACTCTGGTCTTCAGTTGCACAGCAAGCTCTTTACCAATGGATCCCTCTCCCCATCCTCTCAGCATACTTCTTCCCTTACCCTTGCTTATCATCTTCTTACTGGGTAGTTAGTGGGTTGTATGTGCTGAACACAAGACTAGTACTAAGTACAGACACCACACAGTGAGCTCTTAGAGGCTGGCTTAAGGGCTGGGAGGTTAGCTCAGAGGAAGAGAGCATGCCCAGCACTCATGAGGTCCTTGGTTTCATCATGCACACATGAGCGTGCACACGCACGTACGCGCGCGCGCACGCACGCACACATACACGCACGCGCACGTGCACACAAGAGTTTAGATGTAGCCCATGACCATTTCCCTTACAAAAGTAAGGGGTGAGAGTAGGCATGCATGTGTGTGTGTGTGTGTTCATGCGTATGTGCCTGACTGTATTCTCCAAGAGAAACAAAGCAAGATCCTTCCTCTACAAGATAAAAAAGGCAACATCTAGGTAATCTTGTAAAGCTGGGTATTCTGATAAAGAGGCACTTGCCTGAGAGTCCTGTAAAAAGACACAAATCAACAACAATATTATTTATCTCAGAGTTAGAAAGTGGGCAATGTTTACTGTAGAAATTGGGAAGTAAAAATGATAACATCAACTGAAAGGCACAGTGGACACGAACTCTGACGTGCTTCTACTTCTGTTCACAAAGTATGTCATGGACACTCATGCTAGCACTGTTTACAGCCGTGGAGGAATAGAAACAACCTAAATACCCACCAACTGGGCAATAGCTAAAAACACAACATACCCATAGTATTTCATATTATCAATTGGAATCATTGAGTAGGTCCTGGCATGCCAATGTGGAAAGATATCTAAGTTATACTGTAGGTAAAAAGAAAAGTGATTTATAAATTACTGTGCAATATAAATTTGTACCAAACGTTTCTAAATAAGAATAAGGAGGGAAACTGCTCTCTGTGGACAGAAGAGATATAGCTCTTTTATGTAAATACTTCCTGTCATTAGAAAAGTTAGGAAGAGGATTTATTCATGCTTGCTCTGAGCACCAGAAGCACCATGAAAGAATGGGTTGAAAGCTGGTAGTCAGCAGACTGCTAACTCATCAGGACACACACCTACCCCCCCAGTTTAACCTCAGTCCTCTTCAGTCAACAATAAGGGTCCAGGTTCTTAGGGTTTAGAGAAAGCACAGACTATTCAGGAGTCCTACCCTGTGGGCTTTCCTAAGGTAAGTGAGTATTTTTTCAGGGCTATCCCTTGCTGTGACTACCAAAGGAAGGTGCTACCTGTCTAAAGGCCTGACAGGGTTAGAAGGGCCTCAGCCCAGGCATTGAAAGGATCCGGATGCTTAAGAGCCAAAGGCACAGCAACCCTTCCGCAGCCCACCACAGTGACATCACTGTTCCCAGTATGTCCCTGTCTGCTGCATGAAGTCACTGCTCCCGCCACAGTGTTCTCTGGCAGCAGCAATCAACCACTTATTCCCCAAGCACTCTTCTCTCTTGCCTCTGGGACTCCAGTATTTCCTCTGTGTGACACACTTTCCTGGCCTCTGACTCCTCTTCCTTCAGGATATAGTATAAAGTCACTTCGTCCAGGAAATCCTGTCTGCCCCTGAAGCACCCCCATGTTATGGGACAGCAGCCTTATAGGATGCCTTTCTGTTTTCAATGCAGGTGGGCGGGAAAGGTCCCTCAGCACCACTGAAAACACCCCCGGCTCAGGGCTGCAGGCAGCTTACATGGGGCTGGCACTAACTAGCTGCTTTATTAAAACTGACTGCAATAATCTGAATTCAACTGAACAAATAGAGAGAAGAAGACAAAGAAGGCCACCAGTTTATGCGGTCTCCAGGGAAGGCCATCTCTCATGGTTTTTGCAGTGTCTAGTTGGGTTCTCCTTTGTCCTAAACACAGCTCTGTTTCCTCCTATCTTTCACAGACAGACACATCTCACTGAGGGTAGCTTTGTCAACCCACCTTTAGCACACAGCACATTGCCTCGTCAGCATGAAGAAACTCTGGTCTTTTCTGGAGGGTGAAGTGGGGGATGGAGACCGGTGAGGAAGGGAAAGGTTTCAGGCCTGTGCTCAAGTAGCCTCGGGCCTTTAACCTGGGGATGGGGAAGCTCAGAATCAGCAAACACTCCAAAGCACACACTCTGGTAAAGGGCAGTCCTTCTTCAGGTGTCTGACTAAGCAGGGCTTGCTTAAGGCAACGATGGCCCACTTGGCAAGGCCAAATTGAGTGGCTTTCTCTCCACTGAACATCTACCAACAGGAAAGACAAGGTTATAAATATGACATGAAGCTGGCACAAGCCCAGAGACCGCTGCCTCAGAAGGCTGGGGCTTCCTCTGTCTGAGCAGATCTGTGTCTCCTTGCACCAGGGAGCCAACTACTCCCTCCTGGCAGTCATAAGAAAAACTGAGGGTCATTCCTAGGAACGCTGAGTGTCTGTAAGACCCTGTGATCTTCCTGAATCCATTGCTGGAGGCAGGTAGGTTAGAAGCATCTTTTAAGAACTTATCTGATATGTACAAAAGTGCTCCACTATCTGCCAACGGGTGGCATTCTGAGTAGGTTTAACCCTCTTCCTGTCATTTTCAGAACTAGTGTCTCACAAATATAATGCCAGTGGAGCCGGATACCCCCTGATTTGTGGGGAACCATGCCTCTTCCTTAAAATTGATTTTTAAAATGATCACACTCAGAGATGAGTTTCATTACTGCACTCTTGCACATATTTTGAGAGTTTTTAAAAGATGCTTCTAACCTACCCCACCCCCAATCAGTGAATGCAGGAACACTGCAGGGTCCCGAAGACACCTGAGTCTCCCAGGACTGACCCCATGCTCCCACAGATGAGGCCTAGGGGAAGAAGGTGCTGGGACTCGCTGGTTTCCACTCTCAACAGGGTAGGTTTGCTCTTTTCTACTCAACTTGAGTCCAATTCTGCACAAGATATCTTCAAACAAAGGATTCTATGGTTAAGAAAAAAGTTGCTTAGAACCACCTAATTGGAAAAATCTTCCTGTACCTTCAAATGTCATGTTGTTAGGTTTTTAAAAAATATATGAGTATATCCTGCACGAGAGCATGGACACGCAACACACACACACACACACACACACACACACACACACACACACACACACACACCACATGCTGCCCCCTCCCCCACCCCCAATTTTCCCTAGAGCAGTATAAAGACTTCACTAAAAGCTGCTCTCTCCAAGGATCCCACGGGCTTAAAGTAGAGAGGAAGTTACATGAAAGATAAAGTCTAAGACTATAATTCTGAAGACTTCCAGCAAGACATCATGAACTTGTGCAAATAGGGCCCAGATCTATTTTCCTACTCTAGGAACATGGGCATGGGGGTGGGCGGGGAGAAGAAAGGCAGGGCAAGTCCATGAAACCGGAAGCCAGCTTAGAACGCGTGTATCAGCACTGTCCCTGTGACAGGCACAGAGGGTTCTACTCAAGGCTTCCTCGACTGTTTAGCTGGGGAGTGAGCAAATGTTAGCTGTGCAGGCCTTTACAGCACTTGACACGTTGTATAGCAGTTCTCACTGGTCCCAGTCCTCGTGCTCCACACACTCAGATCTCAGGGACAAGTGAGGTCTGGACATACCAGTAGTGCTGAACCCTGAATATGTTTTCTCCAGCGTACACGACAAAAAAACGGCTGCCACCCATTTCCTTTGGAGAGCCTAAAGTTTGTGGTTGTCAGTGACACCAAATGGAAGAACAGTACAGAACACCAATCCCTGTGCTTAGCAGCACAGTGGGACCCCCAGTCACAACGGTGCCACAAATGAGCTGCTTGGGCCTAGATTCATACACCTTTCCCTTAGTCACTCTCCCTGCTGACCAATGATGTTGTTATAAGGTAGAGGAACAAATGACATCATCATCATGAGACACAGGAACACCAACCAATGAGCTAACACCCAGACCCTGGAGCTTTGGGAGAAGGAAGGCTCTGGTCTACCTGAGCCGAGTCTCACCCAGTGGATCTGGGCCTAAGGTGTCTGAGCCTGAAGCAGGAAAGCTTGAGCAATGGGCAACCAAAGGGACAGCCAGGATCCCATACTCAGACAGTGACAGGGAAAAGCTCAGAACAGCCACGCCCTAAGTGGACCACCGGCTGCCAAGCATGCCTTGACACATGATGGGTCAGCAGGGCCAATGGTGGGTCTTATGGGAGAATTCCTTCATTTTAAGGTCTGACTCTATTTAGCCATTTGATAACCCTAGAGCCTAGCTGGTTTTCAAGGTGCAGGGTCTTTAGAACAATTAGATTAAATAAAAACATTCAGATGGATTAATGTTAAAGACATCTCTTAGTTCCATTTCATTGCTCTATATTCTTCAAGTGTCTCTTCTTTACAACAAGATTGACTGGGGAACATTACATGGTCCAGCCACAGTCACTTGGTAGATACAGTCGGCAATGCCTACATTTCAAGGTGGTCCCTTCCTCTTGCTAGATTTGGCCTGTATCAATTCCTCTCATATCATCACCAGTTAAGCTCGAAGAACACCAATGTTGAATTATTTAGCTTTAGAAGAGATATCCCATCTAAGAGCCTGGAAGATATCCTTTTCCTTTCCATCCTAACACCACTCAAGCAAAGAGGGGTGGGGGCTTAGTGTTCAAGAACTGACAGGAAAGCCAGGCAGAACACTGAGTACCACATGCTCCTGCATGTCTCTCTGGGGCAGGGATTTGGAACAAAGAGTTAGATCTCTGGAGCACATCCTCCGTCCTTTCTAAATGGTCTTTGTTACAAGGAAACTGCAAGCGAGATAATACCTTGTCCCTGTCCTAGAGTCTAGTTAATACCGCAAGTTCTAGCTCTAGACTGTCTGGGTTCAAATCCAGCTTACTAAACTTCTAGAACATGTAGAACACACTGCTGTATATATGATTTGCCAAACAGTACAATATCTTTATGCGCTACAGAGCTATACTCAGTTAGATTTATGTATTTGATTTTTGTCAATCTCATCTACTTAATATATTCAACAGTCTTTTCATCTATTCAATGATTACCTGAGTATCTATTGTTATTGGTGGCAAAGAATAGTAGGCTATAAGACATATGCACATAGGTACCTATGCACACTAACTACATATGGAGCTAATGTCCCTAATAAATGAGGCTGTCTTTGACCTTGTGGAGACACTGGTGAAGACATGAAGGGACAGATCACCCATCCATATTTTCATTACTAGTCACCCAGAAAGTCTGTAATGTTGGATCCTAAATTCAGGCAAGCTGGCCAAAGTGACAGGAGCTGAACCACAAGTGGAAGGACACCATGGCCCAACCCATGCCGCACCCACCTACCCCGCACCCACCTATCCCGCACCCACCCACCCCGCACCCACCTGGAGGTGTTGAGGTCTCCAGGGACCTCACCTACAAATGCTGGGCTTCCCGTGCTTTAGTCAATTACTTACAGATCTTAGGGCCCTCCAACCCCGGGAGGTCTCAGGGTCCTTACAGTGTGGCTTCCCACCTGTGCATGTTTAGGTCTCCTACACGGGACCTGTCTTGAGGTGTCCGGGTCCCCACGGCCCAGTCTCTCACCTGCAGATCTCGGTTGTGGTTTTCACACAGGAGCTGGAGGAAGCGCAGGATAGGCTGCATGATGGTAATGACAGCGCTCATCTCTAGGTCATCCTTGGCTTTGTCTGTGGTAGCCTGGGTTCCCTCCCCGGACTGGTAATGGTCATCAGGGTCGGCCTCCCTCCGGAAGGTGGTAAAGGCTTTTCTGGTGGCAGCAGATGCTTCCAGGAGCTGATCCCGGACCTCTTCTGTTATCTGTGTTGTGGGCTCTTTGGCTAAAAGGCAAACTTGTGACAGTCAATACTGACACATACTCAGAAGTTCTACTTTCTATATTCTATACACCAGCCAGAAGCCCAGATTCCTGCATTTGCGAGAGACCTGTATACTTGGCAAAAACAATGCAGGAAGCCATCATCTCCTCTCTGTCTCTTGACAGCGGATGTAGAGCCTAGCCCTGCTAACTCCATAGTGCTTTCGACACGTCATTGAAGCTTGTGCTATTCTATAGAGCAAAAAGCCTTAGTACAGGCTCTGCTGACCCCATAATCTGTGGCTCTGGGCCTCAGCTTCTTCCTCCATGAAATGTGAGCACACCAGTGACTTCTAGAAGGTTCCTGAGTGGCTTGACGTAAGGCCAATAACAACAGCAATTTCTATTACTGGAAGGACAACAATTGACCCCTTGTCAAATGCCAAGGTACCATGAGTAAGCACTCTGTGGGTATTATCTTATCTTTTCTGAAGAATAACCCTATGGGACAACTATGGCATCACAGGCAGGGGGTGGGGAGTATTGACTGGATGGGCTCCGACGCTGCCTCAGTGGCATACTACTATATCTGTGCCTCAGTTTCCTTATCTGTAAAATAGAGATAGCCATTTTATCTATGTACAGAGCTAATTTGAGGTTTACATAAATTGACACAGATAGGTAAAGAACTTTGAACAATAGGTGCTTGCAGTTTGAATCTAGGAATATCTTTCAAAGGCCCATATGTTAAAGGTTTGGGCCCCAGCCTTTAGTGGTATGGGAATGGATAGAACCTTTAAGAGGCGGGGCTTGGTGGGAGGTCAGAGGTTAGTAGGCAGGGTGTGTCCCTAAAGGGAATTGTGGGACTTTGTCTGTTCTGGTTTCTTCTGATTCTTTGCCACAAGGTGAACAGTTTTGCCCTCTGCTATCTGCTCTTGAAGGATGTGCCGCTCTAAGCTGTGTCCCAAAACAACCAGACTGAAACCTACTCTAAGCTCAGACAGAAACTCTCTGGTCCTAGGATTATATGACCCAGGTATTTATTACTGCAGCAGAAAGATGGCTAGTGTATGCCTGGTTCATATTCAGTACTCAGCAGGACTTGGTAGGTTTATTTTTCCCTCCTTCTTCTCTTTCTAGATTAGTGGTTCTCAGTAGTGAAAATAGTAATTTTTTTTTTTTTTTTTTTGTCACTAACTTTCCCCAGCAGCTAAGTGGAAATACCTGGAGACATTTTTGGTTGGGCATATGCGTATGTGAATGGCATCTAACAAGCAAAAGGTCACAAATATTGCTCAACATCCTATAGCCTCTGCAAGGAACATTCTCCAAATGTCAACAGTTACTTGATTGACAAATCTAGTACTAACCTTGTGATGTTTAGTTCAGAGTGGTTAATTAATTTACTCAAGGCTGTCTGACTCCTAAACTCACTCCTTCACCCCTAGTACTTTTCTTTTTGCTTTGAAGGGATTTTAAAGAGGAAAACTTTGCAATTTGGAAACAAAAGTCACCTGACACAGACAAGACTTCTAAAAGTATGTATTTTCTCAATTTTCTCTAACAATAATCAGAATAACACACTTAAAAAAAAATCATGGATCTTAATTCTGATTGCCAGCTTGATGAGATTTAGTGTTGCCATGGAAACACAACTTTGAGCTCGTTTGTGAGGGAGTTTCTTGATGAAGTTAACTGATGTATGAAGAACAACCAGATATGTGAATGGCACCAATTCCTCGGCTGGTGCTGAGAAATGAATGAAAAGGAGCCGGGCCTCCATTCATCACACTCTGCTTGCAGACTGAGGGTGCAATGTGACCAAGGGGTTTACATCCCTGCCACCACGCCCTCCCTCCGGGACAGCTGTAACCTCAAAGAGTGCTCTGCAAAAGCCTGGTCTGTCTTAGGTTGTTGTGTCAGGTCCCTTGCCACAGAAATAAGAAAAGTAGCTAACCCATACTAATTAGAACTGTGCATACAAAAGAATATTTATGAGTTTACTGAGCAGGAAGACCTTCCTAGGTGGCAGGGATTTGTCTTGGCCACTTGAAAGGATGACAGAGTGATAGCTTTCTTCTAACCGCCCTGTTCAGAAGGCATGTTGGAACCTGGAAGCCATGAAAAGCACGCAGCATAACACGGCTCCTCTGCAAGCTCCAGTCAATAGACCAAAGCGTATTACCTTTCTTCCGAGATGGGGCATCCCTGTCCACTTCATCATCTTTCTTTTTGTTTCCCAAGTCGCTGGTGTTCACTGTCACTGTTGCCTTGATTTCCTGCTGGGCCACCTTCATTCGATCGTAAAAGACTTTGAAGAACTTCTCTGATTTCTTATCTTCTGTCAGCCGGCAGAAAAATGAGTGCTGTCATGGAGAAGGAGAGATTCTCAGCACCAAGGTGGCCCCATGAGGTGGATCCTGGGCAGGCCATACCCTTTGCAAAGGATCGACCATTCTGCATATTTGTTCCTGGGAGTTTAAGGCCTGAGCTTTTCAACATGGAGAATATCAAAGAAGCAGCTGAGCTGGAAACAGCACCCCCTCTGCCCTCACTGTGGTTCAGCTAGGAAGAACCTCTGCTCTCATATCAATGGACAACACACGAAAACTCCACAAACGACAAAACTGGAGGATGGTTGTAGTGGTTATTGCAGGAGGCCAATTGTCTTCTCTATGCTCCTGCACACAACCCTACGAACTGTGAATGGAAATATGCCGTCTGCTTCACAGCGCATGCTCATAGGTAAAGGTGACCTGTCCACAAGCCAGGCTGATGTGTGAGAGCCAACAGTGCTCAGAAAGGGTGGTATCATATGACAGGAGCTTAGATGAGAGTGACAGTGGGTAGAGCAATCGCAAATTCCTCAAGAAGAAGGTTTTCAATTTTCAAATGAGGCCTTACACCTCAGGAAGGAGTGGTTAGATGATGTTCGGAATTACCAGGTAGCCTGCCTCTTGGATGTGCATTTGTTTTTGGCCCCATTGCAAGCAATAGTGTATATTGTTGATGTGAAAACACAATATGGTGTCTCTACTTCACTTACGAGTATTCGCTTTCACCCCCTTGCAAGAACCGCGCTGTTGTGAGTTATTTACATAAAAATACAATACGGTCATTTCCATAGGAATGAGACAAAGCTCCAGACAATATGATTCCTTCTCTCAGGAGATTTTTCTGTCAGTTTCCTACCTGATTCTGGCAAGATGGAAGTTCCTACAGGGACGCCCTAGGCTTTCAAGGCTGGAAAGAACTATAACCCTCCTTGCAGCTCTGCAATGTCCCCCAATTCCTCTAGCTCTTTTTTTTGGGGGGGGGGCGTGTTTTGGATTTGTTTTTTTCAAGACAGAGCTTCTCTGTATAGCCTTGGCTGTCCTGGAACTCACTCTGTAGACCAGGCTGGCCTCGAACTCAGAAATCTGCCTGCTTCTGTCTCCCAAGTGCTGGGATTACAGGCGGGCACCACCACTGCCCGGCTCCTCTAGCTCTTACATGTATCTCCCAACTCAGTACCCCCCCAACCCCCCAGAGTTACTGAGTTTCCATCTGCGAACAGACAGTTGCAGTGACCTTGGCTCTTTGGTCACCAACAAGCCCCAGTGACCAGTATCTGTCCAACAATTGTTCATGTTATACTTTCTCGCTCATGTCGTCTCCTTGTTCATGAATCTTGGCTTCTGTCCCTAACAACACAGGATCTGCCACTCCTCTGCACACCCTCTGATTCTTACTGTTTCCCTGAAGTCACTCCTGAGTGTAGAGGCCCATCTCTATCTTCCTGACTGTGTGGGCGCTGAGTCCTGTAAGGCCATGACTCCTCAACAGATCTTACATCTGGCGTGCCCACCACCGCCCTTTACTACCGTTGAATTTCTTTTTGCCTTCTTCCCATTTCATCCTCTCACCTACCTCCTATTGTGCCCCTGTCATGAGCTGGGCACTGTGTCAAGTATGTGAGAAACACAAAGAACACAGCGTGGTGAGGAAAAGACACAGTGGTTCAGCACTCACCCTAATGCCCAGTCACTGACCGACTCCTCCTTTCATCCTTAGGAAAAGGACCCGAGAGTCTTCTGGCAAACCGCTCTGTGGCAGCCACCCAATGCCACCACTTGGACTTTTCCACAGCGAGGCATCGCCTCATCTTTTTGTCTCCCTACTCAGGTTACTTCCCGC
Source organism: Apodemus sylvaticus (assembly GCF_947179515.1). Classification (NCBI taxonomy): domain Eukaryota; kingdom Metazoa; phylum Chordata; class Mammalia; order Rodentia; family Muridae; genus Apodemus; species Apodemus sylvaticus. The sequence goes on along the minus strand of NC_067473.1, from coordinate 139,909,431 downwards.
CTTAATGAAGGCATCCCCAAACAAAGCCCAGGACAACTGCTTCTTTTCCAATGCCTAGTTCCCTTCTCGAAATAGCAAGATGCTGTGAAATCCCATTGTTGTACTGACTGCCCAGCTGCTCACTGTCCTGTGCAGAAGTGTAAGCTCTGCGAAGGCCAACAGCCTTCATGTGCTGTGACTGACAGCCCCTTCCACAGCCCCTCCATCAGGCTCAGCATATAGCAGGCACTCCGTAGTCATTTGACAACAGATTGATGTTTTATAACTTCTTTAGACTAGCTCTCCTCAATGAGATCCTTCTTACATTCAGCAAACTTGATGAAAATAAATGACCATCAAATAAATAAATTCTGGAGAAACTGCTTAAATCTCAGAAACTGACTTTTAATGGCTCCCCTCAGAGTCAACTCATCCACAAATAAAATGATCCATGAGAAAATGGGGAGCTAAACCTCAGATCTTCCCAAGGCCACAGGCCACAGAACAGCTTCACATACCCAGGGGTCACAGGAGAGACTGCTTGCTCAAGGGACACTGCTGGGAACTTGAAGGCAGACCCTCAGGATAACCTACCCAGTTGCCATCGTAGAATGGGGCAACTTTAAAAGTATTTGGGGGACAATCTGACCATTTGAGAAAACAAAATACCTCACTTAAGAAGATATATAAATAAATGGAGCCTGTCATCCGTCTCCCCCAACAGGGAGAGGTGGCACACAGCTAGCTAGCCTGCTGTAAACCACAGGGCTCACTCAGCATTGGGGGTTGGGTGGGGAGCCCAGCTGATGTCAGCTGACACCTCCAGGGCAAGGGAAGCGCTCCTGAAATGAGAGAAGGGCAGAGACTTCTGTCTATGTGTCTGCAACTGGCCACTCTGTTTATTTTGCATTATTTATACCTTGGTCAGCTCCTCGAGGACCTGGAGCAGAAGGTCCTTTAGGAAGAGAACCAGGAGGAGGTAATGACTGCAGAAGATGTGTGGTACCCCCTCCCCCACTGCCACCCCTCACCGTTTGAAGTATGCATTTTCTCATCAAAAGGAGAATGTAATGGGGGTCTCAAGGGAAGCACAGGGTCTCAGTCCCACCTGTCTATACCCACGAGAGAGGGCTGCCACTGCACAGGGAGTTCATAGCCCATGTCCACTATCGAGCGTCTCTGGTGCCTTGCTCTCCCCATCTGCAAAATGAGTAGAGTGGCAGTATTTCCTTGTGAGCTTGAGGGCCTAGAGAGATGACTAGAGTCACCCTCACAGTAGGTCAAGGTCACTGACTTCCTCACTAGGTGCCACGAGGAAATCTTTTGTGCAGCAGCATAACTAAGTACCCGAAGAGCATTAATTCTCAGGACCCTAAAAGACTTAGCATGTTAAATACTTAGCTCGCCTCAGACACTGCAACTAATTAGGAGGAAGGTCACCTGGGGCAAGGGCATGCGCGCACACAGATACACACACACACACACACACACACACGCAGGTGCAGCGGTTGAGGGGTATAATGGAGTACAGGCTCAGGCTCTCAGAGCACCTTAAACAAGGACAGCTGGAAGAAGACCTCCAGTCTCTAGAAGGCAACCATGGCATCTTCCTTGAGGATAGGAGCCTGCACTGAGCAAGTGAAGAAGCCTTCTACAACACAAGGAGGTATGCCAAGTGGAGAAGACAGACCTGGAGCCACGCAGGGCTTCGGGACAACCCGGCAGGGTCTGCTAGAGCCATTCTCTTGCCTCCTCCATGGTGAGAACTAGACATTAAGAGACTTGGCCCTTTCCCCTCCAAACTTCTTTCTGAGGTAATTAAGAAGGGAGAGGCAGTATGGCTTGTCACACCATGTGGGACTGAAGGCCAGAGCAAACAGGCACACAGCCCCTATCAACAGCTTCGGCCCTCCCTGGCCCCACGCCCACTTTCTTCACTGAAGCTATTTCAGTGAATTGTCTCTTCCCCCAGGCCAAGAGTTGTCATCATTTTTACTTTCTTCCGAATCTTTCCTACCATACCACCTGTTAGGGTGTGAGGGAACCCTTCAATCTAAAGCTAGCCAAAGGGCAGAGATGCTAGAAGGCAATAGGCACATAAATGGTGTTGTCTCCGTGGGTAACGATGGGAAGTTCAGTTAAAAGGGGATAAGATAATGCTCTGGAGTGAAGGACCAGCTAGATGAGAGCTTCAGTTGGATGTTGTTGAAAGCAACAGGCTTCTCAAAGACATGCTCATCCCTGTGTCCTGCACTGCGCCTTAAGCCAGAAATTAATGTGGCAGATGGAATGGCTGCTAATTATCCAACCTTTAACAGTGAGACAACCTTGATCACCATAGGGCCCCCCCTGATACCACAAGATCCTTTTAACATGGAGGAAGGTAGCTAGGAGGTGGGAGGAGCACGGTGGTGGGAGGAGTCAATTCCTTACTGCTGTGTTTACAGGAGGAGGCTGGAAGGCCAGGTCAGAAGGAAAGGGCCTCACAGACACTGCAAACAGCCAGAAAGTGGAGGGACCCTGCAGCCTGCAGCTGGAAACACGGCCTTGCTGGTACCTGGATTTTAATCTAGAAAGATTCATGTTTAACTTGTAAGATACTTAAGTTGCTAACCCAGAACCTCTAGGTGTGTGGCCATCTGTTACTGTAGCCATACAATAGGTGTAAAAACATTTAAAAATCTAATTAAGTTCCATTCTTCAAATCTGCACCTATTTCTGTGGGCAAAATGGGTACCGCATATAAGAGACAAGCCTGTTTTGGTTCCAGAATACTAGGGAACTTTACTAACATATATATAGGGCCACTTCTAGAACACCCCTGGTCGCCTGAGGGAATGGCATCTGCCTGCCCCTCACTGACCTGTCCTCACCCTTCTGTTATCTCCAAATCACGCTGGATGCCAAAACCCTTTTCACATGTGCTGTCTCATCAGCATCTGCAGAGATCGCCAAGATAGATACCATCGTTCATAAACCCAGCACACTGCGCACAAGCGTGCTAGGGTCAGGGGAGGTCAGAGGCTGTGGCAGAGCCACAGAAAAGTCTTGCCCAACAGGAAGACAGCCTTGGTGGGCAGACGTGAACGGGGGCTGGAAAAGCAGAGGAAACGGCTTGTCCGGGGGCAGACACTCAGCTCCAAGCTGAGACACGAGGTATGGCAGGTTTGCACGTGACATGCTTGAGGGAAGGAAGTGGGGTCAGGGGTAGGGTGAGGAAGTGGCTGCCGGCCTCAGCCATCTTCAGGCAGTGGTGGAGGGTGCCGGTAGGGGGTGGGGCGAGGGCAGCCATTATAAGCTAAGGTTTAAAACAAAACAGAGGAGAAGAGAAGCCAGAACATAGGCTGGTGCTGGGAGAACCCAGCAGGGCTCAGTGTCCTACCCAGCATAATAACCCTGCTCTCGCCTCTCTAAGTACTATTCGATGCACAGACCCCTTCTATAAGAGAGACCCTGGCAGAAGGGATCCCTTTGAGATGGCATTAGAACCACACAAACCCTTGGAACCAATCCACAGATTTACAAAATACCCACTTAGCTACCCACTTCATGTTTTACAAACGAGGAACGTGAGCTCACACAGGAAAAGGATTTTGTGAAGGGCACAAGAAGACCCCTGTCTCCTTACTGCCTGTGTCGGTTGGTTTCTTGTCAACTTGACCCAAGGTAGATAAGAAGAAACCTCAGATGGGGTTGTCTAAGGGGAATCATTTTCTTGATTGACGATGGATGGATATGGGAGGGCCCAGTGCACAATGGGTGGTGCCATCCTGAGACACTGGTGCTGGGGTGTTTAAAAAGCAAACAGATCAAGACAATGAGAAACATTCCCTTATGACTTCTGCTTCGGTTTCTGCTGCCAGGTTCCTGGGCCGACTTCCCTCAGTGATGGGCTGTGACATGGAAGGGTAAGATGAAATAAACCCGTTCCTTCCCAAGTTGCCTCTGTCATGGCATTTATCCTAGCAATAGAAACAAAACTATGCCATTGCTCAATCCAGTTCTCCAGGGCCACAGCAGCTTGTGGTTAACTGAAGCTGGAGTCCTAGCTGACGGTCCTATTCTATGATCCTTGTTTTGTGGACAGTTTTCCCAAATTGGACTGAGTGTCACAGGTGCTGATGAGCCTGTGGGATAGGTCTCAAATCAAATCAAAACAATACAATACCTGCTAGTCCATCTTGGAAATAAACTGTTGCTTAATTAGCCTGTTGGCCACCTGCTAACTCTCCGAGAGAGAGAGATAGAGAGATAGATAGATAGATAGATAGATAGATAGATAGATAGATAGATAGATAGAGAGGGAGAGAAAGAGAGAGCGGTGGGAGGGAGAAAGAGAGAGGGAGGAAGGAGAGGGAGAAAGAGGGAGGGAGGGAGAGACCTTGCAAAGAAATGCAGCCTGGCTTATGCTATGATCAGAGGTGCCCCGGGGTCAGTATCCAAGAGAGAGCAGAAAGTAAAAAGTGGAAAGATATCTGTAGTGTGGCGAATACTTTTTTAAAATTTTAAGTGTAAGAGGCAACAACCCTAATTAAATCATGGGCCTGAGGTCTTGGAGAACATCATCACGGGAGATAGAGGCCTTTCCTGTAACGTGGATATACAACCAGGACAAACACGTGAATGGCAGGCAGAGATCTCCCTCTTCTGAAAGGAGGATCTGGAGCTCGGCAAGCCAAGGACAGGCAGGCTCCTGGACTCTGTTATCATGGTGCTCCCAGGAAAGTGAGCTGCCTGTTTAGACCTGCCCAGGCTCTGGGCTACCAGTTTGGAGCATCTCGGCTATTGGGTAGGGTGATGGCCAGAAGTGGAGATGCCTGTGATCCAGACTGTCTCCTCGCTGGCCAGGATGGAACTTTGGTCCTTCTTCAAAGAAAGACATTTGTATGCTGTGGCTGGGTTACCTTCTACACTCACTCTGGACCCTGAGCAAATCCAGAAAGTGAGTGTTTTTCCATTTGACTGCTTTCACAAGACATGACCCTGACTGATACAGCCATGACGTTGTTCAGTTGGCGTGGTTCACTTATCTGCTGCAAAATGAATTAAGTCCTTGGACTAAGTCCGAGAATTTGAAAAATGTGGCTGAGTAGTGAGCCAACAATGGTATTTCCAAGCACTGGTGAAGAGTCTACCTTTACTCTTTACTCTTTTAACACTAACTCTGGGACTTGAGGGTCATCGTAACTAAACAACTGTCTGTCTTCCCCGGTGGACATTGGCCTTTCAGCATGCACCTGTGATTAACTGAGAATTTGCCACTTCCTAGGGACCCTATCTGAAAATTATATGCAGTCAACAGCAAAGGTGTCAATTTGTCAGGCATCACCCAAATATGTGATATACACTATCTCTATTAATCCTCAGCCACCCCACAGGTAGGTGCCATTTTTATCTCTACAAAGAAACAGAGCTTTCGACAAGTTATATAAGTTGCCAAGTCATACAGCTAGTGCTTGCTGGTGCCGCCCCCACACTTAGCTTGGCATGCTTCTGACACTCTAGCCTTCAACCACTGCTTTGTTAAACTTGTCTCTGTTGAACAAGAGATTGTCAGAGTCAGGATACCTTATAGCTTTTTATAAGCTACCCCAGGCTTATCCTCCAACTCTGTCAGAGATACAAACACAGACTACTATCATGGTAAAGAATCATACCTCCACAGGAAACAAGGATACTTAATACATGTATTAGCTCTGACTCCCAAATAATCCCTATATGGTATCTGAGGGTTTGCTAGGGCTGGGGCTCACAAGCTCTCAGCAAAGCCTCTGCCACATAGTAACTACTGTAGGACATGAGTCTTTGTCTTAGACACCAAGTGTAATGATCACAAGTCAAAGATCAGAAACCACAAGTCAATAAAATAGACTTGATTCTAATAAAATATACAGGGCACACCAGCCCTGGAGAACTGGAACTTAGAAATTAACATTTTGGCCTTGGTTCCTCACTAACCAATCCTGTGGTTTTAGGTAGTTCATCCTCACTTGTGTCTTGGGGATTCCTTATCTGAGAAAATGAGATTGTACAACCTGCCTGGCCCACATCACAGGGAAGAGGCTAGGGCTCCATTGGGGTAGCAGTTATGAAACAGTGTGAAAAACGACCTAACTCTTACTGAGTCTGATGTAAATGCACGATGATATTATTATCTAACAGTAATGCCTGTGTCAAAGACGCTTGGCTATAGGATAGGTGAGCCCGTGGGAGGTATGTAAGGATCAATGTCTCCTACTCATGTAACATCCAGTGACAATTCCATATGGTGTTGGCAGCTCAAAATAACTTCCAATTTGACAGCAAACACATAGTAAATGGTAATCCCCTGTAGTTGTCACGATGTAAGAAATAACAGTAAAACCAGTCTAGATTATTACTAGCTATAGAAGCCATTCTGATTTCTGTAGACATAGAGCTAAGCCCTTTAGCTTCCAATTCATACAGTGAAGTAACTTCAGAGCTAGGATACAAGCCTGATATCAGGCCTGCCTTGCAAGACAGTCCTCAGTGTCTCTCTCACTGTCTTTTAAAAATTATTTTATTTAGAATTGTCTGTGTGTAGGCATCTGTGTGTGAGTGCGGGGACCTGCAGAGGCTAGAACAGAATGCTGAGCCCTCAAGAGCTGAAGTTACAGGGGGTTGAGAGACACTTAACATGGGTGCTGGGAATTGACCTTGGATCCTCTGCAAGAACAGTGTGCTCTCTTAACCACTCTCTAGCCATCTGACCACCCCTAAGCCATCTCTCTAGCCATTTTTTTTTTATATGAACTTTTCTCCTGTATTTCCAACTCTTGACTTTGGGTCAAGATGAATGTATAAGAAAAGGGAATATTTCCCTTTGCAAAATTTATTAAAACTCAACATAAAAAGTCAAGTTTTAAACTGACTATGGTGGCATAAACTCTTAATCCCAGCACTAAGGAGGGAAATGCAGGCGTTTATGTATGGGTTCTAGGATAACCTCATCTACATAGAGAGTTCCATGGACTGTCTGGAAGAAAACAACAAAACAAAACAGCACAAAAAACAAACAAACAAACAAACAAAACCTAAAAAGGTAAAGCTTTTTTGTTTTGCTTTGTTATTGTTTTTGTAAGGTTCGATGGGTTTCAACTAAATACCTGTATCTCTCACTTAATCAAGTTTGCTGCAGCTGTTTCAGGCTTTAATGAGTTCAGAAATAAACTGGCATATGGGAAGGGAGGAGTCAATAAAACAAAAATCAAAAACCAAGGGTTCCTGGAAAATCATCCATGTGTCAACACCACTTTTCAGAAACGAGGCTCTGCCTCATCTGAACTGTGGACCTCCTCTGATGGCTTAAGAATGTACATCTATTTTCAATTACTCCGACAACCAAGAATAGACAGAGGGCATGTTCTGGCCCATCACTGACTCCTGGTGCCAGAGAGAAGGGGCAGAGGCAAGGATACCCTCACTTGGATTCACTTGATTCCTGGATTTCAGGGTCAAGGACAAAGCAGACCTTCAAAGATGCTTTTCACAGTAAAATAATTCATCCTTTAACAAGCAGCCAAGTCCACTCTGTTCTGTGACACATGCTTTCTCTGAGGCCGGAAGCTGACCTGTGTTCCCCTTCATCTGTCTATCAATGCCCACAGGAGCTGGCATTTGCTGGGAAATTCTGCCCCATCTATATAGCATAGCATGCAGATCACCATGCAGATCAGAATAGGAATAGTTTCATACATATTCATCAACAACATCTCAGCCAAAAAATTATGCTTAAAAAAAAATAATTAGGCCGGGCACACAGGCATGGTAGCACATACTGTAATCCTGCAATCCCAGCACTCAGTAGACTGAGGCAGGAAAAGCCTCCCCACAAAATTAAGAGATCACCCTGGGCTACATAGTGAGAACTTGTCTATAAATAATGAAGTGTCTTCCAAAGTACCTGGCTATACAAATATACTGGCAGTAATGTCACTCCACTAAGATTTAAGAGTCACTCAAAAGGATTTCAGAGAACCGTGTGTCTCTAGACAAATTTTTCTTCAGATTTAACTACTGTAGCTTGTTACAGAGTCTAAAGGTTAGTATCTTTTATGAGAACACATTGGTGTGATTTCTGGCCAAAGACATGAAGAGAAAAAAGTAAATCCTCGGGGGGCGCCGGCGTGGGGGAGGCAGGTGATGACCAATGGATTAAAAACTAGGCACAACCCATAAAGACAATAAAGTCAGTGTGGTCAAGAACTGCATGATGAAGTGAAGAAACTATGGTAGGAGCCTCTCTGCTAACCTCCCACATGTGAAAGAAATTATTGTGGTTGGTCTTTGAATGAGTATAAGCCTTGTTTTAAAGTCAGTCATAGTGCCTTTATAAATCTCAGATCCGGGGAAGACTTCTGTTCAAAGGATTTAAGGCCACACAGTCTTAACCCAACGGCTGTCTTCTCAAACAGAGAGAAGGCAATGAGCAGCAATCCAGATGTGGCCCCGGGGCCGCAGGAGGGATGGATGCATCAGCCAGTCCAGAAGCACTTTCTAGGCCATGATGCAATGAGTCTCTTTTGGCAGTTTGTGTGAAACTCTTAAGTCCTGTGTTGACTTGCCCACAGATTCTCTGTGGGATCTGCAGTTCATGGAGGTCTCCCCCTCAGACCTCCAACCTGCACTGTGACACCCTACAAGAAATAGGTAAGAAGTGCTTGGAAAAAAAAAAAAACAACCCAGCAATGTGTTCTCACTTGGGTGGGTTACAAGAGACCCGTAAGTCCTATCATTTAAGAGATGAAGATATGAGCTTAACAGGGAGACTTTGTCAAAGAAAGGAAGGAGAAAGGGTCAAAACCACAAGGCACCTGTTAGGACATTAACGGTATTACTCAAGCAAATGTACCCCGCCCCATCTCCCAACTCCTCACACCCATCTTGCGATGAGCTTTATCAGATATCAGCCTGAGGCCACCAAGGTATCCCACAGTGAAACATATAGATGGCCACAGGGACCAAAGGGGTCGAAGGTGGGCAGGATGAAATGACACAGTCCTCGTTCACGCACGTGCACCTCAAGAGAAAGCAATGCAGTCTACGTCAGCTCCAGGGGGCTGGGTAAGGAGTCTCCACCCTGGAAAGAGGAAGGCCACAGCTGAGGCCCTGGTCAGGGCTAAGTATTCTTTCCTACATGGATGGTTGTGATGATCTGAAGAGGCCTGAAGAAGTCAGTCTTTAGAGCAGACCCTTGAAGTTATACATCTGTTCTGTGCACTTGAGGGGACTTCATTAACTTAGACCAGTTTCTTGACTCAGAGCTCCAAGCTTCTCAGGGACCTTGCCTTGAAATTTACAGCAGGGCCAAGAATAATCCTTTGTTCACACATTTTCTGTGTCTGTGTGAATCCCTGGGACGGAGAAGGAGCTTTGTAACCTATATCCTCAGGGAGGGAGAGCTGCGGGACTGCCTGCCTGCTTGGGGATGATCCGGGAATGGCACACCTTTGGGCAGGTCCCTCGCTAAACCTCTACTGTAGTTTCCTCATCTTTGGGAGGAAAGAGGAAGATCAGAACTATCTGAGAGGTTTATTGAGAGGAAATAGGAAATACATGTGATAACTTCCGCAACACTGGGCACCTAGCAAGATTCAAGGCATCCCTTCCACCCATCCCTGTTCTCAACACACATGACTGTGACGAGTGCACTAGACCATAAAATCGGAAGAAAAATACACACCCTCTCTCATGCCAAAGACAAATACAATGTCTAGTTGATGGGAAACCTGCTGTCCCTTGCAGTCATCCCTGGACTACCTCATCTCACCCTCAGACATATTCCTGTGAGACTGTGTCCCATCTCCCACCCAGCAGGTCCACTCATTATGTTGGCCTTTCGGGTGATGTCCCTATGGCCAGAAAAGCATCTGACAGTGACATGTACAGATAGCTAAATGGAACGGAGGTGGTCAGGCTGAAATTACACGGTACTCATCTTTGTTGGCTTAACATAGTCCAGCCCTGGCAGCAGTAGTATGCATCCAAGCAGGTCACTGACCAGAGCCAACTTGGTGCCCTTTAGAAGTCCTGAGTAGGGGCTGGCAGAGAGAGTGGCGATCACCTAATCCAGCCCCCCACCTGATGACAGGCGTATTACCAAAGCTGAGCAGTCACCTCATGCTACTGCCCGCCCTGCGCGGTGTTCCTGCCACACTGGCGTCCACAGCCATGCCAACACACCCAGAGCAGCGCCGGGGGCCAGAATACCCTTGCTCTTAACCCCATTCCATCTGGAAGGTCTCAGCATCAATGTCTCCTCCACGGGTGCCCTCCCCATCCTCAGGGAACAATTCCTTGCTTCCAGTCTCACACTCCCAGTTTTGCTCTACGCCAGATGTTTGCTGGTTTCCTATGGGTCTCGCCCACTGGGTGGCATACTATTAAAGTCAAGACTGACACTGTCCCCACCCTAACCCGCACAAGCAATAAATACTGAGTGTCCAGTACTCAGTATTTATCGTCTTAATGAATGAATAACAACCCTACGGGCGGCACAGTTCTAAAATCCTTAAGCTGAAGTTTAATTCCGGGTATGTGAGAGCTCAAAGTCCCGCTAAATAGGGAAGTGTCCCACTTTGGGGGAGCCAGCTGAAGGGAGGTGTGGAGTGGCACTTTGCAGGCTTTCACTTCTAACTCTAGGACAGGTTCAGCCTGGTTGGGGATCTTTAATCCACCCAGTTAACTGTTAACCAATAGGGGCCTCAGAGACTCAGCTGCCTGCATCTTTAACTTGGGAGCAGGAAGGGCAATTCTTTGTGGGCCTTCCACCTCAGAAGCTGGCTCCCTCCCCAGGCTGGACAGCTACAGACTTCCAGGCCGAACAGTCTGTGGGGTCATGTTGCAAGAACATCAATAAAGCCACGTTTCTCAAACACAGGCTGCTGAGGGTGATTCCAACACACCTTCCTTCACAATTACAGTCCGTCTGTTCCCCCTGCCCCCGAAAGTCTTGGATTGTTGGAACAGTGGCGGAAGGAAGAATTCATATGGCTTACAGAACCACAGCCTTGAGTGTCTGAAGCACTCTGATGAAGCAAGCTCAGAATCCAAGCATAAGAAACTGGTAGAACACGGAGAGCCACTTCCAGAGGAGATCTTAGTGGATCTTGGGAAATATAAGTGTGCGTGGGTCCTGGGGGTGGGGGGCAAGCGAGCTAAGCTACAGAGCTGCGGTCAGCTGTGAACATCAAGGGTCTCAGAACTGAGGGCTCTAGGTCTGTGTCTGAGGTGACTGAATCCCTTCATATCCAGAATCAAGCTGCTGCCTAGCCCAGTAAAAACCATTGTAGGGCCGGCCCAGCATAAGCTCAGTGGTAAAACACTTGCCTAGTATGCACAAAGCCCTGGGTTCTACACGTAACACTAGGGAGAAAGAGAAAAATGTCTCAACCTCCAAGTTACTCTGTTGGAAGGTTTCCAAAGGGAAAGTCCCTCAAGTTACTCAGAGGGAGAAAAAAAATTACCTACGCAGTCTGGAATCTGGGATGTTTTATGCAGATGTCTGCAGCTCAAGTTAATGAAGGGAAGTCAGTAGGCCTCTGATTATTCAAGCAGGCTACTTCCATTAAGGATTGCACAACTCATCAGCAGTGAAGTTTGACTTTTTAAATTTTTTTAGTTTAAAAATCTTAAGCCTGTTTTGCTGGAACTATTACCCCCACCCCCCATGGAGGTTTTCATCTCAACTTATTCTTCTGTGCTTGTCAAAAGCTTCCACTCTGGTGAGAGTGTCAACACAAAGTCAGCACAGAAACCTGGGTGGCTTCCCTCAGAAGCTAAGGTACAAGGATCAGGGAGCATTCTCTGCCAGCCACAGGGTTCTCAGCCATATACTTTCCTTGCTATATATAGGAGTCAGTGTGTGTGTGTGTGTGTGTGTGTACATGCGCTCATACACACATGGACTTGTGCTTGAGACAGATGGAGGATCAAACCCAGAGTTTCACCCGTGCCAAGTACACACTGTTCCACTTAGCTAACTCCCTAGCACATGACTTTTTTTTTTTTTTTAATGTGGGTTAATTCAACCTGTAACTTTCAGGTAACAGGGGTCACCCAGAGAACCATCATTGTGAGACAAACTTCCCTTGTTTTCCTACGAATCTATTTTATAAAGTGTGATTCTATTTCATAATCATATGGCTAGAGGGGACAGATGTCATTCAGCTCAGGGCAAGAGCAGAGACAACCAGGATGTAGGGAAAGACAAACAACCTCTCTCCTCAGGGCAAACTGCTGTGCTCAGAGAGCAACGGAATCCACCTGGTTCCGGAGAGATCCAGCAGGAGACAGAAAGCCTTGATGAAGCCACAGGGGAGGATAAGCCCCAGCAATGGAGGGAGTGGTTATGAAAAATCACGGGAAAATAGACAGGGGAGGGTGGGAAAGGAGCACCTTAGGAAAAACTCTTCAGAGGGCCCGAGGCTACACAATGGGGGTGTTTGTAGAAGGGAGGGAAAATATTCCTGTTTCCTGAGGCAGCTCCAAGAAATCACGAGTGGGCGTGAGAAACAAGGAAGCTCATGGATTAAAAAGAGAGAAAAGAAAAGAAGGGGGTGGGGAGTCAGGGAAGGGGAGAGCAGGATCCTTGACAGACAGGGGAATTAAAAAACACCATGGCAACAATGCGGTCCACCTACTACCCCTGGCCGCCCACCCACAGCCTGATTCTTTACTGACGCATTTTGAGAACAAGCTGGTTCCTACCAGCTCAGGAAGGTGAGCAAACCCAGAGAGCTCATTAAATCCCAGCTCTGCGACTCTTGCCTGCCTGCAGATAGTGAGCAAGGAGGGCATAAATAGAAGTTATGTAACGTCTCTTTGTTGATTCCTGTGCGCACCAAAAACATGCAGCATGACCTGGTTTTTCTTTAAAGTTCGCCTTGGCCTGCCGGTTGATGACTCTAAGGCAGTTAGGAACCATCTTAAAGTTTAAACAGCAGGAGACAGACTTCCTAGTTAAAAGGAACTCAGGCCCAAGTTAGGAGTCCTTGAGGCAAGTTATCTTTGGATACTAAAAAAAAAAAAAACAACAAACAAAACAATAGCAACAAAAACAGGTGAGAAATCTTGGGATTTCCTCTTAGGACCTTTCCTGATGAAAACTGAAAATATTGGGGGTAAAGGCCCAGAGCGAGGCTTAGGGGACTGGATCCAGGGTTTACAGGGAAATGAGTGAATGAGCAAAGAAATAGAAAGGGAAAGAAAAAAGGCATGGGTGCCCCAAGGGATGGTGGAGGAGACGGTTACTGTCGATAAAAAGGAGACGGAGCATATAGTTAGGGTCTGCAGGTACATCTGGGGGTATAGTTAGGGTCTGCAGGTACATCTGGGGGTATAGTTAGGGTCTGCAGGTACATCTGGGGGTATAGTTAGGGTCTGCAGGTACATCTGGGGGTATAGTGAGGGTCTGCAGGTACATCTGGGGGTGTCCAGAGTACATGTGATGTGAGCAGACTGAGGGCTGCTATCTGAGGGAGGTGGGAAGGGTGGAGAGGGGAACCGTATGCATCACCCACAAGGCCCAAACATACAACAAGAACAGGCAACCACAAAGGTTGGATTATATAGGGAAGAGCGGCCCAGCCCCTGAACTGGAGAAATTTAAGATAGGGGTGGAGTATGCCAGCCAAGAGGGACTGTATCAGGTAAGGATGGTGGGACATGGGGAGAAGCTTCAGGCCGGGCTGGCTTTGGCCTGTTATACAGCCACCTCAACCACTCGTTCCAGGTTTAAAACCTAACATCCAGTACTAGAGATCAAGATTTCCAGCTAAGTACTGGGTTCTAACTACCTTGCAGTCACAGGCAGCTGTCTCTCTTTCTTTCCCTTAACAGGCCAGATAGTAAGAATCCAGTAGGCTACAAAGGCTCCCCACAAACAAGATGATACAAACAAGCCTTGCACTGTAAAACCAATAGGCCCTAAAGCCTGGCTTGTGCTTGGCCAGGGCCTCCAGTGGCTGAATCCTGGGCTCAGTCATAGACTCTCCTAGGCTTCCTTCTAAGGAGCTGTGCTTACAGGATGTGCCCCTGAGCCAGAAGACTTCTTGCTTAACCTGTTGATGCTGTCAGACTGTTTCAAACAGTGTTACCATGGAAACTTCCCTAGTGATTGTTCTTCAAGATAACATTGCGGGTGCTGGTCCCAGGAAGCTTTTCCCGAATATTAGAATATACAGTGTAGACTAGGGAGACTTTCAAACCCATAATGCAAGGGTTTCAACTCAAATAGTTTCAAAGATTGGGCAGATAGGCATTAGTCAAATGAAGGGTAGGCTGTGATGAGCCTAGAGCACAAAGATGGCCCACTTTAGTGCTCCCAGTGTGTATGTAAGTTTGGGGTTCTGGGCAAGCAAAATCACTCTGGTGGGCTATGATCAGCTCGGTGCTGACCTTCAGCAAGAGACGCTGTGGCTCTCGCTGAACTGTGGGATTTCCTTCCTTATCAGAAGTCAGAGGCAGTCAAAACCAGAGCACTTAGATCAGGCAGGAGGCTGGGGATCAAATGAAAGCAATTGAGGATATCTTCATCACAGTATTAAAAAGGTCCAGATGACTCACATAACGACTAGGACACAGGGTGGTGGTTGTTTGTTTTTAGTTTTAAAAAGGTCAAAGATCAGCAATAAGGATTCGTGGCGATTAAGCACAAACCCCTCACCTAACCTGGGAGGAAAGAAGCGCAAGATTCAAGGCAGTTGTTGAAAACTCCAGACAACCTCTGGTTGGCTGTGTCACTGCGTGAGGAGTCTTTGTACGAGCCCCTTAGGTCCATGCCTTCTCCTGTGCTCCATCCCCGCAGAGAAGCAGCTATTCTCCCTTCTACAGTACAGAGAGTAGGGAACTGGCAGAAACCGACACATCTTCATGTGCCGACGCAGCAACGTTGCCAGGTAACGAATGTAGAAATGTACTCAGAAAACTGTATGTGACAATATGCAACCTCCGCTCTGCAGCTGATAACCAAGAGAGTGTTAAAACACTATGTTCTCTTAACACTTCGGTTTTAGTGTGAAAATAAAATTAAATGGGATACTTCCTCTTGTAAATACAAGGCAGGCATATATCTCACACATACATGCCAAACTGGGAATAGTAGAAGGGGGTTTGCGACATGCCTCACAGGTCTATCCCAGCAATCCTGCTCCCTCCATATGAAGTCCAGAAAACACCAAGAAATGTAGCGACTGAACAAGAGCCTTTTATACGGTGAATATCGTCACCTCTGGCCAGACAAAGCTACACATGATGAGAATACAAATACAGAATGAAGAAAGGCTTATGCAGCAGTATGAAACTGACCATGCTTCCCTGTATGGGTTCATGAGTTGACCTTTAAAACTGATTGGATATGCCAATGCAGCAAGTGATTGCTCCCCAGATCAATCAAGACCTGCGGCCTTCTCGCACCTCCAGAGATAAAGCAGACACTGCTATCTAACAAGGCCACGGCCAGAGTGAACAGTTTACTGACGAACTTCCTGCCTGGGTGACCCAAAGACTGTGTCACAGAGAATGTAGGTGAGGGAGGAAGCCTTGTGTTCAAACCTTGGTTCTGACAGTTGCGGACTGAGTAACACTGGATTTGTTGAGCCTCAGTTTCCTCATCTGTAACTGGAGCCATCTCATATAACCCAACATTGTTAGGGATACTTGGTGAAGGTATCTGTAACTTTTCATTCCCCTTCTTTTCATTTCCTTAATACAAAATATTCTTCAACCAGCAAAGGTTTGGAGATAAGGAGAAATGTGGTACATTTATCTACTCTGCCAACGGGTACAATGTGAGCTCTATCTAGTAAGTCTCACGTATGCCAGTGAGCTTACACTCTTTAGATGCAAATTTAAAAAACAATCACTGATAATAGAATCTAACTCTTAAGACCATAGATTAAATGCACTGCTTTCCATGTCACAGTTTCACAGGAGAATCTTCTTGTCACTAATTATCATGGAACTGGGAACCTGAAACTTGCTGGAGGTGTAACGTGGACAAGTTTTAATTTGGGAAGTGAGCAGTGCCCAGCCTGAGGGAGCCTTTCATGGCTTCTTCTTCTGTCATTTATGGCCAAGTTTAGTGACAAAACAAAACTAAACCAACCACACAAGCTATCTTCTGAGGTTCTAGAATGACAGAACATCCTCTGGTGAGAAGGCTCAGATGCCATTTGTCTCACAAAAAGATGCAAGGTCCCCAAAGGGAGCATGGGCCCATGTCAACGTTAGGGAAGTTGGCAGAAGCTTCTCAGCACTGTGAGAGACCAAGACTAAGACGTGCCAGGAAACAGCATCTACGCAGCCACCAGCGGGCTCTGGCATTCAGAGTGCCCTCAGCTCTGGGACCCTGTTTCCTCTTCAGCTAATAAAGGGCTCTCAGAAGCAGCTTTTACACAGGACTGACATGAAGTGAGAATGAGCTCAGGCAGAAAGGGCACTAGCCGAGTTCCTGGCTTCTGGTACTCTTTATTTATTAATAGTTATTATTACATTATTATTAAGAAGAAAAAAATGAAGAAATTAGCTCGTAAGATATTTCTCCATTGATTTTATGTATTTACTTCTCTTGGGATGAGATAAACCTATTTTTCTTCTTATTCTTAAAGAAAGCAGTCAAAATAACATTGACAAGTTATCCTGACTTTGGCAACCAGAAGGGTAATAAAATGGTTAAAATAACATGGTGGCACATAGAACCAGGGCCAGAGCATCTCTTTCTTCAGGGAATATTTTCTGAGCACCCAGCATGGTGCTCAGAATCGGATGGACTCCTCACTTGGGAATTATACTCTCCAGTGAGTGGAAGAGGGAAGAAGTATGACCCTGAAGTACCCAAAGGCAAAGGATACTACTCATCAGCAAGAACCATCAGGCCACATGTATATCAGCTGAACCGCGTACCTTCCACGCGTGGTCTTACCAAGTTCCTAGGAATGACCCAGAGTGGGATCACGGACACTGGCTCATCACACTCAGGCTGAACATGCTTCTTCTAGCACATGTGGAAGCTTCTTCAGAGCACTGGGTGGGGCGAGAAGATTCGGCCTTGGTCCCCTTGGGTCTTTGCCCAACTCCAGTAGAGGCGGGATCATCCCTTAAGGCACTGTGACCAGAGGTGGAGATCTCCCTGCCTCTGCCTCAGGGGATCCATGAATGATTTTTGAGAATAGATGCTATTTCAGTCAGGGCCTGGGAAGCGTTCCAGGGTAACGGAAAGTGGGCATGTCCCACACAGGGCGAAGGCATTTCAGTACACAGCTCAACCCAGTTTCACGTGCACGCAGGTACAGGGATGGGCAGTATGTGGGGAGGAGAGAGCAGAAACCTAGGTAGTACCACATCTTACAGGGCATCCAAAGATATCACCAGAGCGTCAATGGAGTCTGTTCTCCATGGGAGGCTTTGAAGATAGGGGGAATGATGACCAGGCTTCTCTTCGGAGGTGTTGCTGACAATAATGCTAATAAAGGCATGGTAGCTGTAGGAGGGCTGCCCTGCTGCATGGGGAAAGCATCCAACTCGGGCATAATGCAGCCAGGGCAGGTAGGGTGTATCGCAAGGTGACCAAGAGGATGAGCTTTGAAGACTAAGGCTTGTTTCTGCTGTCCCATTCCAACCCGAGCTGGCCTGCTCTATACATCTTATTGACTCTAGCAACTCCCTGGCTGAACGGAAGTCATAACTGAATCCTGGCTGAAAACTACTGGGAGGTCAAATAGGCACAGAATTGATTTGTGACCAACAGGAACAAAGAAAAATAATTAACAACTTTGTGGGTGCTAGCGTAGGCGCCTGGGGGCTTGGAGGTGGTGACTCAAGGGCAAAGTCTTGGCAGACAACTGACATGGAAGAGAAGAGAGTTGACGGCAGCCTGACTCGGGTCACGTTAACTTAAGAGTTAAGTCAGGTAAAGCTGCTCTAAAGAGACTTGAACAGAGATCTAGAAACTGGTAACGAGGTGGGGCCAAGAGCTGCATCTTCGGGAGCTGTTGGCATAAGTTCTGGCTGGGTGCCTCGGGAATGAATGAGATCATGCAGGAAGTATGTGGGAGGAGGAGACAGATGGGAAACCAGGTCTCAACAGTTCAGGTATTTCAAAGGTAGCTATGCGCCTTTAGGAATCCCTGTCTTTTCCTCGGGGAGAACCTCTGTGAGAAGCACAGAAATAGCAGACCACAAGGCCACAAGGAAGTGACTAACCTTAAAAATGAGATGCCCTGAGGTTGAATGGTTAGAGAAGGCCCACAGATCACAAGTCTGGAAGCTCAGGTATCTAGACTCTAAGCCACCTGGACACTTCCCTGAGGATGAATACTTTACCCTGCCTTCTGGATCTAGGATAAAGGCAGTTAGCAGAGGTAGAGATTATAATAAAGGGAAATGGGGATATTATCTGATAGTGTTCTAAATATAAACCCTACCTGACTGCACTTCCAAAAGGAAAGAAGGTAGGCTGGCTGGCTGCCTGACTGGATAGATAGACACATACACAGAAAAGATACTCATTACCCTGAATTTTATATTGTTAGCTAAGTGGCTACGATATATTGGGACTTCAGATACAGTTCATCTGATGAATGTCAGACACCTAAAACCTATAATTGCCAGAGTCGAGGTATGGGCAAACTCAGAACAAGGGAGTAAAATCCATGCCTCTTTTCTTTGTGTGGATTATTATTCAGTTATAACCATCGGGTAAGCACAGGGTTTGGCAAATGATTTTTCTGAAAGACGGCATGACAAAGGGTCACCATCTTTATTCCAGTTGCTTAGCTGTGCCCATGAGTAGAAGCAGCCATGAAGGATACTGGACGGCAGCAGTGTTCCAATAAAACTTTATACAAACATGGGAAGCTGGTTAGATGTGGTTCTTGAGCCATTGCTTGCCAATCCCAAAGCAAACGGTAAGAAGGAGAATCTGGTGTCAGTCCGTTCTGCATGTTCAGAAGTCACAAGGACAAGTGCAGATGGGTACTGACTGACCTAGAAGTGGAGGAAGAGCTAGGAAGGAGGGAAGTCTGGACCTGCTGTGTGTCCAGGACATGAAAGGAAACAGAGGTTCAACTTATAAATGAAGTATTCTCTGACACCTTCTTTAGCTTTATATTTATGTGAATGGATGTCTTGCCTGCTTGTATGTCTGTGCACCACAGGTGTGCTGTGACCACAGAGACCAGAAGAAGGTATCAGATCATCATGAACAGGAGTTATAGATGGTTGTAAGCTGCCATGTGGGTGCTGGGGACCCACCCGCCAGCCTCTGGAAGAGCAGCCCATGTTCTTGACCGCTGATCTACCTGCTCCGCCCATTCTCTGGCATTTTTATTTGCTGCTCTATAGTCATGCAGAGACTGCAAATTTTGAGCACTCCTTCAGATGTCTGGTCTTAGAACTCTATTCCTGCCTCTAGGTTTTACAGGAGAGGAGGAGGGGAGGACTCTGTTCTTTATCCTTTCTCTCCTTTTAGTTTTCTTTGTGGATGGCCAGAAGAGCTGATATATGTAAAAGTCCTTTTCTGTCTGTAGTAGGACTTTATCACTCAGGAAGGAACAATATCAGGTCTCTACTGTCTCTATAAGGATTATCCCCGAGAGCTGTGCTTCGTCCTAATAACATAACTGTCAATCTTGGATGAATAAGCCTGGCGATTCTTAAAGCAGGGTCTTGGCTTAACAGCCAAACGGAATGCTTTTAGACCCACGCCCTGGCAAAAGTTGTCACTGGGTGGATTCACTAACAGCCAGAATAGAGCTCTGAGAGTTCATATGTTTCTTTGTCAGGAGGCTAGGTCAGTTTGATGTAGATGCTGGAGAAGGACCCTGGGCATCTCCACGGCTCCTTCGACAGACTCCCATTAAGCCTAGAGCTTGGTGTTGACCATCAAGCCACCCAGGCACTCCTGATTCTGCCCCTGACAGGAGCACGTGCAGCTACATGCTCACGAGAACTCATGCTTGCCCAACAGTACTTTTTATCCACTGAGTCATCTCTTCAGCCCCAACAGTAGCTATTTTTGAATTATGGCTTTCTATGAGACCAGGATTTAGGCCAATAATCCAAAGGACTTCTTCTCAATGACACCCTGGTTTTCTGGAGAAGGATAGGAGGACAATAGACTCACATGTCAAAGGCACTGGGGGAAGAGAAAAGGCTGAGCTGGGGAAGAGAGCATGCTCTGTCCTCTGCTCATCAGGCATGGCTACAGCATAAGAAGGTGTACTCCAAAGGCAATCATATCTCCTAACTGTCTGGATGTTCAAAAATCATCTTAAATATATAGCCGGAAAGGTTTATTAAGTAGACTGAATGTGACAATAAGAGAAAACAGAACACCCTACAGACCTCTCTGGGTGATAAACTACTTCACACAAACAAACAAACATACAACCAAACAGAAATTTTTGACAGAAATCAAGGCCAATAAATGAAGCCTGTCTTTAAATGACAAGGAACTTCATGAAACAACAGAAGCTAATATCCGAATGTCTTAAGACCTTGGAGGAGCTGAACTCCGCACAAGGCACCTTCTGGGACCCAGTGGGGGCCTGAGAGGCAGCATCTGTCACCAGCTTTTTCTCCAGGTGAGCAACTAGGCAAAGAAAGGTAAGGCACTCTTGCTGGAGGCCTGAAGAAAGGGCATTTCTTGGGTCAAGCACTTTCCCCTCTTGCTATTTGTTTGGTTTTTTGGATAGTTCCACAATGGACCTAATTTTCCAACCCCCATCATGGAAGAGAAACTGAGTTTCAAATTCAAAGTTACTAGAGGCTGACAAGGGTACAGCTGGATTCCAATGTCCCTCCCACTCAGGAGGCCAGAGCCCCTTGTATGACATGTGTCCCAAATCTTTGAACATTTGTGTATGGATTCTCAAAGGAGAGCCAGGACTCAGAGGTGGACCCTAGATATGCATTTTTAGCAAGTGTTAAGTGGCCTCACTGTTCAGAGCCCTCTATGTTGAGTTGCAGGCACAGTCCTGGGAGCGGGGTGGGATGTCCCCAGGAGATGTCAGGCGGCCTTTATCATCTTAATGCCAACAACTATCCATAAGTCCCTACATGTTGGGGAAAGCAGTCCCTGACTCTGGGGTTAGCTCACTTCTTTCCACATGGATAAAACCTGAGGTTAGAAAACACCACTTGAAAGTGACTCATTTCTAACTCCCCTGCCAAAAACAACACCCATTTACGTAACTCCCTCACACAGCAGACTTTTCCTCCTCTTCAGGGTGACTGCCCTATCAAACTGAGGCTGATCTTCCCACAAGTTGGCCTTCTGTTTGTTACCAGAGAGTCAAATCACACTATTCTACATGCATCTATCTCTCTGTGATGTGGAGGGATGGGGTTGCAGACAGCCAAAGCGATGTGTTTCTCCTACACTGTGCTCTGCAGTGCTAGGTCCAGAAAGAGTACAATGTCATATCCCAGCCCGGCTGGGACTCATTTCTTAACCCAACCTTCAAAAGTGGTCGGGGAAAGGCCCTATGAATCAGGGAACTTTCTCTCTTTTCAGCTGAACTCACAGCCCGGTTTCTGGACTGAGGGCATCTCATATTTTCCACCTCTAGCTGTGTACGTGCAGAGGGAAAACTTTCATTGGGTGTGTCTGTAACCCAGACCTTGGCAGAGGAATAGCCGTGGGCAGCCACTTGATATATGAAAATCCCTGTACTTCTGCAACTGGAGGCAAATATTCCAAAAGGAAAAAAAAAATTATTCCTTTAGCGTGCTACAGAGTGCTCTATAGTTAGAGAAGCACATACCATTCCAAACATCTGCATTAGCTTTAAACATTTTAAAGTTTCATAGACAGATTCTCTTCCTCCACATCCCAGGTAAGGACAACCCCTGTCCTCTGCAGGGAAGAGGAAAGGAAGGGAACTTCCCCCGGGTGCTGGTGGGAACATCTTAGTAGGAAGGCACACAGAAGTTGGCACGGACATGAAGGACGGATATGCAGCACCAGGAGGCTTACTGAGTGCTGTGTGAGCCAGAAATTAATTCATAAGCAAATGCTTATTTTATAGTTTCCCACTTGCGACAAAACATCAAGCAGAAAGGAAATATTTCTTCTGGGGGCTGGCACTGGATCAGGGACAAAGCAGCAGGAAGTAGTCTTCAAGATAAGCCTGATCTCCCACCGCCTGACAAGTGTGTCACCCATCCAGAAAGCTCAAGCACTGTGCCGCCATCTTCACGCTCCTGTAAACAGAGCTGCTTTGAAGGCCCCAGGCAGGAGAATTACTACCATTAGAGAAGCCTTGGAAGAGAAAGAAGATTCTGAAAGCCTTGGGGTCAGGGTTCCTCCAGGTCTATTATGCCACACTAGGACAGCTGAACCTTGACTTCTGGCATTTTTCAAGGATCCAGGTTCTGAGAGGTCAGAGATGGGGGTTTCAGGACAAGTGGGCTGAGCACGTGGGCAAATGCTCTGTGCCATTGGTTCTGGTTTCCTACTGACTGAATCTTTTGACAGTCTGGACAATTAAATACAGGATTTCTGGAGAGCTGAGGTCCCCAGGGGCCTGATCCTCAAGGCAAGACTGAGTTTTCACACTCCATCCAAAGGGAGTGGATGTGTGTCAACACTTTTTACAAAGAAGGGATTGTACTTCCAAGGAAAAACCACACTCAATTCCAGAGAGTAGAGTGCTGCCCTTTCCTGCTCGTGGCTTTGACTGACCCATGCTGGGGTGCACAGTCAGTTATAACTGAAGGAGGATGGACTGGTGCCAGGGGCAGCCCTACCAACACCCTCTTTTCTTCTATATGCTCTCCTCCCCATGGTAGGTTGAGGCCTTCTGCAACTGCATTGGTTTATGGCTAGAATGTAGTAGACATGTCATCCTCAATTCTGAGCTCAGGGTTTGAAAGGGTGGACAGCTGGGTGTTGCTAGGAGAGGGATGAGAGCTAGAGCCATGGCTCAGTGGTCAAGGGTGCTCACTCTTCTTCCAGAGGATCAGAGTCCCAGTCCCAGGACCCAGAGTTCCAGTCCCAGGACCCATGGTTGGTATCATCTCACTAGTAACTGTAACTACAGCTCTGGAGGACCCAATGCCGTATTCTGGATTCCTACTGTACCTATGGACAGGTTAAACATGGACAGACCCATACACAGATTCACACAATTACACACATAATTCAAATAAAGAAGGCATCATAGTGGGGAAAAACAATGGACAGCTTCAACTTCTATTGCTTTGAGTACTTCTCAAAGAACCCAGCCACCATGTTGTAGGGAGACACCCCCGTACCCCCACCCATACTGAGAATCAGTACACTCTAGCTCTAGCTGAGAACCAAGTCTCACAGCCCAACAAGGGGCCATGCTGATGACTCTAGTCCAAACTTCCTAATGAATTCAGCCTCAGCCAAGACCACACCAGTACAAGAGCCACCTAGCTGAGCTTTAGCCCACAGAAGCATGTGACTGCTGTCAAGTGACCAGCAGGATCTGAAAGGGTTACTCTGTGATAGATTTCAGAGATGGACAGCATGGGAAGTTTAACTGTAGCTCTGACCCATCACTTCCTTGAGTGTACTTCATCTTACAGAATACAGAGTTCCTGTGTACACACTTCACTGGGGAGCTAGGAGTCTTAAATGAGATGCTGTGAATGAAAGGGAATCCTACAGAGAAACCTAGGAAACCCAGCTGGATGCTAGCTGGCTGTGGCCCTTTCTCCTAGGCCTATCTTTTTCACCTCCCCTAATTTTTAAAATTGCCACAGGCTACCAGACTGGCTCTTTAGGTATTCAGCTGGACAGATTTTCACACACATATAAAGTTGTGTGACTCCCAGGAAAGGAAGACACACAACACTTCCATTCCCCCAAATACTCCCCTGTGCTCCTACACTTGACCAGATTCTCCTGTGACCCTTGACCCTGAGGGCTGATCTGCTCTCCATCACCATTTGTCCTTCCAAGAAACTAGACAGATAAAACTTAGAGTCTGTTGCTCACTGACTTCATTCATGTAGCCTAGTACGTGTGAGCTGGACGTAGGCTACTGACTGGTGACCAGCCTCGCTTATTTTCATTGCTGAGTTCCTGCTGTGCTCACTGGTCCAATTGTCACTATATTTAATAATTATTTTCACAACTTAAAGATGACTTCAGAAAAAGACTCCCTAAGGAAATAACTAAACAAATAATATTACCTAAAGCAAGCAAGCAAGTAAGCAAACAAACAAAAGTCTTGTTTTAAAGCTGCAAGAGCCCAGAAGCCTCTGCCTGTTTCTTAACAGGATAGACAGGGGGATGTGAACTGAAAGGCAGACTTTGAACCTCACACACTGCAGGATTTGAAAGCTACTTCCTTTCTGCTTCTTTTTATAAAGAAGGTAGAAGAGTCAGAGTAGGTGAGTGGCACTTTAAACGTAAGCCTACGACACAGCACTGCCCGTGCCTGTCCATCATCCTCCCGACAAAACTGGCAAAAACAAAGCTCAGGAAATCCATCTGACCACAGCATGCTGTTCTTCATGAGAACGTGCACGTCACGCGGCACAGGAAGTGGTAATGGGCAGTGAGTTCCAGTTAGGATGACCCTGCCTTTCACGGGTCACAGCGTTGGTTTCAGCAATCATTAATAGCCGTCACTTCAGTCTTAACTGAGGGCAGACTCGCCTCCCGGCTGGTCATCCACTACTTTACTACTTTGAACCAGCTCCTCTCCAGCAGGACCAAACTCTGAGTCACCCTCCCTGGGGCTTTAGGGTTCCTGTCCTCAGCTGGTCCCAGACACAACCCTGGCTCTAAATTATTTTCTCCAGAGAAAAGAGAAACTTGGGGCAAAGCGGGGATCTCTCAAGTCAACGCCATGCTAGAAGAACAGTTCCTGGAACCATAGGCCTGACACTGTGTAGTGGGTCAGATTGGGCCCTGGATGTCACAGAAGGGGGTGAGACAGAGGGAGCATAAGCTAAAGCCTGAAGGCTACATCCACATATACTGGCTATGTTCACATATACTGGCTATGCCCACATATACTGGCTACGTCCACATATACTGGCTACGCCCACATATACTGGCTACGTCCACATATACTGGCTACGCCCACATATACTGGCTACGCCCACATATACTGGCTACGCCCACATATACTGGCTACGCCCACATATACTGGCTACGCCCACATATACTGGCTATGTCCACATATACTGGCTATGCCCACATATACTGGCTATGTCCACATATACTGGCTATGTCCACATATACTGGCTATGCCCACATATACTGGCTATGTCCACATATACTGGCAAAAGCCTTCCAGGATCCACACCCGCTCCCATTACTCATCCGTGTCCTGGTTCCCTGGAGACGGAGAGAAAGAAAGTGCTTCTGTCAAGAGTGGCTGACCAGACCTCGGTGCAGCATCTCATCTTCCGCCAAAGCACGTGAGTCATGAGTGTGTGAAAACATGGAGCTAATATTCATAATTCCTGAACAAGATAAAGAACTGGAAGGAAAAACAGCTTCTGTCAGCCTCGCCACTGCTGTCAGGATGGATGAGAAGAAACAGGGCATCTTGCCAGAAGCCTGGATTCCACCTCAGTAGAGAGCCTTGGGAGCTGGCAGTCTCATCCCTGTGAGCTGCCTCACGCTTCCTTATTCCCTCACCCGTGATGGCTCAGAGCATCTACTCATTCCTAGGACAGGAAGCCTCCAGAGACAGCAGGGACAGGACGTCTGCCCTCCCCTCTGCTGGATTCAGATAGCCACCTTGGTCTCAGGTCTGGCTTGGCCTCAGCAGAGGGTGTTGGCTTCACCCATTGTAGACTATCCTCTTCTCTCTTGCCTCAGGATCCCAACAAGGCCTAAACTCTCTCTTAACCTCCCCCACTTACTAAAATACACCTAGTCCATGTGTAGGGCCCAGTGTGTAACTGTGTACAGTCATGTAACTGCTACCGACACAAAGAGACAGAGGGTTTTCTAGCAAGCGATAGGCTCCCTCGTGCCCCCTAGAGATCCTCTCCCTTAGCTAGTATTGCTGTTACTGGAGTCATCAGGAGGTAAAGTGCTACCTCCACCCCAAATCATTGCTATTTAACCTTTTCAAGAAATAAATTTCATTATGTAGACTAAGGGTATGCAACATAATACCGTGAGGCCCATATAGACAGAACTTAAGTTACTATAGTGATGTCAATCCACCCATACTCATATGCATATATTTATTGTTTCTGTGGAAACAGCAGAAAAAAATTCTCAGATCTCATAAATCTCATACGAGCTACAGTTTCATCACCTGGGTCCATCCTCGAGCTATGCATTAGGACACTAGACTTGTTAATACTACAGATTTGCTCCTTAGAACATTTGTATCTTTCTGTTTTCCTCCTTAGAGATGAGGACCAAACCCAGGGCCCTGTGCATGTGAGTTAAGTGTTCTCCCATTGAGCTATATTCCTGGCACCTGTTTTTACTGAGGCCGGGTCTCATGGCCTTATACTTGATATGGAGGAGCGGTTTATATTGAATTCTCCATCCTCCTTCATTTACATCCCATGGACTGGGATGTAAATTGATTTTTTTTTGTTGTTGTTGTTCTTGCTTTGGAGACAGGATCTGGCTGTCCTAGAACTCACTCTGTAAATCAGGCAGGCCTTGAACTCACAGAAATCTGTCTGCCTCTGCCTCCCAAGTGCTGGTATTAAAGTGTGGGTATGTACCACAATGCCCAGCCAGCAGATTAACTGTGAGTTGCTGACTGACTCTGATGTGCCCTCTGATGACTGAGTCAGAGCCCTACATGACTGTTTTGAGTCCCCTTAGAGGGGTAATTATTTCTCATCCAAATCTCAATTCTCTCTGCCCTCCCTTACTCCGTGTTCTTCAATCTCGGAAGACCCAATTCCTGTTCACATCCCTCTGGTCCTTGCTGGCCAGTCTTCCCGGGGGTAGGCCTCACGGTTAGTTTTAGGGGTAGGCCTCATGGTTAGTTTTAGGGGTGGGCTTCACGGTTAGTCTTTATCTTGCTATCTATCCTATGCTCATCCTTGAAAGCACAGGTCAACAGAAAACTTTTCAAAAACTCTTTATCTCCTTATATTGATTGATCTGCCTGTCTGTCTGTCTGCCTGTCTGTCTGTCATCTAGAGATATCTTCTTATTACCTTTGTCAACAAGTGGCTTCTCCAGCATAGCCCCTTTTCGCTGGGAAGCCATAAGCTCTGTTTTGACGTGCAGCCTCCTGGATGGAGGTACGTGTGCCTCTATCCTCCTTGCTAGACATTCCATTTTTATTTTCCTGAGAATGACCTCAGAAATTCTTAGATTTCTTCAGTTAGTAAAGCTTTAATAAAAACATGGGGAGGGGGCTGGGCAAGTAGCTCAAGTGGATATTTAGATCAACTGATGTGGCCACAGGCGATCCAAGACCAGGAACATTTTAGCATTTCTACTATGCCAGCCCAACGAGGAGAAGGCATGAATCCGGCCATTCTCACGCCCAGATAAAACTAAGCAGCAGTCTCAATATATCATGACTCACAAACTCATGTGCGCATGTGACGACTGGGACGAGCAGTAGACTTTGCCACTGGCACGGGCGAGTAACTCATTACCACAAATCTCTGTGCATAATAAAAGATGTGGAAGAGTGTGTCGGGCCAAGTAGGGATTGGAGGGCATAGAAGAAGGGCCCCCAAGGTTATGCAAGGCACAGT
Organism: Apodemus sylvaticus; assembly: GCF_947179515.1. Classification (NCBI taxonomy): domain Eukaryota; kingdom Metazoa; phylum Chordata; class Mammalia; order Rodentia; family Muridae; genus Apodemus; species Apodemus sylvaticus. The sequence continues at coordinate 139,881,753 of NC_067473.1, read as the reverse complement.
GTTCCAGGCTGGAAGAATGTGCAGAGGCTAAAGTCTAACCCGCCCTGTGTTTGCTAAGTCAGTGTCTTGGCCCAGGACACATCTAACCTTAGGGAGAAACAGTCTTCTCTGATATAGGAAGATATGAGACTTTAATAGTACATGTTCTGAATTTAAATGTAAGGCCAAGTGAATATCAGGTCGAATAGAGACATAGGGGAAACCCTTCTATTGCATGAATGAACCTGAATGAAGTTTGGATCGAAATGAGTGTGCGTCTGTGTTCACAGGTACATACGTCCCAAGAGAGCCTCATGCAGGAGGCTCACAATGAAAGAACGACTCAGGCAGAATGGCATTTTAAAAATTGTTAAAGGGCTCAAAACTAAGGAGGCCGAGGCAGGAGGATCATCGGAAGTCTGGTCTACAGTGAATTCCAGGTAAGCCTATACTACATGGAGAGACACATCTCATAAACACACAATTTTGAAAATGAAAAGAATCACTTTAAACGTCGTTTCTAGTCTAGCATGGTATCATAATTGTACCTGAAATCCTGCCACTAGGAAAGATGAGGCAAAAGAACTATCTGTAGCCAGGAGGTCAGGGTCAGCCTGGACAACCAGTAAGATCCTATCTAAGAGGACAGAAAAATGAAAGAAAAAGCCACTTGTATGTAAAAATTGTAACACACATGCAGACAAACATTGAAGCTCCTTTAAATGAACTCTGTGGAGCTGGAAAGAGAAGATTTTTTTTTTTTAAACAGAGGATCCAGGTTCAAATCCTGGAATCCACAAATGGTGGCATACAAGTCTAAGTAGCTCCAGTTCACGGAGATCTGACGCCCTCTTCTGGCCTCTGTGGGTACCTGCATGCATATTATGTATGTAAACTCATACAGGCGCACACATACACATAAAGGAAGCAAATTTTCTTTCTAAATGGTCTGTTCACAGACATTTGCCAAAATTAATATTATCTAAACACTATCTTAATAACAACATATTAGTATTTTAAATATTATTTAAAAATACATCAGCCAACATAAAAGTCACTTATCTATCTTTGACTGACTAACCTAGCCTGAGTCTCTTTTCCCTATTAGTCATTTGTCTCACTGAGCATTCAGTTTAGAGGTAGAGTTGATAGTTAACTGTAGTTACAGAGCCTACAGACAAGTAAACATTTTAGATGTCCTAAACAGCACAGGTCTGAACACTCTTCTGTTTGTCTAATGATGAGAACATCTATACTCCTGAATTAAGACTATAAACAAAACTTTAATCATCCATTTGACAACACATTACAGCATACCTATGCTGCATTTCAAACACATTGTATACTTTGGAACTATACTCGAAAAGACAGAATAGTCACAGCATGAGAAAAATGAGCTCTCCCTCCTGAGACCAAGGCTCAGCCTGGGGGCCCGGCCCTGAAAACCGGGTCCAGCACCAGCTGCTGCATCGGCTTCCTACCTGAATGGTGGTGTTGCCTCCTTCCAGGAGCGCGATGGCCAGGAGAATGCTTTCGTGGAATACTCGGTCACTGGATGCGTTCATTATGAGATCAATGACCAGATTGGAGGCTCCCTCCTTGTCCAGGTGACACTGAACCTCGGCCAGACTCATCTCACCCCTGCTTGTGCAGCTGGATCCGGGACCTCCCCCTGGAAAGGCAGAATATTACTCTTATTAAGACACTGAGAGCTACTAGAGATTTGCAGATTCACTAAGAGCCAATCTTCAATGCTCTACATGGTAGGTGTTTGTCTCAGGACACCTAAACTTGTAAGTGGCAAAAATGGTACTGAATTCAGGCAGGCAAGATGAAAGGAAATGCTTTCATAAAGTGACCCCATTCAGCCAATATGGAATCTTAAAATACGATGACTTGGGGCATAATTACTAAGAATTGGTTAATCAATCAATTCTTAGAGTCAAATCAAAGGGCTGAAGAGATGGCTCAGTGGTTAAGAGCACTGACTGCTCTAATGAAGGTCCTGAGTTCAAATGCCGGCAACCACATGGTGGCTCACAACCATCCATAATGAGGTCTGACGCCCTCTTCTGGAGTGTCTGAAAACAGCTACAGTATACTTACATATAATAAAATAAATTAATCTTAAAAAAATTTTTTTAAAAAAGTCAAATCAAAAGGAAACATCTTTTAAGATTCTTCCTCGAAAAGCTTTACCTAAAACAATCACCACCAACCAACCTTCTTTCTAAAAACTCATTCTTGGACACCATTCATTCATTCAACAAGTATTTAAAGCAGTGCTCAGCATGAAGACAAGAGGTGGGAGTGGGGGAGGGGTGAACAAACGGAGTCCCGCTCTTCACAGCTCTTCAGACAAGATGAATCAGGTAAGAGGAAAGGGCCCACCGCACTCAGTGGGACGGTTTCTGATTATTTTGGGAAAGTTAATATTTAAGAACACATCTTCAATTATTATCAGCAATAACTGAAACAATAAGACCTAGAAAAGCGGACTGATTAACTTCAGAATGCTGAACGCCATCTATCACTCCTTCCCTCCGGAGCTCAACACACCTGCTGTTCTTACTGCTGTCCTCACTCTGTAGACCATCTACCAGAGCTGTAAGGAGCCCATACGGACCTATCTCCCCATCCAGATACCTTCCGGGTTCCTCACAAACCCACCTCGGATAATACAGAGCAACAGTTTTGAGCTGTCACATGAGAAATGGTTCTGTGAGAATCAAGGGCTATTGGGGATCTGAAAAGCTGAGTTTCATCTCTGGAGTGACCAAGAACTACACCATCACTGAGGCCTGCAAAGCTCTTTCAATAGACAGACAAACTTCAAGTTTTCATCAGAGGGAAGCCAGACACCCTACCCACGAGGTGCTAGGATAAATACATTAAATACTAGGATTATAAAAAAAATTAGATGTATTTTATGTGTGAGAGTTTTACCTCAATGTACTCCTTAAGTGCACCACAAGAATGCCTGTGCCTTAAGGTGTTGGGAAAGTGTATTGGATGCCCTGGAATGGAAGTTACAGATGGCTGTGAGCCCCTATGAATGTTAGGAACGAAATAAATATGGGTTCCTCTACCTGTGTGATAAGTACTTTTAATTACAGAGCCATTTCTTTCACCCAAACAATATGTTTTTTATGTTTTGCATGGAACTTTCTAAGAATCTGATCCTGTTACATAATATCACAACTCGAAAATTATCTCAGGAACTCACTTTTATGTCTTGAGCATATATACATATATGTATGTATGTATGTATGTATGTATGTGGTTTGAAGTGTGTGTGTGTGAGAGAGAGAGAGAGAGAGAGAGAGAGAGAGAGAGAGAGAGAGAGAGGTTGGAATAGACTTTTGTTTTTCTGTTAAACTGTGCTGAAAATAGTAACTGTCATATAAAGCAGAAGCTTGAAGAATGTTTGGAGAAACCCTCAGAGCATTCAGCAGGAACATAATAAATGCTCCTTTCACCATCTTGGCTGCTATCATCCTCAACAGTTTATGGATAAGCATAACTCCGAATGAATACAGGACAAGAGACAGTGAGATCTAGCTTCCTACATCATCAAAGTATCACCAACAGGGTCACAGTGTGGGAAAGAGGGGCAAAGGATGTTTGCAAAAAATACATGTATGGAAATGCTATCACATAGGGAAACATGTTCAACACAGAAGGTTCATCAAAGACAAAAGTTACAACAACAACAAAGAGAAACAAATGCAAAAACAAAGAAAACCAAAACACTTCCAATACAAATACATCTAAGTTTCAACTTGTCAAGCAAAAGCAGACAGCTACTTGTGACACGCCCAGTTCACACAGGATGCTCACAGCACCACATGAGGCCCACCTCCTCCTCCAGGCTTGCTGGGTCCTCCTGGTGACAGTGGGCCATTGCCAAAGCTGGTAAGGCTCTCTCTTCTTCCTGAAGGTCTGATGTTTCCATAGTAACGGTTGACCAAAATTTGTCGGAGTGCCTCACCCTAATTCAAACAGGATAATGAAATCAGATTTCAAATTTAAAGCATAATTGAGTGATTAATATTTAAATTGAAGAAAAAAAAACCCACACACATACACAGGGACATTCAGGTATATTTCACTCAGTGAAAAAAAAATTAATAAAAAGCATTTAAGAAACCTTAAAGTCAACTTCCAATATTTTCTCAGGGAACAGAACATGGTTTATTTTTATTTTGAAGAACTGGTGGCAATCTACACTATTCAATTCTGAAGTACCCTCTCACAGGACGATAAAGACAGAAAAGTAATTCTGAAGGGCAACTAACAGCCACAAAAAAAACAAATGAAAAGCCCTTTGGGTTAAGCTGATAAAATTTGGGCAAACTGCAAATTTTACAGGTCAGCTTCCACACAGTGGTATAAAAAAGATGCTACCTAAGGCGCCGGGCTTATTCCTGAGGATGTGAGAAGGGGAACAGTTCCTGAGGCAATGTCTAGCAGAAGGATGGCTTTAAACTCACTAGTCAAGGATTATCTTCAATTCTGGGTCCTTCTGTCTAAGTCCCAAGTGCTGGGGTTAAAGATGTGTGACAAGATGCCTGGCCCGAGAAGATAATAAGATCTTGCAGTGAAAGTGTAAGCGGATGCAGTTGACCACAAGCCTTTCTTACAAAGATGGTGTATGGGGTCACTCGGTGAGGGCAGAGGATGATACAGGAAATTGGCAATGATCCAAACCTGCCCCTTTGGGGGCTGAATGACCCTTTCACAGGGTCACCTAAGACCTTTGGAAAACACAGATGCTTACATTACGATTCATAATCGTAGCAGTAGCAACATTACGATTATGAAGCAGCAGTGGAGATGGTTGGGGGGGGGGGTCACACGGCATGAGGAACCGTATTGAGAGGTTGTGTTAGGAACGTTGAGAAACGCTGGATAAATGAGAGATTTCAAATACGCTGATCAAAAGTAAGCAATATGGACAAAACAACATCATGATTGCTTAAAAATAGCACAAGAAAAGAGAAATAAGGAAGGGACAGAAAAGGTAAGAATGAGCAGTCGATGGGTGAAGTTGAGTTACAGTTTCACAAACTCTTCCTAGTCCTTTAATACATATTTCAAGGTTTTCCTAATGGAAAGCTTAAAATATATAATCATCAACAAAACCCCAGAGAGTGGACATAATGACCCTGTCTTACAACTCTGACAGAAGCAATCTGATTTGTTCTATCACAGTAGGACATGCAGCATCCAGAGGTGAGCTTACTGTCAGCTCTGACACCTTTCCCATCCCAATCCCAAGGGAGTCCTGGACCACCAACTGTACATTCCCCAGGGACTGTTTCCCCGGGGCAAAGCAGTAAGGCCTGGAGTCCCTCCAGGGCAGCAAGAAAGGCGTGGGGAGTCTAGCAGAGGGAGATGCTGAGAAGTAGCAGGTCTCTAAAATAGTCAAGAGTTCTGAGGAGACCTGGAACTGAGGCATGAGTCAGTGGGATTTAAAGGGATTTGTTAAGAAGTGCTGAGAATAGGTCTGGGCCTGGGGGAAGGGTTGTGAAACAAGCTGGAGGGGGGAACAAATGAGGGGGTGTCCTGAGAGAAGCAACCAGGGAAGAGAGGGAAAAGGCAGAAGAAGCCTGGATCCTGCCAACTGGAAAAGTCTATCCATCACCAGGGCTACGCTGCCTGCCACATTTATCAGCCTTTGCTAATTTATGCCGGAGTCCACAGGGGACAAACATGGACGGAGTAAACCAAGGGACCGGAAGGTGCTAGAAGCCTGGTGCTCATTTTTACATGAATGTTCAGGAAATGGGGGGGAACCCTCAATTTTCCCTTCTCTATCCTCCTCCCCACAAATGGGAGAGCATTTTCTCCTGTCTGCTTATGAAACTCATTTCCCACCTGGACCACCAGAAAGTCCATAATGCCAAGACTGTTTCGAGCAAGGAAGTCACTTGTAGTGTTTAAAGTACTTTCAAAATGAAATGCCTTGCTAGGGAGAAACAGTTCCGGTACAGAGTCGTTTCGTGGCTCAGAAAACCCCATCTCGATGTAAAGATGCAGTTTGACTGCTGTTCTGTCCCTGGGGCTTGGATGAGCCAATCAGCATTCCCCGAAGCTGTCACCGGGAATCTGAAAACCTAAAAGCTGACTTCGGGAGAAAACAAAAAATATCCAAGAAGAAAGAAACGGGGAAGACAGGTAACCTCTGAGTTGAATAAAAGATTAAATATAACCCTTGTTTTAAAAGGGCCGGAAGCAAATGTGCTACCAGTCTGAGAGAGAACAGAGTCTGAGAAAAGGCTTGGAAGCCTCTGACTCGATCTCCTCAAGCAGTTGTGAAGAAACTTTCCTCTGCCACCATGCTCTCAGCCCATCTATGTCGGCGCTGTCAAGAGAAGAGTCAGGAAGACAGCTGAGCTGGGTGGTCAAATCAAACAATGAGTGGTGGGGGGCAGGGAGTGAATGTGCAGGGCTGACCTTCCCACAGCAGTTCTACTCTGGACCAGGGGGACTCAGCCATCAGCTCCAAGGCTTTTTATTTTCCAGCTCTTGATTTGGGGGTTGAGGGCAGCAGAACTGGGATCTGTTTGCCATCACCCAGGCAGGAGGTGAAGAAGAAGGGAACATGTGGGCTCTGTACAGGAAGTCCGTGTTTATGCAGCCCGGATGCCCAAGTGATACAGAGGGACTTCACATTTGCATTCTGCCTCTCCTCGACAGAAAAACCCTAGCAGTTACCATAGCAACAGATGCATCAAATGGTACATTTTCCCCCATAATATCATGAAATGTGCTCATTATTGGGGGGAGGCTGTAGAACACATTCCACCCACAAACTTTCCCCATTCTTATTATACGATTTGTGGTATATATTAATTTCACATCAGGGTGTGTGTGTGTGTGTGTGTGTGTGTGTGCACATGTACATACAGAGAAATGTAAATATATAGAAACAGAACAGAACAGGTAGAAATTGTTTTGTCTTATTCTTAAATAATATATTAAAGTTGCTTTGTTTTTCCGTATAGGACAAAGACAAGATTCTGGATAAAAGGGGGCAGGAGAGGAAGATGAATTGACATTATTAAAAGTTATGTAAATCTCTAGTGTTTTTCTGAGCCACTGTTTTAATTTAGGCAACGTTAAAATCTTCAGAGAAAAGCCTTCCTAATCATCTTGGTTGGAATTACTCAACATCGAGCGCTAAGCTGTTAGCTGTGCACCAGGCTACAGCATCTGATTGCAAAGGAGAAAACAGAAATTCCCCAGTCCTGTCACTTTGGCTTTGGCACGGAGCTGTAGGAGTAGAGGTTTTTTTTCCTCCCTGCTGCCTTCCCTCCTTGCATCTAGAGCTTGAAATACCAGATATTTGTCCTCTGGTAAGAGATTCTACACTTGGTAAGTATTACCTAGGATTGAGAAAAACAAAACTTCAAAGGAAGTTTCATTTGTAGTAAGCATCATGTTAAATCATGACAGTGGGCACAATCGTCCTGAGCTCCTGTCCTGCTGATCTGCTAATGAGCTGAGTGGGAATTTAGCTATGTGCCTAAGAGCCAATGCATCGATTCCAAAAGAGATGGAGGTGGACTTTTGGGTTTCCCGGTTCCAACCACTAAAAGAGCTCGTGCTTTAGGCAAGATCACCTCTTAGACCCTGAGTCTCTCAAGTCTTAGTACTTACAACAGCACCTGAATTAAAATAAACAAACGAACAGAAAAGAAAAACAAAGAAAAAAAACCCACTCCCTTTTCTTACCCTTGCTGTCTACACAATCGCTCAAGCATTTCAAACTGCTAGGTTAACTACAATGTGACACTCTCAAACACGTCAGCCACTGGGCCTAGTGCTTTATGTGCAGGGCTCAGTGTTGCTGTATTGAGGGATGGAGACTGGTTTCATTCCCACAGTATAGTGGAAGAAACCAAGGCAAAGAGCTATGAAATAACATACAACTTAGACAGCTAATACCTAGCAAAGGAGAACTGTATCTGCTTCTAATACCAACGATTTGTTGTTGTGGTTTGATACTGAGTCCCCTGAGAAGCTAGGGCATGAAGGATGGCTGGTACCTTTGCTGGCTACTTCCGAGATATAGAATAATTCTTCACTAGTTGGCAAAAATCCGGGAAGGATGTGAATGGAATGTGCCCCTGATGTGCACCTAGTCAGTGAGCTGCAGGGGATACAGTCTGTTAGAGGGGTGTCAGGTTTCAAATTTGGTCCAAAGGCAAAGTTCATATAAACTATTTCTTTGCTGGAGAAATCACAAAACTTACTTCTCTATCAAGGTAAGAAAATAGAACAAAATCTGAGAGACAGAGGGACAGGGGAGGGGTTGGGGATGTGAACAGGGCATAGGTACCTCACTCATTTGTCTCAGAAATAAACTCTCTGTGACCAGAGCCCCGTGGCAGCCTTTATAAAGACTGCTTAGTTTCTAACCCTTTGACTGTGAGCAATATGTTAAACCTTTGAGGTTCAACTTTCCTAACCTGTGGCATAGGGATAAAGCATACACTTTGTTCAAGACTGACATGGGGGCACATATATAAAAGTGTTACACAATACTGAATACGTTCTCAGAAAACCTAGATGCCCAGTTTCTCTAGAAAAGTTCATGTGTGTGTGTGTGTGTGTGTGAGAGAGAGAGAGAGAGAGAGAGAGATTGATTCTAGAACATTCTTTGACAACACACAGTCAGCATTATAAGAAAGAATCAATCCTGTCCTAGGTAAATTCTTCTTCTAAGAATCTATGCAAACATACATTTATTTTGTTCCTTCTCAAAGGATGGAAAATTACAAACCCCTTCCTAATTTGGGGGAGCTTTATGTGACTGCTAGTGTTCAAAGACCTATTTATTCTTGCCCACCAAAGGCTGAGGTGTAACTTTAAATAACAATAGCCAACTATGAAAGCTGTGCACCTACTTAATAATGTGTTTGTGGGATGTACACTCCCACAGGTAAGAAGTTAGCACTCTCCCAGCTGGGCAGTGTAATTATGCTCTGCTGACATGGACACTGTGTTTCTGTGTTTACTGTGAGCTGGCTGGGATGATCACTAGTCACTACAGAAGCACAAAGCTCTCTCATCACCTATTTCAAAAACCGTCTCAGGGAAGGAGGGTGTGAGGTGCTCGCTTGGATATTGTTGGCAGCTTGGTTGTACAGAGTTCTGTTCAGGTAGATAACAGAACTGCCAGTTAGCTTCACCTCTATACAGGGGACGATTGGTCCTAAGCCCATTCATGTTTGAACAATATTGACACCGACAGAAGCTGTTTTTAAATCACAGTTGTGTGGCTGAGTTACAGTCATCAGCTCCCAACCCGAGAGACTCAAGGCTACATACCCTTTTATGGTCTTCCAGTTGCCTCAAGGGTGGACTTGGTTCAAGCTCCTGCTAAGCATGCAGAAATTCCATTTTAAGTATGGCACTAAGGAAACACTACCATCTTCAGCATCAGTCACAAACAAAATACATTATGAGCTCATATACAGTCAGGGTTATGTAAAAAAAACTGTCTTGTTTTGTGGTTTCCCCCATGGTATGAATACTTTAAGATTCTGCTTACCAATCATCCCAATCCTTCCTCCCACCACACCGTTTCACATAAGCTTTGGGGCCATTTTTTTCCGCCCCCCCAAAGATTATGAATGTTAATTCTATAGGATATGCTGTTATATTAACCCAAAAGGGGCTATAAAGCAAGACTCAACTGGGCAGCTCCTCATGATTCATACATGCACTGAACAGCACATGCATAAGGACATTGAAACATACAGCATGGGTCAGACACATACACGAGACCACGGCTCTCCCTTCCTAAGCCACCAGTAGATGGGTATTCTAATCAAAACTGTGGTGGGGAGCTCTGATGAGAATATGACAGGCTCATCACTAGGAAACACCCCCGCTGCACCTCGGGGTTCTATCATTTGCATTTGATTTTTCTCACTTCCGATAGACTTCTCTCCGATGAAGCGCCTTTCATTTCAGCTTGAACTCCTGCAATTTATCAACAGCGTCTGCGCCTGGAAACACGACTGCCCTAACAGTTTCTCCGATCTTACTCACTTGAATCGACTCTAGTTCTTCATTCAGCCAGCATAGCTGGTGACTGGGAAGGATGGAGCAGAAACACTGCCTTGTACAATGTTCTTAGTGGTTTCTACAAAAACGAGAGATTCCTGTCTAGATTTTCAAAAGTGTGTGATCTTTGCACAGGATCTGAAGTCAGTTCTGTACAACAGCGGAACGATCTTAATGCTCCAGATTTTCTCATGTTCAGACTGAAAAGGGTGAAGAGTGAAGCCCTCCAACGGCGCACCTCACTTGGCATGCTTGTTCAGTCTGACCTCACCGTCAGAGGGCTTCCTACCTGGAAGCACGTCAGTCCCCAGCCTGCTGTCTTCCCTCCCCTGCCCAACACCGCAATGGACGGCTCATCCAGACAATGAACACACGGGACTGGGACAACTCAGAAGCACCCATATTTGCTGTATTGGCAAATACAGGTGGGCAACACACCTCTGTGGAGTTCTCAGCTTCCGGGGCCTGTGGCAGCTAATTGGGAGTAAAACGAAGCATGTTAGTCATGACATTTGCATTTTATAGACTACAGAGAAGTCTGCAGACCAACACCGAAGGACAAAAACACAGAGAGAAGATCACAGACAGGGGATTTCACTGAATCACCCGTTAACATGGGGCTGGGCTGTGGATGTTTAAAGTAAATGGAATGTGGTGGGGAAGATGACTGATAAAAGATACAGGTTTAAAATTAGAAAATAAAATAATATCACTGCGATGATTATATATATATATTTTTTTTACTGTCAACATGACTAGATTGCAGATCCCCCAGGAGATATACTTCTGGGTGTCTGGGAAGGCGTTTCCAGGTTTACCTGAGAAGACCTGCCTTAGTTCTGAGTGAGACCATCCCATAGGTTGGAGTCTCAAACTGAGTAAACAGGGAGAAAGGAAGAAGCCAGCTAAACCCCAGCATTCACCCCCTCTACCTCTGAACCGTGGTACAATGTGAACAGTTACCTAGAGCATGTACCACAGCTAGAACCAATTTCTTCTGGGCCACAGTAGGATGTAAACGGTGGGCCCAGGTAAACCTTTCCCCCCTTAAACTGCTTTAGTCAGGTATTGTGCCACAGCAATACACAAACCAAAAGGATAACTCAGCAGGAAGGAGAGCCACTGGTTATGGGTGTCTTGCTGGGCACAGTGACAGACCAAGGGGACAGAGAGCAGCACCGCTTAGGCCTGCCAAGGCGCCTCACTGCCACTCCCCTGGGACCAATACCTCCTATGGATCTACGCTTTCTCCTGTCTGCCGTTCCGTGTCCTATCCTGCGGTGGACGGCTTTGCCTGAGGCTTCTCCAATGGCATATCCTCTTTTTGCAGCCTCTGAAACAAGATGCTTTTCTGCATTTTGAGCACGACTGCGACTGCTTTAACCTTATGGTTCCCCTAGGGGTGTCACAGATAGGTTTCCTGGGATCATTCCTGCCATACTGTGTAAACATCCCAAACTCTACTTCAAAACTCCTAACCCATGGAGGAAGACATGTACCAAGGACACACAAGAGTGTGTGTGTGTGTGTGTGTGTGTGTGTGTGTGTGTGAAGACATAGCTCAAAAAAGGTGTGGCTAGAAACATTTCCTGCTCCATAAGAAGATAGTGCCACGAGTCTGGCCAAAGGGCATGTGAACAATGTCAGATATAACCGGCAGATCCTTTGTGGGCTGCCCTAGAACCAAGCCATGCTCCAGCAGCATGGCTGAATGGTGCAAGGTACAGGCCAAAGCCAAGGAATGAAGCCAAGTCTCAGGCTGTAACCATATGACCTTGGCCTCTGCTGCTGCTCACCGACACTGTGTTTGTGCACCTCTCCTTAACCCACAAGCTTAAGGCTGTGCAGTGGCAAGCCAGTCCTGAAGCCCAACCTGTGAGGCCAGGGTGGGTATGGAGCTCCAGGGCCTCAAAAGGCAACCACTTTAGTAATCAGATCACCACAGTGGACAGAGTTCCCTTTACAGAAAGCTGTTATGGAGCAATTTCAAAAATTGTCTTTCTTTTACTTCCTAACAGGTAAAATGCAAGAGTAATGGGAGCAAACTGTTTGCCCAAGGGTAGAGAGGAACTTGTGGTGGGCTGCTCAGTCAGGTCTAGTCAGAGCGCCTGTCATATGGAGTCCAATGCTACCTCTTCTGGGGAGAAAAAGTCAGTGCAGAGCACTGCAAGGAAAATAAAATCTGAGCTGAGGTGTGTGTACTGTCAAAATGGTAGACATAGAACACAGTCCTCTCATGGTTGGTCTGCCTCCTGCTTAAGACTAAAAAACAAAATCCAAACAAAACCCTGTGTGAACAGTCTGGCTTTCTGCCCTCGGTACAAAATGGACACTTAAGAAGCAGAAAGCACCTATGCATGCTAGAACAGCCAGAGGCAGCGATGAAAGTGTTGTCTTCTGCCATGTGTGCTGGCCACACTCCCATGGGCTTGTCCTTTAGGTACATTCTATAGGATAACAACAACAGGATTACAGGCAGGGATTTCCTGCAGGGACCTGAGCAGCTATCCTGAGTCCCTTGCCAAAACCAAAGTGAAGGGAAATGAAGGAGACCAAGTCGGAACTGGTGCATCGCCTTTTTGTTTGTTTAATTCTTTGTTCTGTCTCAGTTCGCTTTGCCCAGAGAGGCATATGTGATTCTGCAGACGCCATCAGATGTACAGTATTTATTCTTAATGTGAGATCTGGGATTTCCCATGTTTCTACCATGGAACATCGCACTGGATTTTCTCCGTAATGACTGCTGTGCTTGTTTTAAAGTAAGTCTGATTTTTAAAATAAAATATAAACCAATTAGCTATTTTTTAAAATTTTCTCTAGTTTTCCCCTGAAAGTCCTACGAAGCCTTTTTGGACCCTGGAGGATATTTTGAGGCCTCATGAATAGTATTCAGAAGGACAGGTTTTAGCGAGTTTTTATTGGTGGATTACCACAGTCAAGCGAGAGCACTGGCTGATGTCATGTGACCAGGACCTCTGGGACACCTTTTTGGTCACCAGAGAACTTTCTTGGGCTTCCACCTTCTCACGTGTTCAAAGAAACTGGAGCATTACTGTGATCTCTTTCAGCTAAAATATCCCATAATGAATGGTCCACTGACAGTAAACTTCATTTTCAAAAATCTTAAACAGTCAAGTTCTACTTGATTTTGGATGTGGCAGAGACCTGACCAAACCAGGAATATAATTATGAACAACAAGCAACAGTTTACACCTTCTTCATCTCCAACAGCACTTCCTTCCCCAGGGAATGACGTCACAGTTCCTTGGGGATAAGCTGCTTTTAAGGAAGTAAGCTGCAGTTCTGATAAGCATAAAAGAAAAATATGCCTGTCCCAAGGATAGCTATGTAAATATAAGATATGATACCAATATAAGTAAAGAGTAGGCTTTGATAAATAAATTTAGTTTCTCAGAAGTTACATTATTATTATTATTATTATTATTACTATTATTGATTACTTGAATGGTGATGTTGCAATGAACATTTTAAGATCTACAGATTCTAGGTCTTATTTCTCCCTCACAGTACATGCTGCCGACATCCCTAATCACAGCTGTCTGGTGGGTGATTAACACATCTAGTTATGAAATTGAAAACTGAGTATTGCCCCAGACTGCTTGATCAATCATATTGATCCTTTGATTAAAATTTTTCTCAGAACTTTCAAAGATGTTCAGCAAAGCATAATAACTAGAAACAAAGATTCAAACGAGTAACAGACATTTAAGAATGATTTAAACAGTCACTCAAGTTTCTGAGCCCTCAATGTCCTTGCTGGATGAAGCCAATACTCGAGGCATTATAACCATGATGTCAATCAAGTCCTGTAATGTGTGCATAGAAGGTGCCCATGTGCTTGCTTTATATATACGAGGCACCCAGTTTCTTATGGAGGGATGCACATCTGGTATTATGCTTTGAACTTCTTAAAGAAAAGATATCCATACACATCCTAGGTTATTTCTGGTGTTTTCGAGTCAGTACTCCTCCCACACTCTCTATCCCATGCGTTTACATGTTCTGTTACAGGACCAGCATACAGTGTGACCTGTGAGGCTTTGCTTCCCACTGTCCTTAACAGGAATCTTTCTCTGGCCCCTGGGCATCCACCATTTTCTGTTCAATGCAATGTCCACATATGGACCATCTTGGCAGAAGCTGAGGCCAAGACATGTATGATAGGTTGATATATCAGTACATCAAAAATAATTTATCATTTCTGGTCCCCTAAATCAGCACTCAAATGCCTTTTAACCTGCTTATAACCTCGATAGAAGGAAACAAAACAAGAGCGAATGTGCTTGTACCCCATTAGCCAGGGTCTGTCTCTCATCAGCCTTTGAAACCCCTTCATTAAGAGAAAGGAAAGATTTAAAGAAAATCAATCCAAAGATGGAAGGTTTTTTTGCATTTATAAGAACAATTTTAAATATTCACATCTACAAATACAATTCTCATTTTAACTGCATATGCTTTTAGAAACAAAGATATGTCAAAAATTAAATGGCTCCACCCCATGTCCTTTGATGCATATCTTACAGAGAGGCTTCACCAGAACTCAATAGTGTGGTCCGTTATTTAAAAATGCAACGTGGCTTGATGAAACTACACAACTTCAGTCATTCTGGAATGATCTCAGAAACAATGACAAAGGGAGTCCAAAGATTTGAAAAGGCCCTCCGCCGTGACTTCTGTGTGCTGACAGCAGAGCTTGCGCTGTGGCTGCCGGTGTCTAGCAGTAAACAGTCCTGCTGCACTTATTGGCAATTACTGCTGAAGGTCGCACATCAGCAGCGAGCTTAAATTCCAGGAAAAAAAGAAAGGTCTTATGTAACGGCTGCCTGAGTGTTGGCAAGTGCCCAACTCGGCAGTTCGCAGCGGTGTAAGAAAGTAGGGCGCCTCCACCGGGGTGGGACGCCGTGAGCGCGCCCCCTGACGGTGAAAACTAGCAATTCCTAAGCTTCTGTCTGTAACCCCCCACCCCCAACCTTCACACACCCTGAATATTACAGTTTTCTGTCTGTGGCATCGCTAGCTTGTAGAAGGAGCTTACGGGGAGAGATGTTAAGGTCACACAAAAGAAAATAAAATCAGGCTACAGCTACCCTTGGGTGACAAGGATATCTGATTTATTTATTTTTTTTAATTTTTCAGTACAGGAAAGTAAAGTCACAGTTGCCAGCTGTCACCAGAGTGACAGTAACTCAGTAAGTATCTCGTCTTAAGTGAATGGGCATGCCTGGTGACCTACAGCACATACTTTTAAAACACACAATTTATTTTCAAGGACAAAAATGAGGAAATGCAGGGGGACCACCCCATCATCCACTACTGCTGCCTAAACCCCAAGTAGGATCTCAAAAGGCATGGCACTTCCTAGGTTCCTGCCTTGAGGTTCCCCACTGCCTTCTTGCCTGACCTCTGAAGTGACTACTTGACCTCTGATACAGCGAGACATCCCCAGATGATGTTTCCCCACAATTCCGTGTATTTCTATCATGTTGTATGACAGGGTGGGTAAATTTTCCATTCATTTGCATGGTCTCTAGCAAAGTCTCCAATGGGTCAGATACTATGTTTTGAGGGGCATACTGTATCCAACCCTTAACCCTAAAAGATGTTTACAGTGATAGAAATGAGTATCTTTAACATCAGCTGATGTCCATGTATGGCCAGTGAGGAAGCATTCTGTATCCTGTATCTTTTTATCTGCGGCTCCCCTCTGCATAGTTACCCCTGGCAACTGTCAGAACCGCAGGATACCAATACTGTCTGTGGTCCCACAGGCTAGTGGCTGTGGCCCTTCTGATAACTGACTGGCCTTTATCATCAGCCTAAGATTTGGGGGGATGCATTCTCCCAAACACACAAATATAACAATTCATCAAGCTTGACACAGTGCAGGTAGTGTCCCTCTCCTGTCCTCCTCCCCCCACTCCACCCGCAGTGAACAAGATCAAGTCAGGGGTAAAGATAGAGACCGCCTCTTTCTTGCCAAGAGGCAAGCACAAACAAAAACACCAGCACCCTCCTGTTCCTGGTGTCAAATACAATTTTATTCTAGGAGGCAGCTGGGCAGGGCCTGTACATGCGTGCTCTTTATGAGAAGTCTATGCCTCCGCCCTTATTTTATTGTCTTGCCCAAAGTCCTGATGTGCACGTAGGAGGTCTTTTCCTTCCTCCTAAGTCATTTGCAGCACGTATTCCCCAAGATACTCAACTGTCCTTATCATCATCAAAAGGCAGCGGCTCTTCCGCAAGGAGAAAATGGACGGACCAGACATGCTTAGTAGTCCCCCACCGCCACCACCATGATCACTCAGGACAGAAGCCTTCAGTGTTGGGTGTGAGGCTCGTCCCTACCCTGATCCTGTGCTGGCGGGAGTTCTCATTACACTTCTGTAGAAGCCCAGCTGTGGACTATAGCTTCCACAAGCACACACTGGTAGAAGGCTGGCTGTGGGGGGATCACACCACAGGAGCTGTGATAGTTTCCAGAATGGGCTGATAATAAAGGCCAATCAGTCACCTCTGAGAAGAGGGCCAGAGCCAATAGCCTGAGGGACCGGGGACAGGGTGTCGGTGTCCCAGGGTTCTGACGGTTGCCAGGGGTAACTACGCAGAGGGGAGCCACAGTTGCTTCCTCAGGGAATTTTCAAAGAATCTAAGCGCCTGCCAGAACATTCTTCTTTTATAAACAGACAGTATTCTATTTCCTAGAGTATAATTATAAACACACCTGCTCCAACTGTGGAATCTTTCCATAAGCAAGCAATAAACTCTCAGCCAGGAGAGCGAAGTCGTATCCTGAGCAAGCAAACACATGGACTGATGTTCTCTGGTGCAAACGGAGTATTAATAATGCTACACAGACCACGGAGAGGGAGGGTTTTCCTTCCCTCACTTAATCCTTACCTAAGCAAATAGAAATTCAACCTCAGTAGCCCAGGGTGAGAAGTTTAAAGGGAGGCATTTATAACTCTAGGTAGAAACAAGAGTATTGACGGTGTCAGCATACTAAGTTCAGTCCAGGACAGTCTAGCATAGAAATAATTAAGAAATGGGAAAACTACGTGAGAAATAAGGGAAAATGACTGTGCTAAAAGTAATTAACGAAGCTGCAGGGTCCCTCCCCTTCTTCACCCCTCTACCATCCTAGGAAACACATCTGATTAAAATAAAGACCTGCTGTGTCTGATTAAAATAAGGGCTAATGCATTTATATAGAACTCACCTGACAGACCTGTATGGAACTAAACTAGCCACATGCAAGATCTAGCTCACCATGCTCTACAGTTGTGTGGGCAAAGAGTGGCCATTTACCTCCCTGAACGCCATTCCTGAGACAGCTAGTCCAAATTCATAACCACCTGTGTTGCTTTAGATTATACGTCTGTGGTGTACATGAACTTTCCTTAGGTATAACTAAGCAATTTATTAAGGTTTTCCAACTATGGTGTATTAAGCTAAAGTGAAAAGATACTGGATAATATGCCCAATCCAGGAGCTTCATTTCATCCAAAATAAAGTACTAATTAACTAGCCTAATAAATAAAATCAAACAAAATCCTATCCCAGTGCACTCTATTTGTCAGCCAATAAAACCATATAATATGTACATGTGAGCATATCCTCCCCCCCCAAAAATCAATTTTCTTGCTGGTACCCCTTACCAAGTATATATCACAGTCTAAAATCATGAAGGCTGTAGTAAAATACACAGAGCAAACAAGAGGCAGAAAACCCATCTCCAGTACAAGATCTCCTCACGTATCAATCAGTTTCCAGGACACTACTGTAACTACAAGGTGACAAGGATGACATCCTCATTTCTGTGTCTACAGGCAGTTCTTCCAGAAGAGAAACCATGGCTGGTGGGGTTTCCTAATATCAGGGGTGGAAGGGCTCAACTAGCACTTTGGGATTCACATTGCCTTGTGAAAATACCTGTGACTCCAGACATGTAATGATTGTTAACACAGAGAACAAGACAGTAATGGGCTTGGTGGTTTCTTGTTGTGTGTTAACTCCCCAACCATGTCAAACCTATTCTCTCTCTCTTTGGGTCAGATGCTTAACACAAAGCCAAATTCCTTTATGTGAATGTCAGTCATGAGCTTCAGGCATAAGTTAGTGACCAGCGTTAACCAGAGACTCAGGTGAGATGAGGGGATGACTGAAACCTACCACAGTTTACAAACTCTTTATCTGGAGGATGGTGGGATATCCAAGGACAAATGATAAATACTCTGGAGAGAAATGCTAACACAGACAGGACCAACCCTGCCCACCCCCGTCACAAAGTCAGACGCTAGACGCAGAGGCCAGAGAACACAGTACAAGGTTAATTGGAAGGGGATCATGGAGACACCACTGGGGGACATTAAAAACAGAAAACAACAAAGTTAGGACCTCGGCATTTTCCAATTCATCAATGGAAATTTGCTGGAAAAGAAGAAAGGAAGGGAGAAAAAAAAAGATTTTGTTAGGAAGGGAAACACAAGAATGTAAAATGTTAGAAAGTTGCAAGTGTATGACTATGTTCAACCGTAACCCTCCAGTGCTGACAGGCAGTGGCCATTAGGAGGCGTCTACGCGCTGTGGACACTGCCACAGCTTGGAATGACATGTGCTCTGGAACCAAATATGAAGTACATGCCACGCTTCATTCACACGCTGAGCACAGACCTCACCAGCTCATCACTCCAGCACCCAGGCAGCCTTGTACTTGCTTAAAACTAGAAAACTTGACCTGAGTGGGATTGGGAGCCAGTTCCCGCAGGCTATGTTTCTCAGAAGTAGATAGGAAGGGATAGGATAAAAGACTAGAGTACTCTTAACTCATTTGACTGATTTATTGAGGGTCAGGAGCCCAAACCACAGTTGGGCTCAGTCAGATCTGGGATTAACTTCAGGAGGCAGAAGCTAACACTATCTCCAAACCTGGGATCACGGATGACCGAGAGCTGACATTTGCCCCAGTTGGATTACTAACATGGGTGCAGTGGGGTCAACTCAATGGGAATTTAAAAAAGAAAAATCACAAGAGAATTATCTCAGTTACACGGGCTTAAGGATAGCTGGCCGATGTGCAGTTCAGTTACATTTCATTCTGAGAAGTGAAGAGTCTTGTCAGAAATGCTGGTAGCCAGAAAGGCCAAAAGTCTCCTCATCTAGGAGCTTCAGTGATTAGCAGAGAACTGACAATTGTAAGAAATAAAACCCCTGGCATTGCCTGAGGTTGGCGCTCTCTAGAACTAAAGCAGGGATTATTCAGAATGGGAAGTGTAATGCTCAGTTCTGAGATATCCTTTTGCATTAGTTCCTGGCCTCTGAATCTCTTCCAAAGCTCTTTGACCAATAACATAAACCCAGGTTAGCTGAATAAAAACCATGCTTAGTGAGGTCAGTACTAACTATGCCATTTTTTTAAGGGGATCAGAGAGAGAAGAGTTAAAGATTCAGAGTGACCTTTACCATTCTTAGCTATAGGGGTGTTAATTTTTTTCTTAGCCATGGGTAAGTTTTAATATAGATTGAAAGCAAACTGTGTAGTGGGCATTTCATATGCAGAGTGTTTACAGTCCTGGTATCACTCTGAAGTTTGACCTCTTTGAAGATGCAGGATACAAGGATATGGGAAGCTTCATGCCAACACATACTTCAATACCATTTTAGCAATCATTTTTCATATGTTCTTTATTTTTATGTTTAGTATCTGGTTCTTTGCATTCAGGGACAAAACAGGTTAAGTTCCAACACCCACCCCCACCACCCCCCCCACCACCACCCCCCACCACCACCACCGCTCCCGTCCCAATTCCCTGAGTGCTTGTCATGGTCCAGAGAGAGGTTGAGTGTATTCTCACAGTTCACACACTGGGACACTGACCCTCACTGGTGACATGCCTTGGTAAGACCTAGAGGGAGGGCCCAAGGTCACACACAGGGTACTGTCCTTATATGGAACTAAAAACCTGATATTTGGGTTGGTTTACTTCTTTTTCGTTTGGCTTTGGCTTTGGAGGGGACAGGATCTTTACATAGCCCAAGCTGACCTCAGGCCCTAGGCAGTTTTCCTTCTCAGAGTCTCTGGTTTTCAGAGGGTGTTAGTTACAAGCTGTGCCCTGCGTTAGTTCTCAGGAAAGTTAGCTGTAAGGGCAAGGCAGATTCCTCAATTCCCCTTTGGCTTTCTGTTTCAGAATGTGAATTCTCACTTCCTCAACTCCTCAACATTAGACCAGACCCAGAGAACATATGAACGGGGCTGCCCAATCCTAGATAGAGTTCAGGCTCCCAAACTTTAAGTTGTAAGTATAACGTATTTATTTTATTTTAACAGATTAATTAAGGTAGGTGGTAGAGACTGTGTCTGTTAGGCCAACACTCTACCATAGAGCTACCTCATTTTTATAACATAGCCTCTCAGGTAGTTCACTAGAGTAACATCACTATAACAATTGTATTCATCCATTCCCTACCTTTGACACCTCCTAGACTAGCACATTTTGTGGATAGTGAGTTAAACACTCACTAATCACTGTTTTAGTATCTATTCAAAACCATATATCTCTGATGGTCCTGAGGCAACCAGAATTTATAAACTTACCTGCTACCTAATGAAGGCTTCTTTCAACTGGGTGGCAAGTCTGAACTGAGCCGAACCCTAGATATTCTGCACCACATGATACTCCTGTCTTTTATGTAGTAATCATACACCATAATGAAAATAATGTTAAGACCATAGGTAAACTTCAAAACACTTAGGTGTAGTTAATCTGCATTCTAATGTATTGGTGAAAATCTAGGTAACTGGAGTCAGATTGTGGGTTTAGGTTCAAGGGGCCTTGTTCTTAGCTGCATGATCTTAGGCAAAATTCTGAGTTTCCCTATGTATTCACCTTTGAGTCTAAAAATATGAACGATGATATTTATCTCTGGGGCAGACCCGAGATAAGATAGAAGACTGTTACACAAGAGGTTAGTAAACGTTGTATCTGGTGATTAAAGAGTATAAGTCAGTTTTAGAGAGGTCCTGGTAGAGCTGAAGCTATTTGGAAATCCGAAGCATTCTCCTCAGTGGTTTTTTCTCCCCTTCATGAAAGTAGATTCACATGAGCACACCAACACTTTTAGAGTAGAACAATAAGGAACTGAATCAAACTTCTTTCTCGTCTGTGACCCTGATAAAGTCCTGACGCTGAATGAAAAGGCAGAGAGGAGCAAAGGTACACAAGGCCTCTCTATCCATGGGGATGCCCTGCAGGTTAGAGCAAGGGATACAGAAATGGCCTGGACGAGAGAGGCAGGAAAGGGTGTGTACCAGTGCATGCAAAACGGGGGTTCTAGCTCTGACACCATCGATTCTCCATGTGACCCTGGGCAGATATTTCATCCCAACCCAGGTGCTTCTGCTCAAGGGAGGGTTAATGAGGGGAAGCCTGGGGCTCCCCTAGATCTGATTCTGTGGCTATGAAGACTTAAGAAAGGGCAGGGAAGAAGGACTGTAGCAAATACCCCCAGGAAGGTGGGAGGCATGACGATATCCCACACCAGGGACAATCACCAGGAAAAGTGAATGAAAGCCTGGGTGAGTCCTTAGCACCGGGCCAGGGACAACTTCATTGATAAAAACCCAAGCCAACTGGTTTCCTTAAAAAGAGAAGGTTAGTGCTTTGGCTGTGAGTTTTTCTACCCTTGAAAATATTGACCTGCCTACGTGTTGTGCTCCTTCAGTATAGCACGAACAGGTAAGTGACCTGTTGAAATATCATCAAAGAACCTTAGAGAGACAAAGTCATTAACTCGACAAAGCCGTTGCCAGGCAGAGGGAAGCAGAAACACTTTCATGCTTCCTGCTTCTATTAACGTAGATGGGTAAGTAGCATTTTCAAACAGCCACAGCACTAGGGACAGAAGTTTCAAGGATGAACCGCAGGCTCCTAGAACATCTTTCTCGGTTTTGTGGTCTTCCCGACTCTAGTTTACAATGCTCCCAAGTTCCTGAGGTGGGGATGAAATCCCAAGCAGTCTGGAAAGAGATATCAGCCTCTGGGCTTGGGCATGACTAGCTTCTTCACCAGCTACAAAGGAAAGTGAACTGAGGCCCTAGAAACTCTTCTAACCTCTGGGCATTTACTCTTTTGCAGCAGCTTCCTTTACCTGATATCTATCAGCCTTTCTCTGATCACTCCACCCCAAAGATGCCCTGATGCCCTTGGCGTCTCTCTTCCCATCGCTTCTCCTTTCTATCAATTAAAACCGACCAAGGTGCCTGTGTGTGTGTGTGTGTGTGTGTGTGTGTGCAGGCAAGTCATCTCATCGTGTTTCACCTGGACTGAGGCACTTTGAATCTACTATTTATAAGCTTCTGCCTATCAGGTTTCGTACACAAAAATCCGTATTTAGTGAACAAGCATTCTCCTTTAAATCTACCTACTATAAATATTTAGAATAAAATTTATATATAATTTTGTTTGTTGGGTTGATTTGAGACAGGATTTCATGTATTCCAGGCTTGCCTTGGAACTCTATGCAGCCAAGAATGACCTTGAACTGCTGGTCACCCTGTCTCCATTTCCCTAGTGCCAGGCTTACAGGCATGCACTAAGATGCACATGCATCTAGTATCATACAGTGCAGGGTGTCAAACCGTGCTTTGTGCATGCCTGGAAAGCATCTTACCAAAAGGGGTGGAGCCTCAGTTGGAGTGATTTTTAAAAGCCTAGCAATCTGGAGACAGCAGAGGGCTAGAATAATGATGACACCTTTCTGTTTTTTCTCTCTCTCTTTCTTCCTTTCTTTTTCTTTTTTCCCTTGAGATATGTTTTCTCTGTGTCTCACTGGCTGTTCTGGAACTCACTCTGTACACCAAGCTGGCCTCAAACTCAAGAGATCTGCCTGCCTATGGCTTCTGAGGCCTAAGATTGGGTCACCACTCCATCTTGTTTTCCAGGGAGCTTCATTTGTTAGGTAAGATACTAGTGAAAGACCTTGTATAGGCTAAAGGGTGAGATTTCAGCAGTCTGTTCTAATAATTTGGTTATCACCCTCTCCTGACAGGGAGAGATATGGTTTAACTGCCAAAGCGTCTTCCCAGAGCTGACCAGTGTGTTACTGGGTATTCTTAAAGGACAAAGCAGTCAGGTAAAAGTAGCTAGCAGTTAGTGGGTGTTGTTAATCACCCAGTGAAGGCTGGTGGCATTGAGACTTATGCTTAAGAGTCCCTGCTGGAGAAGAGGATGGGCACCAGGCTGCTCTTGCCCTACTGTGCCCCAGGTGGGACACACGCCAAACACCTGCTTTTTCCATCTACCGAGAAGTCCCAGGTCACAGGGATTGTCCATTTCACAATCTCGACCAGAAAGGGTGACATGCTTGCTTGTCTTCCTTCCAGTTAGAACTGGGGGGAGTTTCTTGAGGTGCTGAAAGGATTGGGAAATACCCATCAGAAAGAGGTAAGTCAGCCCGCGGGTGGGCGTGCTGAGTAGGGACACAGATTCGCAGATCTGAACTGATACCCAAGACGCTATGCCTCACTGGGAAGTTTACCGGGGAAGATCTTACAACTACTTCCTTGACATTAGGTTATGTGGTGAGGTGTCTGTGAGAGAGAACTAATAATATTTATGTTTGACTTGCAGGGAAGACAGTCATATGATTCAGCGACCATTCGGGACAGGAGAAACACCTTTAAAAAAAATTAAACTGCCAACCAGAAACTAGGGGGGTATCTAAGCACACTCAGACCTTAAATTTAATACACAGCTTGATTTGAACATGAGTATACGATGCGGTACCTTTTCTCCATAGCCTCTGTCTTTGGTCATCATTTCCCTGAGGGTCTGTAAGACTTTAATGCACAGTTTCTCTTCATTCTCCTCTAGCAGCTGCTTGGTGTGTTTTATTAGCCTGAATAAGAGAAAACAGGGCAACATTTTGAAATCATCCTCCAGCTAAAGACATGTCACAAGAAACCTGGTCTAACTAGTCAGTTAAAGAATAAACATTTAAGAAGGGTTCCTACTTTAAATATACTTCAAGGCATCCATCCACACACTTAAGCGCCAGTCAGCTGCCATGTCTCACCAGCGACACCTGCTGGTGGGGAACAGATTACCAGGCTGACAAGGCAGGAACTGGACACTTACAATGGGAGATTGTGGAGAAAGCAGACAGAGCCCTACTCAGAAGTGTGGTTATTTATCCACTGAGGATTGCTGATAAAATATGCTGGTAGGATATTTTTTAAAACCTCACGAAGATGATGGTTGGGGAAACACACTTTCTGTATCCACAGTCCGGTCTTCAGAGGAGCTTTTAGAGCAAAACCCACTTTCAACCTAGACAAACAACTCAGTTCAGTGAAAAATCAAATGTGATTTTTTTTTTGGGGGGGGGGGGGAGAGTCAAAGACTGCTGACTTCTTTTTAGTTTATAGCCCACATGGCATAAACTTAGAACCTAAAAACATGTTAGGCAATGATATCAAGATCATTGTAGGTCCACGACTTTTGAGGGCCTGGAGGGTCATGACATTGTTTTGTTTGTACCACACATGGTAGGTGTTTGCTCCCAACATGCTGAGTGGAGGAAAAAAACAAACAGGCAGGCAATTCAAACGCAGGGGGAAGTGTCAGTAAGTGAGAACTAATAGACAAGTTTGCTTTGGGATGGTCAGAACAGGACTCTAGTATCTGACTTGAACACACAAAGTTAGAAACCGGACAACGGCTCCTCCTCTGGGAACAGGGGCTTGGCCTAGTCATCATGGCTACCGAGCACGCCAGAAGGGAGGCAGGCTGCTTACTTGCAGATGAAACCGCCACTTTCACATTTCCTCCGGGCATCCGTGTTCTCCGGGAACAGCAGTTCTGGTCTGTGTAGAACATCCACAAGCACAGACAGCTCGGCCTGGACCAGGGGCCTGAGTCGGTCCTCCAGGGCAGACACGATGTCCTGGAATGAAAGCCTGCCTTGGTGAGCAGCTCAGGCGGAAGCTGACTGGAGTAGGGTGAGACGCTATCTCTCTCTGTCTAAGCATGTAGCGCAGGCTAGGCTGTGTTAGTGAGGCTTTAGTACTGTCCCCCATTGTTTTCAGTTATTAGATACTGTCCAATGGTTACCGGAAGCGTTGCCTCCCAATCCAGAAAACAAAGGGCAAACACATCATCCTGTTCTCCACCTCATCTGAGACAGTGTATGCTATCAGTGGCCATTCTACATATTCATAAGCACAACACACAGAACCAAGTTTAACGGTGTCAAAAGATGTCCGCAGGATTAGAGCAGTAAAGCAATAGTATGGGTTCTATGACACGGTTTCAGGGACAATATCCATAACTAAAAGTGCATACCAAATCCCACTAACACATCGCCACTGGTTTTCTCTGGGTGGTGGGATTGCAGGGATTCTAATATTCTGCTATATAGTTGCTAGGGCTGTCTGATTCTTAACAATGAGCACAGTTTACAGAATAATCATATAAACATGAGAACACAAATTAATGAACATGCTGTATCAACATGCTAAATACATGTACCCTGATAGCATGATGGTCTTCAAATGCAAAACACACAGCTGTAGGAAAGGAAAACAGAGAGAAGTTGAAAGAGCCACCAATCCAACACAACAA
The DNA here is from genome assembly GCF_947179515.1 of Apodemus sylvaticus. Taxonomy (NCBI): domain Eukaryota; kingdom Metazoa; phylum Chordata; class Mammalia; order Rodentia; family Muridae; genus Apodemus; species Apodemus sylvaticus. The sequence goes on along the minus strand of NC_067473.1, from coordinate 139,856,056 downwards.
ACACCATTTAAAGGCAAATGATAGGAAACAGACAAGGAATCATCTTCAAAAGATGCTGCAGCCTGTCCCAAGGCTGTAGTCTGTCCCAAAGCTTGCTGAGTCAGAGTTTAGCAGCATGCTAAGCCTGGAGAAGGGCACAGCACAATGGGATTTGTGTGGGAAGAAACACTTCATTTTAATTTTTTTTTAACCTCTTAGGGGTGTTAAGAAAAGGAACTGAAAGATCTTATATAGAGAAACTAATGTTAAACCTCATAAAGATAGTCTTGGCTTATGTTTAAGAGACTGTATAATAGTAACAGGGCAATAATGTTTAGGACATATAGAGATGCAGAATTAGGTCATTTCTCCTGGTGGGGGAAGGGGTTCCCAAGACCACGAGAAGCAGGTTTCAGAGTCCCTACTTCATATGACTTTCATGGGAGTCAAGAGGAAGGTCTCACTAGCTTTCCTAGAGTATGCCTTTGGGGACCACTCTTCTTCCTCTCCTCTGCCCCCTATCTCTTCACTCCTTACTGATCCTGACTCGAATACAACTGAAGGCATTTATGGGAGCTGTGTGTGTGTGTGTGGGGGGGGGGAGATAGAAGCAATTCCTTAACATTCATTAATGTACTACATGAAGCTGTGCATCTTTTGAGAAGTCTGAATTTTTTATTGAAATTTGTATTGTATTTTCAAATGTATGACATTCAGCATTCAGAGAGCAACAGTGAAAGCAAAGCAACTGGAGGGAGGGAGGGAGGGAGGGAGGGAGGGAGGGAGGGAGGGAGGGAGGGAGGGAAGGAAGGAGGAACAAAGATGGCAAAGCAATGCGTTGGGGACAGCACCAATGGTGAGAGTGTTTAGATGAGGATTAATTACAGAGGTGGTTAGTTGTTAAGAGACGGTCCTTATGTGCAATTTCTGCTGCACAAGGACATCGAATGATGACAGTGACTAGGATCATACATAACTGCAAAATCAGGGTCTTTTAAAGCACCAACAAGTCTCTGTAGCAAGTATGACCTACCTATGCAGTCTGTTCCATTTCTCAGGATACCTACTAAGTCTAACGAGGCTGCTACGTTTGCAGATCACTGACGTGGACTGCGTAGTCAAGAAAATACTGTTTGTTCACAGAGCGTGGAGACTGTTATTCCTCACCTCTCCCAAAGCACAGAAGGCTGGAAGCGCTCCTTTAGTTACACGGTTGCATTTGCTTAGGAACGCCTTCTATCACTGGGAAGACTACAGCCCTTTACCAGGTCCTGTAGCTCTGCTGGCCGCCTAGCCACAAGGGCTGCAGCTGCGAACCCCATCTGTTCCGAACAATAGCCTTTACACAGGATGCTTGTCCATCTTTGGTTCTTAGACAGGCACCCCTTGTCCTCTACCCTAACCCTAGTCCACATTAGACTTCCTGGTGCTACTTTAGGTTTACATGTGTACTTAGCCTTTTCTCTTCCAAAACTTGAGGCTCTATGAAAGAGGGAGAAAGGGGCTGTTCTCACTACCTATTACCAGTCCCCGGGGCTGATAAACGAATCAGTACATTTATTTGTCTTTATATAAATTATGTAGCCATCCAGAGGTTCAGTTACTTTTCCTAATGATAGTAGGAGCAGTAACCTTAGGCGTTGTGAGAGAAGCCCTTGAGTGCTCGCCAGGTGATATGCAAGGCACCATTGAAAGGTTTGTCACTGCTTTCCAGTGACAGTCATCACTCTAGTTCACACATTGTAGCTCAGCACCAAAATCCTTCCCACTGAACGATGGTTTAAATTTCCCTCCTAAGAAACTGAGTGTACCTCTGAGACTATAGGCCAAACTGATGTCCAGTGACATCTTTAAAGCTAGGGTGATAAAGACAAAACTGCTTTCAAGTGGTCCCTAGAAATGTTTATAGACTGGCTGTCACAGTGTGAGGAGGTCTATGCCACACAGGGACATTCTATGTAGATTTCAGACAAAAATTATAGCTAACATTCAGCATCAACTGTCTACCGTGGGCCCCCTTCCGGCAGCTTCTGTTTACCAAATAAATGGCTTGGTACTCCTGGCCCCACAACCCTCTTCTGTGTAGCAGAGCTTGTATGTTTCGTGGCTTCAGTAAATACACTTGTGATAGTCAAATTAGACTCCACTTCTTTCAGCCTCGGACTTTACCTGTAATCTCTCGATGATATTTCGGTAGTCTCTGGAAGCAGCCAGTACAGAGTCCCGACGAGCGGCATTGCGGGCGGAGAGCCGCCAGTTCATGGCTGTTTTCTGCACGATGTTGTGGGACTTCAGGAAGAGGTTGTTGACTTGGCTGTCCAGGTCAACAGGGATGGCTATGGCCCGGCTCTTGGCTGCAAGAGACGGATGACTCATGAGTCTACAACATTCGGGGAAACGGGATATACCCCTCATTGTCCACTGGCAGATTTTTCTACGCCCATAACAGGCAAGCACGTATGGTCTGGTGAAGAGAGAGTGGGAACTCAACTTTTAACCACAGATGCAAACTCTGGGGACACATACCCACAGACACTAAAATGTCCAAGCATTGAAGATTGGGGAAGACACAATAACAGGTCAAAGCCGGTTTGCTTTTTAAGTGAAGGGCTTCTTACGAATGCTCATGTGTTTGTACATTTTAAGAATTATCCAGACAGGTTGCTTGGCCAAGAAATTGTTTTCTTAAAAGTTACTAATTTTGTCGTTCTACAGAACAGCCTACAGAAAGGGAACTTCTGCTGACCAAGACACAAAGCAGCATCTGCGCTGGAGGCCCTTCTTGCCCTTCCTAGCAAAGGACAACGCCACGCCACGCTGCTCCATCAGGAAACAGCACTGAGGAAACCAGCACACGGCCACTTGAAGATACTTGGCCAGTACTTGTTTGCAGAGACCGTTGAGGTCATGAGTAACAAGGAAAAACAGAGAAACCGCCCCAGACTAGACTGGGCACATGACAACTGAGTGTGTGACAGGAGTGGAGGTGTGCCCAGCAGTAGAAGGACATTCATGGAGACATTATGAGATCTGAATCAGGCCTGGAGTTTAGCTGGTGGTAATGTATCAGGGCCATTCTCCAGCTTTGGACAAATGTGCACTAGTACTGGAGATGCTGAGAAGAGAGGAAGCTAGGCAGTGAGGCTTACAGAGGAGCCCTACTGCATCTGCTTTATAACTTTCCTATGCATCTGGAAGCATTACTAAATGCAAGTTAAGGAGGCTAAGATAAACACTTCTGGTTTCTGTGTGGGGAGTCCTCCCCAAACCAAAGGAACCATTTTCTCTCTTCACTTCTGCTCCCTACTGCTGGGATCGAGCCTTGGAAGGAGCTGGAACATTCTGAAGGAGGTGCTACACGGCAACCATTTTTATCCTAATGGGACATATAAGGCACAGGGAAAAAAATCCACAGCTAGCCAATAATTTCCTAACAGTTTATTAAGTGGGAAACCCTGGGAAAAAAAATAATATAAAAAAGTAGGGCACATGGTTCCCACACATCTGTTAGACAGTCTGGGCCCTAGCTGACCTATGTAGAAGAACACACTGGACCTCAGGTATGGTTTGACTCAGGAGGCCATTCCCAACAGGCACAGGACTGCTCTGAGAAGTGAGTAGGCTGGCTCTTGTCACGATATCACACACGCATCAGCTCTGTCCTCTGTTTTTGTTTCCTCGAAGTTCCTGGGACCGACACAGGCCTTGCATAGACTAGGCGAATTCTCCACCACTGAGCGGGCTTCTAGCTTTCTCCATGTTGTCATTCCCACTGAGACTGCTGAGCCTTGTAGCTTCTCTGACCAAGTATCATGCTGCCCGTCAAGCTAATGGCTTCCTCAAACCTGAACCACCTAACTGGTGGGGCAAGGACTTACGCAGACATTTTGGCCTGAACGGCATGTTACAGCTCTACAAATTACTGTTAAGTCTGAAGAAAGCAGAGAGTGATCCAGGCATCCTCAAAGACTAATTTCTCACAACACACACACACACACACACACTCACACACATACACACACACGCACACAGGCACACACATGCAATACCTGTCAGATGAGCGTGTAAGAGAGAGACCAGGCATAAGGCAGGGCCTAAACACCCAAGACAAGGGGTCCTCACAGCATAGCATTACCCATATGCTCATCTTCTGGTCACTACGGAAACATTCCTTCCTATAAATCCCATTCCTTCCCAAGGAACACGCTTCTGAGAAGGGCTGTGCCTGCGGCTCGCCAGGACCTGGGGCTTTAGTGCAGTCACAAGCCTTCCCATCTGAGATAGGAAACTTATTCCTTTGAACAGAACTCACGGAAGGCATGGAGGGGGAAAGGCCAGAAGGCTGTTTTTAAGGAGATGGAGAAGTAAAAAAGGAGAAGTGCCCGGCAAGAGCGGAGGGAGGAGGCCAGACAAAGGCTGGGTAATGGGCACGCAGAGGTTAATAACAACACCGACATTTACCAACTATTTCAAACCAGAAGGAAGAAATCTGAAGTTTCTATGGCAACAAGAAGCCAATTCCCCCTGACAAGGCTGTACCTGAAAACATGTACAATGATAGTGCCACTTTTTTTGGGAAAGAGCTGGGGTGCAGTTCAGTGCTAGAGTGCTTGCCTAATATGGAATAGGCCCAGGTTCGACACCTAGCATTGCAGGAAGCAAAGGAGAGGAGGGATAAACAAGTGACTTTTAGAATGGCCTTTGAGATAAGGGTCTTGAGGGTTGGAGACCAAAGAGGGAAAAGAGAAGCAGCCGCTGCGTAGATACGAACAATGCAGCACTGGCAGGAAAGAGTGCTCCATGGGATCTTAGGGGTGCTTCCCAGGAAGAAGATTTCCATGTAGCAAAATGCATCTGCTGGAGTAAACAAACTCGTGCTGTGAATGAGGGACTTCCCAGGGCCTTGAGTACCCCGGTGGATTGTCACTTCCCAAGAACTGTCTGACTTTGAACTATGGAATCTTATTTTCCAAGGACTTACTGTTTCTCACTGTGCTCGCTTGGCAACAGAGGCCAGGGAGTCAAGAACTCAGCTCTGGGTCTGGCTCTGCAGCCTCCTTCCTTAGGAGAGCTGAGGCTCAGTAAACAGCAGGCAACTCATTCTCATCCTGGGACATCCAGACAGATTGGGTGCCTTACCGACATCAGAGAGCACACGGATACAGCTCTCCACGGAGGCTTTTTGGCTCGGCATCAACCAGTTGCAGTGGTAAACTCGGAACACACCTTGCAGGAGTTGTACAAAGACAGGTTGGCGAGTCTGTAAGGAGGAGAGTAGAGGTGAAGAAGACAGTGCGGATGGAACACGGATGGCCTGACGAGAAACAGACGCCGTCTCAAATCCTCCACATCTTAGTGGGAGGATTCCAGAAGGGTCAGGGGCTGGATTCCAGAATATGTCTGCTTTGGCGTAGATGTTGCCTATCTCCTAAAGAACCATGTATTAGAGGTCTGGTCTTCAGACTGGTACCACGGGAAAGAGGTGGGGCCTAGGAAGAGGTCCTTCGGGCTAAAAGAAAGCCTTGGCAGGGGGTGGGGCCTTGACCTCCTCTCTGCTATTGTTGCTTTCTTTTTAGGATTGGATGAACGTCTGCCCCATCACACACTCCTGTGGTGATATGCTGCCTCATCTCAAAGCTTTGGGGACAAAAATCAATCTTTTTATTATAACTTAATTAGTCTGGGTATTTTCAGACTAATTATATTGACAGAAAGCCGAGGAGCACAGTGCCTAGACAGTGACAGAAAACTCAGGAGCATTTTAAAGCAATAAAGTAGCATTATCGCCAACTTCATGTAATTTATTTTGTATGTATCTTAAACTTGATAGTATCTAATGAATTCCGATCACCAGAATCTGCAGGGGAACCAAACTGCCCAAAGCAGTAAGGCCATCCCAGTATGAACTAGATGAATTAACGAGGTCAGTGATTTCACCTTGGTGTGACTGTCACCCAGAATGTAAGGTGGATCACAGGCACTTAGCCCAGACTCTCCTTGAAGCATTGTGTCCCAAGAAGAGAGTCCGGAAGAGCCGTGAACTCATGATTCTGCTGCTGCAGCACGCAGCAGCTGCATTACCAGTGCATGTCACCATCTTCAGCCAGCATCTGCACATTCAGTACTTTGTTTATTTAATTTATTATTGTTTAACTGTACGCATTCATGTGTGCCATGGGGAGTCAGTTCTGTCCTTCTAGCATGTGACTTCTAGGGATCAAACACAGGTATATTAGGCAGGCTAGCAAGTGCCTTTGCCCATTGAGCCATTTCACTGCCCTAGAAACTGTATTTTTAATCCACAGAAATGAAATGCTAAGTGGATGTCAGCAGGAGCGCCACCTCCATCCGTATTTATGACAGTGTCTTTGACAGTACAAAGACAACCCATTTGTCATGGGTAGTGTCTATAAATATTCATTTAAGCCAGAGCACTGGCACAAGTCAATTGCTTTCTATGAGAAGATCTCTTAGGCCTCATGAGAAGGACTAGGTTTGCGCGCCCTTTAAAGGAAGAACACGCATACGTCTACCGAATTAGATACTGACTTTCCGAGTGCCTTGTAAAGCGGGGATTTCTCATTTCTACTCAGGTGACATTTTTCTTTTAGGACCTGGCAGGCAAAGGTATATGGTAAGCAGCACCACAGTCTTCTGCTTGGGGCAGGTAACTCATTCGGCTTCCTAAAGTCCAGTAGAACGGAGTAAAGAAAGAGACGGTGAGAATTCTAAAGGGATCTTTGTGGTGAGAGGAAACCAATGAAAGTGCTGGAGGAGAAGGAGCAGCAGGAGGAGCAGGGGGAGGAGGAGCAGGAGGAGCAGGAGCAGAAGGAGGAGGAGCAGAAGCAGGAGGAGCAGGAGCAGGAGGAGGAGGAGCAGGAGGAGGAGGAACAGGAGGAGCAGGGGAGGAGGAGCAGGAGGAGGAGGAGCAGGAGGAGCAGGGAGAGGAGGAGCAGGAAGAGAAGGAGCAGGAGGAAGAGGAGCAGGAAGAGGAGGAGCAGGAGGGGAAGAGGAAGAGGAGGGGAAGAGGAGTAGGAGGAGCAGGAGGGGGAGGAGCAGGAGGAGGAGGAGGAGGAGGGGAAGAGGAGGAGGAGGGGAAGAGGAGTAGGAGGAGCAGGAGGAGGAGGATCAGGAGGATTTTAAGGAAATCAAGCAGAGGAATAGAAGATTTAGTTCCCTCTGTAAGTGTGGTCTTCCCTTTGTTGGCTGCATATCAAAGCCACACATGTCATACACGATCTCATTTGGGCCTAGGTAATAGCTGTGTGACATCACAGTTACCTTTGTGTTACAGCAAAAGACAAAGGCTGGGGAAGGATAAAAGTCTCCAAAGCTGCTGAGCGAGGCCAGCAGGGCACTGACTCTCCTGCCCTCCCCTTCAGCTCAGCTGGGACTGGAATCTTCAGGAAGAACATCCTGCCCTGCACGCCCAACCATCCAGCAGCAAGCCATATTACCCAGAGAGGTCAAGGGCACAGGCAGCCAGAGGAATAGGCCAAGAAACCTAGAGTCAGTTCCTGTTTGGTGGCCTCTTCTCAGCTCCTGAGTTTATAAAGGCGGCTCACTGGAAAGAGCCATCGGCCCTGAGTCTTTGCCCCTGGCCAGGCCCGGTGCTAAGAACTTTGTAAGTATCTCATATAACCTCAGAATGACCCTGGGAAGAAGGAAGGGCATTATTGTAAATGCTGAGCTTGAGATGAGAACCCTACAGTCTAACTCACAGAGAAGTGTTCCTCTGTTAGTCAATTCACCAGAACCAGTGCTTCTGCTCTGTCTGAAGCACAGAAGGACAGACTGCTTCCTCTGTCTGATACCTGGGCATATGAAGACGATCAAATGAGTCATCAGTAGTTACCTCCTAACTGAAAAATGTTACAGGCAGCATGGTGACATCAGCTTAGTTGACTTCCTGGCCAAAATGACAGGGCTGGTCCTATAGTCTATCCATTGTTTGACTGGGTAATCAAGAGCAATACAGGGAGGGAAGGATACATGTCATTGCAGGAGTTGTCCACAAGGGGGCACTGCTGGAAAGTGGTGGGGATGGGTAAGGCATCATGGAAGAGACAGTGGGACAGTAGCTCATTATCTCTCCTTCTTTCCTTCCCTTCCTCACTCTGCCCACCTTTCTCCTGATGCCTCCAGTTCAGTTCATTTTGTAGCCACATATCCCACACATATATAAACATATATCCTATACATAAGCCCATTTCCCCTTACCAGAACAGAACAGAAGCAAGCGCCACACTGTACTGTGCAATAGTCCTGCAGTCCTGCAGTCCTGCTTGGCTAAGAGTCCTGTCCTGACGGCGTCTTCCTCTGGCCTCTTAGCTCCTCTCTTGAATCGTTCATGTTTTCTGCAGGCCCCTTGAACTCCCTTCACTGCCACGGCTAAGACTTTAGTCTATTTATAATCTTTAGCCATCTCACCGTTGAGTCTCAGAACTCAAGCGCTCACTCAAAACCTTGTAAGTAGGTGCTAGTGCCTAAGTCCAGCATCCAAGGACCCAGCAATGTCTGAGGCACGAGTCTACAGTCTGGAGGAGGCTGCCACATTTGACCACGTGCAGTGTGCTAGGTACTGTGCTGAATGCTTCAAGTAAACACTCTATCTCATTCTCACTAGGGCACATCAAGCTGATATTATATCCTTGCTGGACACACAAGAAAAGTTCTGAGTCAGGTGTGGGGGCGCCATTGGAAGGTCAAAGCAGGAGGATCAGCAACTCAAGGGCAGCCTTGGCAACACAGTGAGTCTGAAGCCACCACAGGCTACATAAGACCCCATTTCAAAATAGAAAGAAGGAAAAGAGAAGGCAGGAAAAGGGGGAGGGGAGGAAAGGGCAGAAGAGGGAGCAGAAGTCCAGTGACTCTCCATGTTAACAGAGCCCGGATAGGACAGAATGGGGATTTGAATCCAATCTTTTTTGCTCGAAAGCTTCCAAAATTCTCCTCTTCCTCCCTGGAATCCACATTTCCAAGCTGATTCTTGGACATTTCCCTGGCAGCTCAAATGCAGTGCATCTCACGCCAAGTTCTTTGTTTTCATCCCTGACCTATGAGGCGGGAGGGGGAAGGAACTGAGATAGAGTGGAGGAGAAGACACGGCTTTCAGAAGAAGAGCCTGAGCGGTTACACAGCAGTGTTCCCTCACGACGAATGCTTCAGACATTTATCAGCCACTTCTTCAGAGTTACCCTTTGCTTTCTAGATATTCTGGATAACCTACACTTTACAGAGATTCAGAATATTTCTCATTGGAAGATTTACTGCTCTGGCAATTCTTCCTTATCAGCTGGATAAATTTAGTCCACAGAAGGACACAATAGCAGCCAAGGTGATATATAAGCCCCATTTAAAGTGTGTGTGTGTGTGTCTGTCTGTCTGTCTGTCTGTCTGCAGGTACACATGTTCAACAGCACAGGCTGAGAATTCAGAGGACAATCTTTAGGAGTTGTCTCTTGCTACCCTGTAGATACAGGAATTGAACTCAGGTCGTCAGGCATGTGAGCAAGTGCCTCCGTCTGCCGAGCCACCAGCAGACCCACGGCGCTCAGTTCATGGTTTTCAACACTGTTTTGTATCTCCGGGGGCATCACCACAGCAAATGACGCCTTACACTACAAGAGATGCGTGTCTGGCCTCAGTAATCACTGCGATCTCCTGGTTGGCACTTGGTGTAAACGTACAAACAGATGCGCCTGGCTGCTGACGGCTCTGCTTCTCACTATGGGTCGCCATGTTCGTGTATACTTGTTCTCCACGTGACTGAAGATATCTGAAAGATGACCGGGTCTATGTGGAATTCATAGTTTCCCTTGCCCCTGAACTATCTGGTAGGCCCACTATCCACACAGCAGCCGCATGGCGTGGATCACGGTAGGTCTCTTAGAGATGATTTAAAGTCTGTGGGGGCACGTGAGTAGCTTCTATGCACCTATGACACCATTTAGTATTCAGGACTCAAGCATCCCTGGGGTTTGGTATGCGAGGACCCAGGAGGTCCCAGAGGCAATCCCTACAGGTATTATGAACAACTTCTCCTCTGTTCCCCGACAGAGCCTCCTTCCATTCTGACTTTGCAGATGGCGTTTCCAGCTCCCTGCACATGCCTGGATGTAGACTGCAGATGCCCACACGAAAACTCGGCCGCAGGAGGCCTTCCTCACCTGCAGAGTGGTGCTCTGGTCCGAGAAGGGGGAGCTGAAGAAGGTGGTGACGATGCTCATCACGATCTCAGTGACGTACTTCTCCAGGACCGAGTCTGCATGCTTCCTGTCGCTTGTGTTGTTACAGGCCTGGGAAACAGAAGGAGGCTGGAAACTCAACAAGCAAGCCTACTCCAGACTATCAACAGATGACATTCCCCACTGATCACCAATCACAGGACAATCGTAAAGAGCTGTAGACCAGTATTTATCCCAGAAAGAATTAGAGCAAACAAACAAACAAATATCTGCATTGTGGAAAAAGAAGAAAACTCAGCTTGGGTGGCACACAGAAGAATAAAATTGGTAAGAAACTGGCATGGCTGTTCATTCACTTCCTGCCTGTACTCGGGAGGTCAAAACCTTGAGGAGTAGCATGTGAGACGGTAAGTAGAGAACCCAGCTTCCCTTAAAGGCAAACTGGCCCCAGATTTGTTATCTGTCTACTCTCCGTCATCCACATAATGAAAGAGGCAAAGGCACCACGAGGCCCTATGCTCCTTAATTCAATTAAAATTTTACTGAATTACAGAGTTTGGAATAGGAGGCTATAGCTTGTAATAAATGACCACACAATTTTAGTATGGAACAGGAGGCCACAGTAACAAGTGAGTGCACAGGTTTCAGTGTGGAACTGTAAGTCACATGTGTAACAGGTGAGTGCACAGGTTTCAGTGTGGAACTGTAAGTCACATGTGTAACAGGTGAGCGCACAGGTTTCAGTGTGGAACTGGAAGTCACATGTGTAACAGGTGAGCGCACAGGTTTCAGTGTGGAACTGGAAGTCACATGTGTAACAGGTGAGCACACCGGTTTTAGAATGAGAGATAATTTGGATTGTACCTGTCCACTATTTAATCTTTCTGCTTAGAACAAGATTAGCCCTTTCAAAGGTGGAAAAGAAAATTTTAAACAAATTGAATAGTTAATTGAATAGTTCTATACCTTGAGTTACAAAAAAAAAAATCACTTACATTACAAGAAGAAATAAGGAATTACTAAAAAGAAAAAGAGTAACAAAAGTATCATATGAACTGACCCTCCCACTCAGAACTGTTCATGGAAGAAAACTCACAACTTGCTTTTACAGCATTTCTGAACAGGAATGACAGACAGACCTATCATAATCACATGGCCATGAACATACACACACACACACACACACACACACACACACACGTGCGCGCGCATGCCTCACCCTGCAGATGTCCACGAGGAAATTCTCAAACAGCTTCCACATGTGATTGCTTGTGTAAATCTCCTTCATTTCCACCTCGGTGTCGACATAGCAGTGATTCAGGAAGTTAATGTACGCGATCTTAACCTGAAGGTAGAAAGATGCTCTGGTGACAGACAGCCCAGCTTACTCGAGGAGCCCATGAGCTCACCCCTCCTCTCCCTGAGATTCGGGACACAGTCTCATTCCACTACCTCTGCTGGCTCTCATTTCTGTGACTTTCTGACTTTCCAAATTCACTATTATAAAATCCAAAACCCCAAAGCACAAAGCTTCAGGGAGAGACTGTTTTTATGATCTCCAGGTAAGGTTTGGTGAAAAGATTCTGACCAAATGAGAAGCTCCAGTTTGACTACACTGTTCCTGCCTGCAAGAAGGCACCATTATTACATGGTTCAGGGTGAAAGATGTTTGCAGTGAGTGAAGCAGGGAAGGCATGACCTATGTCCACACAGAACATGGTTATAAGTATCCGTGGCAGCACCCTTTATAACTGCCAACATCCAGTGGAAAAAGCACACAACGGCGCCAGTGATGGCCGGAGAAACATAATGTGGTATCCGGGCAGCTTGCACGCCCTGTGAGAAACTGTGCTACGTGCAATCACCCAGCCAGAACAAGGTGTGCACGTGCGGTTTCCTTTACACTACATGAGCACAAGAGGCAGAGAAAAATCCCTCATTATTAAGCCACAGGGAACTGGAAGGAAACAGGGCTAGTCTGGGGTTGATTTTGGAGAGCAAAGATGATGATGGTGACTACACAACTCTGGCTCCATCTACTCATCTGTCCAGTGTAAACGAGAGAATTGTGAGCTATGTAAATAGCAAATTAACGGAGCCCTCGGGGCTGTGCACACTGAACCAACTGAAACAAGAGAGACCTGGTGACATCAGGGGTTGACACTGCTGTGACACAATGAGGGCTCCAGGACGGGGAGGGATGTCAGGGAGAACAAATCTTCTAGAATGAACTAGACTTTACCAAGATGGCTTGTAGAGAGGTGTCCCCTGGGTCCAGTACTAGACAGGGAAACAACCTAAATGCCTTTAAACTGATGGATGCATAATGAAAATGTGGGCTATATTCACAGTGGAATTCTAGTCAACTGTAAAGAAAAATGAAATCACGAAATTCTCAGGTAAATGGAGGGAATTAGAAAGTATTATGTTGAGTGAGGCAATTAAGACTCAGAAGGACAGATGCCAGGCTTTCTCTTATTTATAAGGCCCAACTCTCCAGATGTGAGTCCATGGCTTGGAGTAACTGGAGGCAACTGGAAAATTAAAAGGGACCATGGGGACAGAGGGGGACAGGAACACTGGAGCGGGATACAGGAAGACACAGTTGCTATGCAGAGAGAGATGGTTAAAATGGGTGAAGAGATTTATTTTATCTATAACACCTGTTATAGAGTTTTACTGTATTATCTCTGTACTACTATGTAGCCCAGGCTAGCCTCAAATCCACGGCAATCCTCCTACCCTTGCCTTCTGAGTGCTGGGACAATTAACATATGGCACCATACCTGGGTTTGCAGGAACTCTCTGAGGGTAGTGAAATTACAGGCCATTTCTATTTCTTACAGTTACCTGTAGTACCCCAATTTTGTACAATGGTCACTCATTATTTCTGTACTACGAGTTCTCACTTGAGAGAATTAAAACTTACAGGTGAAGATATCTCAATCCATCGTTAGCTTCACTTCTAGGCAGTTCATTCAGGGCACATCCTCTGTGAGGTGAGTTTGTTCCCCAACCCTGAGGTTTTTATCCCGCCCTTTGGGAGGAAGCAGAGACTCGCTTGCCTCGTGTTTTTTTTTTCCCTCACACAAAATCAACAGCCAGGAAAACACCGTTCCAGTGACACAAAATCTTTCTGCACCATGAGCCTGAAATCCGAGGGCGTACCAGGCCGGCGGCCACTGTGTCTCCGCTCAGCCCCACATGCTACTCACCTCGGGGATGCAGTCTTCATGAGTGACCACGCGGACGATGTCATCAAGCGGGAGCAAGGAGTTGCACTTGATCTCCGTGTACACATTCTTGCCCTCTGTGCACACGGCCAAGAGCTCCACCAGATGGATGTGGTACATGAGAGGACTGTTCTCATCCATCCGGTCACGCTCGGACCGCATCATCTGGATCAGAGTCTGGAAAGAGGCTCTGTCGTTGTAGAACACGAGGACGTCCTCTCCAGAATTGACAAGCTACACAGAGAAAAGTGTTCATTGTTGTTATAAGCCTGCAGGAGTGAGACAACCTTACACAATAATACAGTCAGAGGAAGAGACTTACTTTCCCACACAGGTTTGGGCCTTATCACTAAATTCATCTAGATCCCACTTGTTTCTGGACTGACCAACCAAATTTTCTTAAAGGCATCATGTGAGTCCAAGGATATGGAAGTAACCGGGGTGACCCTAACATCTACTAGGAGACACCAGTCTGCACACCAGACCATTAAAAGGAAGCAGAGACTGCTAGTCTGCATAACCAGACTGCTGTTTTTCTAGCTGAAATATTTGCATATCTTGGTATATTTTAGAAGGCATCCTGATGTAAATCTTCCATCCAGTGTCTTATGCCTTTAACCATAAGTTATCCACATCTAACTAAGAGTTTCCTTTCAGCCCTTACCAAAAAGCCAAGTCATTTTAGCTGGGTGTGGTGGCGCATGCCTGTAATGCCAGCACCCGGAAGGCTGAGGCAGGAGGATGATGAGTTCAAGGCCACACTGAGTTTCAGACTAGTCTGGGCTGTGTCCCTGCTATGTGGCAGAAGAAAACAACAGGGCAAAAGAAAAGGCATAATTCGTCTCCTCGGATGTGGCCTCTAATAAATTTATGTTAATATATATAAATTTTAGCACAACATGAATGTTTTTTAAAGGGCTGACAAAGGAGTTAAACTCAGTCAATACTATTTCCTCACTGCCAACATATCCTCAACTCAGGAGTACAGGATTTATTTTGGGGGCGGGGTCACTACTAGTGATCACGCCTAGAGCCTTGTGCAGTTATGCATGCTGGTACTGAGGTATATCCCCCTAGTGGTTTGTCAACTTATTAACAATTAATTTTCATGAATTCCAATTATGGGTCTAGATCCCAAGACAAATACTCTGCTGCATTATCTAACCTTTTTCTGCCTCTGTTTCTAAGTAAAAATGGGGACAAATGTGACCTCTGACAAAAAGTGTTGTTGGGTAGAATAAACAATTACACATTTCTCAGAACAACGTGCAGTCTACTGTAGGCTTCAAGTAGATGTTAGCTATTGTTCCTGTTGTCATTACCTTATCTAACCCACAGTCAGTAAAAACACTCATGTAACAGCACTGCTCCCCGGTCTTGAGATGTCAAGACAGGAGGGCCAATGCGGCCGGCTAGCCAGTGATGCCGCAAGGCATGTGTCCCTGAGGAGGAGACAACTCTGTGCCCCTGGAGCCACAGATGTGCATGGCCCAGTAAATCCTAGCACAGGGGAGTTTAGTAAACTTCCCTGGAAGCCATCACAGTGTTTGCAGGGTGGACCTTCCTAATCAAAGACAACAGTCACGGCAGAGTCAAGATCCAAGGGACACTTTTGCCTCCACCCTGCAGACCAGATGTTCCTTGTGAAACACCAAGTTGAAACTGCTCAAGCTAATTAGGCGAATAGTTAAATAGAAAGTCATAACTCCTAGAGGGGAACTGATCTCACTCCCATTTAATTTCTACATAGATGTCGGTCTATCATTCTTCCTTTTCTCTGGCTGAAGAGTCCAACCCAAATTGTCTTACAAGTAACAAATTTACTGCTGCCAAGAATCAGATCTTGCCTAAGCCTCGGATGTGAAACTATGCACAACCTTTCCTTCCATACCACTCCTCAAGAGGGCGCCAGATCACACAGAGAAGACTAACTTAAGTTTCTACAGAACACCAGATGGAGGTAGATGCAAAACGCGTGGTTGTCACCTCAGCCATGACCATGTCTTGGCACTTCTTAATGAATTTCCCTTCTGCCTTGACAATCGTCTGGAGAAACTTGATATACTGGACATTTCGACCGTGGGTCTCTATGCAGTGCACGAAGTGCTGGACCACTCTCTCGTTGATCTCACTGCACAGCTGGAAGTTGTTCATGAAGATGTGCTGCATCGTCACTGCCTCCAAGATCTAGCACAGGACAAGGATCGAGCACAAGCATATGGTCAGGAAGAAACCGGAGCAGGCTACTGAGATAAACGGCATTACTAAAACCCAGAGGCACGCCTACATCTGAGCAGGCTTCTCAGTCTTGTTTCACGCTACCCCACTAGTTAGCAAACTCCTTGATTTTTACAAGACACTGTCAAACAGCTTTTGAAAAGGTGTCCTGTGTACTGTACAGGATACCTTACAATGTAGTACAGCTCTTCTAGATTTATGTGTATAAATGTTTTGACTGTGTGCATACACGTACAGCCCGTGTGTACCTGGTGGGTGCAGAAGTCAGAAGAGGGTGTCAGAGCCTCTGGAACTGGAGTTAAGAGTAATTGTGAGCAACCCTGTTAGTGCTCGGAATGGAACTCTAGTCCTTTTCAGGAGCAATGCTCCAAGCCACTGACTCAGCTCTCCTGCCCAGCACAGCTATTCTACATCCCTGTGGACGCAGGCTTTTCTTTTTAGTAAATGTTACCTGCCAATTTATGTTTGATAACTCATCATGGTGTGAAGCCCTTGTCTCACCAACTGCCTGTGCCCATCAACTATTGGCCCTCTTTCTTTCTCTGTTTCTTTCTTCTTCTTTTTTTAAAAGAGGCTATTTTTCATTTCTCTGACTTCTTTAAAAAATTATTATAAAGATGTTAAGTATCAATTCTTTGCTGAACATATGTAATGCAAATGTCTTTTCTCACTCTGTGTCTTAGTTAATTACTCTTGGCTGCTCTTAATGATGGCATCTTGGGCATAGAAGTTGATTTAACAAGGTTCAGTTAATCGATATTTTCCTGTATAATTACTGTCCTTCGCACACAGTACTGTGACTTGCCAGAGCCAAGAAGACATCACACAGTATGCTCTAGGAAGTCCATTTTGTATGTTTTACCCAGCTATGCTCTGTATTACACTATGCTGGCAGACAGCTGAGCACGGCCAGATTTTGGTATCACTCTATGGCCCATCACCTGCCTCAGTATTTTATAAACCTAGACCTTCCTCACTTTCTGACGGACTTAATAAAGAGCTGCTGGCCAATAGCCAAGAACTGTCGGGCAGAGAGAAGGTCTGGGTTAGAATTAGGCAAGGGAGCATTTGCCAGCACGGCCCAGAGGAGGTGGGACAAGGAGAGAGACCGGGGATTGGGGTGGGGGAGAGCTGGCCATGTGGCAGTACACAGACAAGTGTTAATTAGTTTGTATGCTCTAGCTGAGAGTCTGCCCAGCTACAGTGCCTAAACTTAAAATAATAAGTCTCCGTGTCATCATCTGGCAGCTAGTGTGGTCCAAGGAAATTTGGTAATAAGTTCTGCTGAGTATGTGTATTTCTAAGGAAAAAGACATCTTTTGTAGTGTTATTTACAAAGCCAAAAAACTGGGCAGTGACTACTTATTCACTAATAAGGAAGTAAACATTTTTTTTTTAACTTGTAGCCATTTTATGGAATGGCACTTAGTAATCAAAGACAGTGAAGAAAAAACACTTATTTCTGATTTAAAAAGGCATCAGTGATGTGTTAAATGTACAAAAAGGGCAGGATGTAAGTTATGGTGCGTGTGAAGGCATATGAAACAGAATATGTTATATTTACTGAATATATCTAGAAATACGCACCTAGCAAACATGAAATTGAGAAATGTTTAATGTGGGCATATTACGCACTTAGCCAAGTACTGGGGAATGTCACTCTTGTATTGGTAATTGTGACACAGTGACAGATGGCTTTAGGAAATGTCTCTTCTTTGCCCTCCTCCATTTCCTCCTCTGTACCCATGACATCATAAACTCACAATATGGAGCATTTACGCTCTGACAGCTGGTCGGGACGGCCTCCTTTAGAATGAATGCTGGATTCTAACAAGTGCCAGAATACACAACACCAAAGGACAACTGGTCCCCACAGTCCTCCCAGTCCAGGCCTGCCGGGGCTCCCCACTCACCCCTGGGTTGAGAAACAGATTTATGTGTTTATGCAACAGAGCTTGATTCTGCTGGTTGCCTGCACAGAAATTCTGCAAAAATTCATGAGCCAGCCTCATGATCTCCTGCATCTTGGTGTCTTCAGCCTGTGGGAGAGGAGAGACAGGGAAAGCACTTATTGTGACACTGCCACTCCATGTTAATACCCTCTGTTAAGGTGGGTTCCGTGTACCCAGGGCACTGATGGTAGAGTAAGATGCTTGCCAGACCCCCTGAGAATTAGCCAGAAAGAAACAGACTCATGCCTTGTCTTTCCCACTGGCCACTAATGCAAACACAAAGATTTTGCATAACACAATTTTGACTTTGCAGAGTTAAAAAGTTCAGAGAAGGGTCCCACTGTATATCTTTGGCTGGAATTTCCAAATTCCTACTTCTGAGAATGGGTCCCGACGGTGGGGGAGAGCCCACCTCACTCCGGCTGGTACACACTCAGCTCAGCACACCCGTTCCACAGCCACGGGGAAGCACGGGCACGCACGTCCAGCAGCATGAGCCAGACACGAGAAACATTTAGATTATAAACTGAGACACCCGCACCCAATCTGCTGCCTTCTCTGTAACCCCAGCCCTATCTGTAAACTAAGATTTAGCTTTTCCTTCTGCAGAATGGGACGGTATCAGCTCTGAGCGGTCCACATTGTTAGTCACGTGGACTCTTCCACAGTTAAGACTGTGATTTCATATTAAAAATTTCAGTGCTAGTAAAGAGTTAAGAACCATTGTTATGACACATAAAACCGAGTGTCATTCTGCCCAGTTCTCAATCGCAAACATTTAAGGCGGTGATGGAAGACTGAGACTCCCCCACGTGGAAGGAAGCCCCCCCTTCACCTCCTACTGCATTTAAGTCCTAAAGCATCTATCACATCCTCCTCCAGGCAGGAGATTGACAGCAAAGAATAGAGACCTTTGTTCTGATCTCACATGGGCATGGGTGACCCTGCTGTGTGACCTGGAACTTTGAGGCACTGCTCAGGACAAGTCAGTGCTTGGTTCTGGTTTGAACTGAGGTCATCAAATTTACAGAGCAAGGTAGAACATTTTTTAGGATTAGTGAGTCAAGAAGCTAAACCCTAAACACTGCAGGTACTTATGCAACCATCTGGAAATGCAGCAGCTATTCTGAGCTGACATGCTAGGCGAAAGCAGGCAGTGGGTTGGAAGTGCCCCATATTTATATCTTGTCAACTCTGTCCTAAAAAATAACCCTGGGAGAAGGCAGGACAAACCAATCAGGAACAAGCAATACAAGGATTGTGAGCAACCACTATGGTTGTGGGTACTATGCCTACCTCTAATTGGTGGGCAAAAGTTCTAGGTATAAGAAATCAGAGGACTGGGTGAGAGAGGTAACCTGAACAGTCCTGCATGCTTCCATGTCTTCTACTAAAAAAAGGAATCTGCTGAGCTCAGGGTGGGGAAGAGCTTTTGAGGTTCAAAGGGCATTTTCACAAGGCAGGCAGGCTTGGAAGACATTGTGCTACACGATGTTACCTGGTGAGAATCTCTTACTGTTGTCACAAACTGGAATGTTTGTGCACCTCTCATAGTGAGTGAGCAAACACAAACACACACACAGTTCTGTCTTAGAGGCACCAACTCCAGATCAATCTGGTTGTCCATACTTTAACACTGCTCTATGAATGGCTTTAATGGCTATCATTAAAGACAAGGGCCAAGCTATGGCCACCAAAGCCATCTCCCCATACTACAAACTGGAAAACTATGGATAGCACCCACACCTGAGCTAACTCCAGAATACCTACAAGTCTAATTTCCTAGAAGGATCCAGTGTGCGCTCTCCTGGTGGCTGGGGAAAGGCGCAGCTCACCTGACTCACAGCCTCTCCATGACTGAGAAGGCAGCTTCTACGTATGCACTATTTATAAAGTAAAGCAGCAGACCCAAAATCTATCACAGGGGAGCCAAGCTGGCCTTATACACACAGATGTATACCCTGAGCCTTTCTGGCCAGTGTCCTCACTCAAAGCAGGGTTGATGACATCACTGTCTCATCCACATGCCCATAGGACATGGGAGATAAACACCGTAAGGACTGCAGCAAAGTGCTATGGGCCTCCAATCCCCCAGCGCGGACTTCCTCCAGGGCTGCTTCACCAAAGGCTTAGCCTTTGGGATTGTTATGGAGCACAAAGCACTCCAGAGTCATGCCCAACTTCCCTAGGCCCCAGTTGCCCAATATGTCATGTGGGAAGACCACAAAGTCTCACTGCTATGGCAAGATTTGAATGAATCCCCAAGAGTCTGTCTGTCTTCATAGATGAGGAACAGTGAGGTTTCTGCCCGTGCTGACTGGCTTTTCAACAAAATCCAGCTCTATCTGGAAAGAGGGAAATTGAGCTGAGGAACTGCATCCATCAGCCTGGCTTATGAGCAGGTCTAGGGGGCCATTTTCTTGATGAATGATGGGGGGGCACAGCCCGCTTGGACAGTGCAGTCCTTGGGCAGGCGGACCTGTATTGTACTAAAACCCAAGCTGAGCAAGCCATGGAAACAAGCTGGTCAGCAGCACTCCTTCATAGTCCTGCATAGTCCTGCATAGTCCTGCATAGTCCTGCATAGTCCTGCATAGTCCTTCACAGTCCTGCACAGTCCTGCACAGTCCTGCACAGTCCTGCACAGTCCTGCACAGTCCTGCACAGTCCTTCACAGTCCTGCACAGTCCTGCACAGTCCTTCACAGTCCTGCATAGTCCTGCATAGTCCTGCATAGTCCTTCACAGTCCTGCACAGTCCTGCACAGTCCTGCATAGTCCTGCACAGTCCTGCACAGTCCTGCACAGTCCTGCACAGTCCTGCATAGTCCTTCATAGTTCTGCACAGTCCTGCACAGTCCTGCACAGTCCTTCATAGTCCTGCATAGTCCTGCATAGTCCTGCATAGTCCTGCACAGTCCTGCATAGTCCTGCATAGTCCTTCATAGCCCTGCATAGTCCTTCATAGTCCTGCATAGTCCTGCACCCGTTCCCGCACCCGTTCCTGCACCGAGTCCTTGCCTTGACTTTCTTCCATGATGGGCTATGACCTGAGAGTTGTAAGATGAAAGAAACCCTCCCTTCTCCAAGACACCTTTGGTCATGGTGTTTATTTATCACAGCAATAGAAATCAAATCAAGACAGTATGCTCTTCTAAAATGCAATCTCTTGGAAGAAAGCAAACATCTAAAAAAAGAAAAAAAGGAAGATGGTGTTGGAGCAGGGGCAAGGCTTGGTCTAAATATACACTCAGATGATAGGACACTGTCAAGAGTTAGAGCAAGTTCCACAGAGTTCCACGTGCCTCCAATGACTTGTTTTACTTTGTTTTAGTCATGTTTCAGACAAAGGCAGTTAACACCAGCTAAAACACACATACAAAACCTCTGGTGTAGATCTAGCAGTCCCCATCTAGGAAGGGTTGGGTGTGACAGAAGAACGAGATCTTTATTTCTTAATAGAATGCAAACATTGGAGCTGTTGGGGAGAGGTGATCTGTCTCCTGTAATTACCTGGACTTGCTTTAGGTCACCAGCACATCCTCGGCCCTCACCCACTTCACCCGGTTGTGAAGAGTTTGGGGCGGGAATGCAGCCCACCCTGGAGAGCAGCGCTCTCTCACCTTCTCATAGGGGATCTGCAGCAGCTCCAGCACCACGGCATGCGCACCCATGTTCCTCAGCAGCCGCTGCTGCTGCTTCCTGCTCTTCCTCACCGACGCGCTCTCTTGCACGCAGAGCTTGCTAAGTCGAATCAGAATCTGAGAAAAAATAAATCAACCACATAAAACCAGGTACTGTAGTGTAAGGAGACACCTTACATACAGGTCATAATACGTTCACAACTTAGGACAGGGGCATTCCTCCAGCACGTAGTATCTATGCTGATTGTACAAAATCTAATCTATGTAAGAAAAGTGTGTCTTGCTGAATAAGTGGCACACCTAGGTTTCAATGGCCAGTGAGATGGGTTCATGGGTCACTTAGATGATCTGGCTATGCAACAGCTGCCAAGACCTTAGGAGGGCTTCGCTGGAATAAACACCACAGAGCTTCCAAGCCCAAACTACTGTATGCAGAGACTTCTAAAGCTAAGCATGGATATAAACCCTGATTGTGCAAATAAATTTCTGATCCACTTCAAAACCTGAAAATAATGTAGTTCCTATTAAACAAACAAACAAACAAACAAACAAACAAAAGAACAATGCTTACAAAAGGTGAGAGACTGTGAACACATAGATAATACATAGCATAGCTGGGTTTTAAACTCAGACCTCCTGAGGCTGAAACCCAAGTTTTCAACCTAAGGGAGCTACCCTCTCTTCTCCCCAGTCAAATTTTACACAAAGAAAAGAGCTCATGTCCTGCTCATGTCCTGTGTCTTCAACTTGCAGATCTCTGACTAGAGCTCACTAGAGTCATCAGGACGAAGGTCGGCAGGGGCGCCTTACCTCTTTCACCACTCGGTAGTTGTAGCTGCTGGTGCTCTCGTGCTTCCGTGGCTTGTTAGTCCCCTCCTAGGGGCCAAAAAGAACATATGCAGCAGGTGCCTCTGGTGGTCTACCGTTGGGTGAACATCACCCTTTATGAGCACACACATTGTGTGTTGTCTTTCGACAGTCAGGCAGCCCAAGATGTTCACCTATTCTTCACCCCTTAGAAGAAGATGTGGTGGTTGCGGGAGGCCATTCCCTACTGAGTCTCTTGAAGGAAATCCAGTGCTATTTCACTCAACTAAATCTCTCCACGGTTGCCCAGAAACACATCTAAACTTTGATTTTGTGGCTAAATTTCTAGGAGAATAGCTGTTGCCCTGGCTACTTAGCAAGCATCTCTTGATAGCAACCATCCTATCATCTATGTTTATATCTAAGACTAGAAGAGGATGCTGCCCTGGTTCAAGAAGCAGGAAAGACACTTTGAGACCTAATTTGGGGTGCACCTACCTCAGTTTTCTTATGCTCATTTTCACCAGAGGCTCCGTCCATAGGCTCATCGGGACCTTGGCCTTTGTATACCCAGAGCTCAGACTTCTCCACAATGGACCTTAGTTGGTCCAAGTCCTGCTTGATCTGTTTGTAGTTGTCCACATCTTGGCTAGTAACCAGCAGTTGAACCTTAATGAATACAATATCTTAGTTACATGAACCTTAAAACAAACAAACAAACACACACACACACACACACACACAGAGAGAGAGAGAGAGAGAGAGAGAGAGAGAGAGAGAGAGTATAACCCTTTTACTGCACCTAGCACCCAAGAGCTTTCTGATACACAATGGCCACGCTGGTCCACAGGAAGTACCTGTTTGAAGGCCTGAAGGACCTCCTGCCTCTGGCTGAAATGCCGAAAGAGGAGCTGCAGGGCCCCAGACACCAGGGGAGGGTAGTCATGCATTGTGAGGTGGAGAAGGACCCTGAGGAAGGTTCTGCCACCATGGTCGTCCAAGTCCAGAGGTGTGTTCTCTTCACTACAGAAACACAGGGAAGAAGAAAAAGAGACCAAGTAAAACTACAGGCCCAGGATCACGCCCGTGAGCCCGACAGAGCTGCACTACAGTTCAAACACGACTCCATCCAATGGGACCTCATTCTCAGCGGCTTCTTTTTTTATAAACCAATCATGTTTTACCCTCAGCTCCACTGTTAGAAGAGGAGACAACGATGATGTTTTAATTCCCTAAGCCAACAGGACTAACATTGTAAGATGTGGAGACCTCACTTCCACTGGGCTTCATCTGTGCGCCAACATCTACAACAAATGTGCGCCTTCTAAGCTCCTTGTTTAAAATGCTATAGCTTAGCATTTATTAAACCACCTGGTAATAAAATAAAACCAGCTTTGTAAATATCTAGTCTGCACTAGAAATATCTCAAAAGCACTTGCTTTCTGTTGGCTTGTCTTCTTGCAACATATGTTCTGGGAATCAGCCATTGCTCGTGAAGAAGCACAAACTGACCGTGTGGAGCAAGGTTGAAACCTTAGCTTTATGTATATGCCTTTATCAGCACCAGGAATATGAGCCAAACAGCCAGTGCGTACCATTCCCAGTTACCGCATCACATCAGATGCACGGCAGACTCAACAGTAACTTAGAACCGCTCAGCAGGGCTTCATGCAACCAGACAGCTGTGAGAAATACTTGGTGTTCGAATTCTTAAGACTTTTAGAGATGTGTGTTATGAAATCAAGTATGCTGGTTATAATCACTGTGTCCTTAGAATATTTACTGTAGATATAGGAGTTTATACTAATAATGTTTTATGTTAAAACTAAGGTCTGGGATATTAGGAGGCATTCCCATTAGGAATGATTAAAGAATACATTGTATTTTTTTTTTAACCTTTTGCTGCTGTTGGTATTCTTTGTTATTTATTTTTGCTGTTGTGGGATAGCTTGGCTAACAGTGGAGGAAGTTAATGATATTAGTAACCTCTACCTGATGTGACCCCTCTTTCTCTACTCTTTTGACCCACATCATGTGAAAATACCCTTGCAAATCTATACATGTTAGGACATCTTAAATCTTTTTGTGTCCTAGGCAGGACACCACACACACACACACACACACACACACACACACACCTGTCCTAGGTAGGAAATACATGCACACACAGTGCACCACCTTAGTTCTACGACTTAGTAATTCCAAACAGAGCAGTACAAGGACCTGAGTAATATGCTCAAGAAAAAACCCTGTGAGAATCAAAGAAGAACTGCCGTCCGCACTCTGAACTACCACACAAAGAGACACTGAAAGCACACTTGCCTTCCTCCAAAGATGCCCTCTGCTTGTTCTTCAATGTGTTCAAAGTCGAGAGCGCCTGCAGGGCGACAATACACGAGGTTAGACACAACAAGGACTGACAACGTGTTTCTGCCAGCCTTAGCCTGATGTGCTTCAAAAGCAATGCGCTCATGCGGCCCTCAAATCTGCCCGTCATAACCTACAAAGCCATGGCCCCAGGCTAGCCCAGATGACCCTCACACTTGTCATGTTTTTGTTTCTAAAGAAGAGTGATAGCCTCACTCCAAAAAATACTTGTGCTGTCTGGGAATCACAATTACCACCGTCTTTCCCTTAGCCTTCTCCGGTGTCTATGGCTGAGTTGAACTTCAAATACAGAACAAAAGTTGCTGGTGGAGAATATTTTTGGCATTGTGTTGGTTTTGAGTTGCTTTATAGGAAACTCCAACACTATAAAACTCAGGTGTCTTCAGTCCCTAAAAATGTACCCCCAGAAGCAATGTTTTTTGTTTGTTTGTTTGTTTGTTTTTGTTTTTGAGACAGGGTTTCTCTGTGTAGCCCTGGCTGTCCTGGAACTTACTCTATAGATCAGGCTGGCCTTGAACCCAGAAATCCGCTTGCCTCTGCCTCCCAAGTGCTGGGATTAAAGGCGAGTACCACCACTGCCTGGCTTTTTGTTTTGTTTTTCTTTTGCAGTGTGTGTGTGTGTGTGTGTGTGTGTGTGTGTCCCCTCAATATACTCTTGGTCAAAGAGCCTTTAAAATACTGCAATCCTCAGTCTTTGAGCCCAAAGTGGCCTTACACCCAGGTCCGCTCTATGGCTGAATCCCATGCTGGCCTCACTCACCTGGCACGTTACTTGGCCCTTCTTGGCTGCTGTTTCCAGAGGATGTTTCTGATGACTGGGAATTGCTTTCATCAAACTCCCGCTTAAATATACACAGGAGGCAGGAGATCCTATAATCCAATCTCACATTCAAAATAAACTAAAGAATCAAGGAGAAATGGAAACACGTTGGTTACATTAATAGGCCATCTTTTACACTTTGCCAAGCTGCTGCACTCTGGCACGGCCTGGTATCAGCTGCATCAATTACCTTAAGCACTGAGTCAAATATTTGTCTTAGGTTTCAACAGTCGTTTTAACAACAACAGACTTCTAAGGGGCACATCCTGTCTGTCCATGACACCTTAGCTTCCGGTATAGACTTTGGCATCTGGAATTAATACCCAGAATAATACATCTCTCATACCTCCATCCTTTACAAAACAGGACTATATTTCAGCAAAGACTGAAAGCCAACTCTGGGCCTAACCAGAGATGAAGATGGCTTTGAACTGAAATGTACTGACAGAAATTTTGCTTTTAGTTCCAAGAATTAGCTTCATTTATATTTCTGATTGTCTCCTTAGGATAGGTATAGGCACTCTGGGCTCTTGTTTTGTTAACTTCCTATATTCCCCATCCCTATACTCCTTAAAACACTTTCCAAACGATTACAGCAAGAACCCAAAAGAAGAGCTAGCCAGCTGCATCGTTTAGGCATCCTACTGACAACTCTCCTTCCTCTTTCCTAGCTTCTGCTTGGCCCTCTGGGTGATCTTACCCAATTGCAAGCTGTCACTGATCCCACATGGAGACAGATGTTTGACCTGTCTCCAAGCTCTTACTCCCCGTTCCCAGTAACTGCTGCACATCCGGTTTGGTATCTTCCCAGAACCTCAAATTCAGTACTATGCAAAACCAACTAGAGTTGTTACATCTAGGTGTCAGTTTAGCTAGATTTAAAGGACACCCAGAGGCTGACTGGAGGCTGGGAAGATACACAGAAAGGCTGGAAGATGGGCAATGAGCAGTTATTAGTGAGGAAGGCAGGCTTCCTTTTGTTTGAATATTTTTTAAGTTGTAGAATACAGCAATTGGCATGGCAGATGGAAACAATCATGTTAAAGAGGACAGACTAATAATTCTCAGAGCGAGCCAAGTCCTTGTGAGTGGAGGGGGAAAGTCAGCTGGAGACTCTTGGCCTCACTACATCTCTAACTCCCAACAGCTTGTGATGATGCTCTCTTTCTGCTCCATGCAAGGCATTTTCAGCCCCAAAGATGTTCCTCAGCAGAAAGACTCACATTAGCTAAGTTGTAAGAGTAGACACGTGGTAGGCATGATGTATCGGCTGTCACTTAATGGTCTAACTGAGAAAGAGATGGCAATGGGTATTGACTGATTCAAGCTGGTTTACCATCTCCCTTTTCCTCTTGAAAACAAGCTATTTCCAAACTTGTCCCTACTTCAGACTCTTTGCATTCTCTAAATCCTAAGACTTCCAAAGTATGGCCATGGGCAGCGCACTGCATCTGTGTGTGTGGAAACTATTTTCTATTACAGAGGTCTTCTCTCACAACACACACACACAAAAAAAAACCTTTATCTTAGCTTAGGGTGTCCTCCAAAACAGCTGACCCTTCTTTTTTAAAACTGAGAATTAATTTTTATTATGTATGTATGTATGGGCCTTTTGTGTGCATGCTTGTCTGTGTACTACTTGCATTCCTGGCTTGAAAAAAAACCCATCCAGCTTCCTAGAACTGTAGTCAGAGATGGTTGTAAGCCAGCATATGGGTTCTGGGAATCGAACCCAGGTCTTCTGGAAAAGCATCTGAGTTCCTTTAACCATTCATTGATCGTTTCAGATCCCAGCTGACTCATCCTTATGTTTTAACAACTCAGCATTGATTTCTGGATGCTGTGTGCCTATGCTCCCTGTCAAAACAAAGCTTTGTAAGATCAGAACTTTAATGGATTTTGTTCCTTGCTGGCTCCCAAGTGCTAAAAGGGAGGTGGTGTGGAGTTAGTATCAACTAACACTCACAGGTGAATAGGTAAGTGGATATAAACGGTAGAAAATAGAGAAACAAAAGGAACAGGAGGGGGGAAAGAAGGAGAGGAGGAGGAAGAAGAGAAAGAAGAGGAGGAAGAGGAGGAGGAGGAGGAGGAGGAGGAGGAGGAGGAGGAGGAGGAGGAGGAGGAGGAGGAGGAGGAAGAAGGCTTTGCAATGCTAATAGAGTCCTGGAGTGACTCTAGGTACAGTGAGTGAACTCTAGGCAAAGGCTTGGTCAGAGAAAGGGAAAGCAGCCGTGATGTGAAGCTAAGGGAACTGAAGAAGTTCTGGGACGGCAGAATAGATATAGCCATGATGGGGAAGGGCTGGAGATGGCAACAAAGAATTAAAGGGAGCAATTCTGAAATGATACATAGGGATGAGCTAACATTTTTGCAATTTTTTCCCCAGGACACCTTGGGCCGCTATCAGAGCAAAGAGGGGAGATATGAAACAGAGATCACGTGAGTATCTTGTTCCTTGCACCATACCTGGAGTATTTCAATGATCTTCAACTTGGTGTCCATGACCATGATGTCCTCTTTCTCTGGCTCTGCCTGCTTCACATTTCCTTCAGGGGCAGCAGCCATGGGGGTCATGGGCAAAAAGCCTCCTCCCCGAAGCACCACCTGGGTCATGAGCTCCCCAACTCCATGGATAGATCTCATTACGTTACTGCCTAGAAAAGGCCAAGTCAAACCATGGTCATGACAACTTTGGAGAGAGCCTGAAGAATCTGATTGGGGTATGGGCTTTTTAAGGCAAACTATTTAACACATCCCTGTTCAGATACATTCTCTTGACCCAAGGAACCCAGAAATGTTAATAAAGCATTGAAAATTTAAGACTTGAGATTAGCAAACATCACAGTTTTGACATCTCCAGGTGTTGTTTCTTTACTAATTCCATCACCAAGTTCGACTCTGCACCAAGGACATGGGCTTGTGATTGTTCACAGAATAGGAATTAAGTTAGCAGGACACAAAAACCACTGCTTCTAACTGCTGCTCACCTCTGAGTCTTGGTGTCCTCATACAGAAATGAGCTCTATAGCAGAACTCACTGGTATAATGCATGTCAAATGGTATCATGCAGTACTTGGCAAATAAGGAGAACCAAGTCAAATGCCTTTTTCATCCTAGCTATAGAAAACCAGCTAAGCATATGACACATCATGGTTATTCTATGCCTGTTCTCACCCCACAAATACAGCATGAAATAAACATAAACGAGGATTTTTCTATTCACAAGTGAAAAGGAATATCAAGATGTAAGCTTGCACTTTAGTTCATCATATAGGAGTATCATCCTCAAGTGTCTCAGAAGCATGGAGAACAGATGGCAGAGCATGGACTTTGGAGGATGAAATGGACAAAGCACAAGGTAACTTTCAAACTATTCAGTAAGACACAAGGAAAATTTCTAGACAGATGCAAGGGAAGAACAAATTGCCGAGAATGACCATCAGTGATGGGCACTGGACTTAAGGGAACGCTTCCAGACTTCACTTCTATTGGTATGTTCCCAATGGTGAGAACAGACAAGGACAGGACAGGATGTCACATGGTAAGGCATGGTATGGATGAGACAGCACAGGCTGGGAGGGCATCTGTCAGCACAGACACTTCAGATACTCACTCTTCAGCTTCTCCTCATCATTGTTACCTTTATTCTCTTCTCCTTTTGTCATCTTGCTAATGGGGAAGATAGTGGTCACATGGACACAGTCTAAGATTGCCAAGAGGATCTTGGTTAATCGGAGAAGGTCAGAAAAGTTGTAGAAGCCAAAGTATATGAGATTCCTGGCTAAGTTCACAACCTATTGCATTTAAAAGAAGAAGAAATTAGGATTCAGTGACCAGTGCTCTCGAGTTCCACTTGATACTCACTAGCTAATCACGATAGACTGGGCCCTTCTCTATGGCCAGAGAAGGCATACATCTGGATTTCTATTTCTGATAAAATTTTATTTCGATTCACAATTAGGAAAACTAAGAAATGAAAGCTTGCAACCCTACCCATCCACCTTGATGACTAGATCACAAAGCAGTGGGCCTCATCAACTGATATTCTGACTTCCCAAGAATATACCAGATCATAGCCATTAGGAACACAGATAAGGGTACTTCATGTCTCCAAAATATCATGCCTAAAGAGTGATGGTTGTCTTGGAAATTATTTAATGCAAAAGTTAACAAAATGTATGTTCCTCCTGATGACACTATGACATCCCAAGCATGCCCTTTATCTCCTAACACATTCAACAAAAAGTGCAGAAGCCCTGTGACTCTCCATTTGCATGATTCACCTTCTGTGTTTCTATGAAGCTAAGTGACTGGTAACTCTTCTATTTTGTGGAAAGGAATCCGAACCAAATTCCTTTTGTGTTTCAAATTGAGAGAGCACTGTGATACAATAGCCAAGGATTAAGATACTTTCTACGTACTCCACAGAAAAATGAGCACTGATAACAAAATTTCACAGAGCATTTCGCTATGCCTTACCTCAAATGTGAGCTTATTTTTCTCCTTATCAGAGAAAGGGAATCTTTGACAAACCACATCTCTTAGGTATTCCTCCACAAACTCCATCGTCTGTGCAAACCTCTCTTTAATTTCATCTTTGGATGCTCCACTGCTGTCATAGCTGAGAGGAAGAGACAGAGAGAGAGAAGGGAAACATCAAGCTCTTTCCAGGTAGGCTGTTAGGCTGCTTAGCCTTCAAAGAAAGCATCCCCTAACCTGACCCAGACTTCTGTTTCCTTCCTAGCATGTATGCTTACAAATCTACCTCATCATGTTTACTGTCTGTCTTTCCCCAGTATAGTGAGGTAGTTTTCTAGAGTCTTCACTAATATTCTCCAGTCTTGGGACAAAGTACAAATTTAGATATTTCCAAAAGGAAAGAAATAAACAAGAGACAGTAAAAATGCACCCTGGCACCTTATTTTCTTGAGGAATTAAACAGCATTTACTAGCTATACAATTCTACTTAAATACTAAAGGAAAAAGGTTCTTCTTTCTCTTATGATTTCACTAGGTCACCTCTGTGGCTTCTCTGCTGCTGCACAGAACATTAAAATCACGGGGTTTTAAAGTGACATAAGATCTCTTCAGGAGCTGGACCCAAACTTACTCATCAATGGCGATCTCGGAGGGAATTTCTGACCACAGACGGGCATATTTCACAGGAGTCACCTGCTCCTGGGGATCTCGGTCCACATGCATGTGAAGCATGAGGCGGCAAAAGGATGCCCTGAGGTCGTAGGGGAGGTTCTCATCAGACATGCATCGGAGAATGAGATCAACATCCAGTTGCCCGGATATTTCATTGATGGCCAGGTACTGGCGGTCCAGACACATCCTTGCAAAGAGGTTCAGCTGATACCTGAGGAAAATCAACAGAAGGCTCGTGCTCAAGAAATCATTTACTCGGTTGGGGTTTATAGAAGTGACATATGGCCATCACACTTATATACCAACATCGCTAAATGACTATTATACACACAATTTTGGATTCTGAACTAAGGAGATGGAAGAGAAGTTCATAATATGTCAGAGTAAGGGTCAGCATCACTAGTCATACATGTGTCTAGCTATAGTTTTTTAATATTTTTTTTACTTATTTATTTATCTATATTTTGGTTTTTTGGATTTGGTTTTTTTTCGAAACAGGGTTTCTCTGTATAGCCCTGGCTGTCCTGGAACTATGTAGACCAGGCTGGCCTCGAACTCAGAAATCTGCCTGCCTCTGCGTCCCAGAGTGCTGGGATTACAGGTGTGCGCCACCACCGCCTGGCTGTGTCCAGCTATGTTAAAGCAATCATGTCATGTGATTACATTCACCATCTTTAGCTTATAGAGAAAAATGACAAAGCCTGAAATGATTATCTTTCTGTTCCCCACTTTCCCTCTACACCCTCTGTATTTCATACAGTACACCAAAGGCCATGCAGAAAAATGTCAAATATACAAAAACACATACCATATAAAGCATAACTAAAATTCTACAATGTTTTTAGTGTTTTATGTCATCAAAGTTACTACTGGTAAAAATGTAGATGGAATCATGCAATGTAGTACTGCTTACTAAAGTTAAAAATACAAGTTTCCATCAACCCATCTCTTCACAGGGAGTAGATACACATGTACACAACATTGAGGATGTATCCTCACATGAAGAACTCAACTGTGGCAGATGATGGAATGCCAAATGTCAACAAAAAGTGACATATTAGCACACGAAAGGCATACAGCAGTCAAAATTATAGAAAGGGTTTACCTAGCCGTATTAACACTGAAGTTATATTTTCATATGTATTTCAGAAACAATGCTAAGGAGCGCTTCAGAATGGTATCTGTTATAAGGTATCATTTACAAAATCTGAGCAGTAGAAAATGTATACACACATGCACGTGTAATATAGTATAAACACAAGGAGTTGCTGTGGAGGTGGCTCAGCAGTTATAAGTACTTGTTCCCACAGGAGACCTAGGTGCAGGGCCCAGCTTCTACATGGTGGCTCACAACCACCCATAACTTTAGTTCCAAGAGATCCAATGCCCTCTTCTGATCTACACGGCAGTGAGCATCCATGTAGTAATGCATGGACATACATGCAGGCAGTACATAAAACTCTAAAAACATTGACATTCAATAATAAAAGATGACCATGTGTATAAATAGAAGAGTTTAGAATATAGGAGTCAGAAAAGGCACTTTAACTACAAAGTTTCATTTATCTTGTTAGGAAATACCAGAAGTACTAAGCTGTCTTCCCTTTTTTTCCAGAAGTATTTAGTAGTTAACTTCCTTTCCTTTTCTTTCCTTTTCATTGTTTCATGTGGCAAGGCTAAGGGCCTTCGAGCTGGGACAAAGACTAGGAACTAAGGAGGTCAAGAGAGATGGACAGTGGGGACATACAATGACGTCTGCAAGCAAACAGGGGACATCCCAGGAATGACAGCAGCTGGAGGGTGACAGCCAGAGTACCTCTGTGGTTTTAGGACAGAACTGAAAGCACACACCAATCATCCCTGCATTGGAAACGCACCAGACCAACATTTTGGGTACTAGTTTCTCAGTTGAGTTCTGCTAATCTGAAAATCTAAAATGCTCCAGAATCTGATTCCTTTTGAACGTCATGCTTGGGGTTCTAACAGTTCTATATTTCAATTTCAGAATTTTTAGAGTAGGGCTACATGGTGTGTGTTACTGCAAACCCCTGCCTTTTATCATAGATTTGCATACATGAACAGGGATAAATTCTGAAAACACAGGTGTGTGCACATATATAGAGAGATATGTTCCGTTTCTGTAAATATTCTAGAAGACTGGCACTATTATCCCTATTTTAAAGATAAGGACTCTGAAAGACAAGGGAAAACTCAGCCAAAGGAGAAAGGTTAATTAAGCAAAGAGATCAGGATTTGACCAGATACAGCATGAGCCCACAGCTGCATGCTACTGCCTGCACTATATACAGGCTTTACTGTTTATGGATCAAGTAACAGAGGCTGAGGCTCGCTCTGGCCCTTCTTACGGCATGGACAAAGACAACACTAGACTATGAGTCCGTGGTGTCTTCTACTTAATATTCACAAAGCACACATCTGACTTTCTGTCGGACAATCTTACTGCAGGACACCACATTATTACTTAGAGCAGTGGTTTTCAACATTCCTAATGCTCCAACCCTTTAATATAGTTCCTCCTGTCATGGTGACCCCCAACCATTTGCTACTGTTATGAATTGAAGTATGGGTTCTGATGGTCTTAGGTGACCCCAGGAAAGGTTTCTTTCACCCCCACAGATTGAGAACCACTGCCTTAGAGTGACCAACAAGGAAACCATCTGCTCCCAAGTGCTGTGCTGCGAAGCCTCTTAGCCCAGGCCCAGCATGCCTCCCACTCACCTGTAGTAGCTGAGGATGTCCCTGTCCTCCTTCTGCCCCTCTTTAGCATCTTGCGCCAATTCCCTAACACTCTTACTACGGATCTCCTTGCTGCTGTCCCTCCAGAACAGCCACACCTCCTCCTCATCTTCCCCGGCTTCAAGCGCATTCTCTCCAGTAGAAACGCCTTCAAACTCAAAACGAGAAAGAACCAACCTGTGAAAAAAAGAACAGGAGATGGAGCTCAGCTTTTATGAAATCCTTCAAAGTCTTATTTCCGTTCCAGCCGGGAGACACACAGAAAGCCACTTTGTGCTTTCTCTCTCCTAGAGGCAGAGCCACGAAGAATCTGTGGTCTTCATGTGCTTTAACTTGGGAATTCTCAACTAGCACAATCTTTCCTCCAGGTAGACATGTGGCAGTAGGGGTAACATTTTGGTTGTCACAATGCCGGGAAATGCTACAAGGACTATGCAGCCACAATCTAGGGACACTTCTGCAAACATTCTACAGTAACAGGATATTTTTTGCCATGAAGTCATCTATCCCCAATGTCACAGTGCCAAGGTTGAGGCACTTTGCATTAACACAAGTCCCCAAATTAAGTTACAACTAAGAAAAAACTGTACCCCTAAATTATACCTTAATTCTTTTAAAAACAGTCTACACTGCTTCAGTATAGTCACCAGAGAAAATGTTCTTTAATATCTTAATAATAAAAGTAAGTATCTACTATTACCAAAAGAGTAATAATAGTAATTATGATTAGTATCCACCACAACTGTAATATAGTATTTATATATAATAATTATAATAGAATATGTAATAAGCACTACTTAAACACTTTTCCTACATTTTTATTTGTTATGTGCTACAATGTGTAGACGTCAGTGGACAACTTGTGGGAATCAGTTCTCTCCTCTCACCATGAGTTTCCAGGGAACTGAACTAGGCTGTAAGGCTCAGCAACAGATAACCTCCACTCTCTGAGCCACCTCACCAGCCCATCAAACTTTTAAACAATGATAATCTACAACTCCTCCCAACACTGAATTAATATTAACACAATATTTGTTAGCATCTTTTTTTAAAGTTTTATTTATTTTATGTCTATGAGTACATTGTTGCTATCTTCAGACACACCAGAAGAGGGCATCAGAGTCATCAGATCCCATCACGGATGGTTGTCAGCTACCATATGGTTGCTGGGAATTGAACTCAGGACCTCTGAAAGAGCAGTCAGTGCTCTTAACCACTGAGCCACCTCTCCAGCCCTGCATCCTTTATTTTTTAATAAATGATAGAACTTCAATGGCTCATCGACTCTTTAAACTGTGTGTGTGAAATGCTCTCTGGTGGATTTACACAATTTTAGAGTATACAGAGTAAGTACAGAGGTCACATGAAAAGCAAGGTCAACGCAAGCTCAACAGTTCTTTTAAGCAAAGACTGTGAAACAAAACTGAAATGCTACCAAAACCAACATAGACAAACTCTGAAGAGGGAGTACATATTCCCCATGAGCACATACAGCCATTTCATATCCAACACATCCCACGGTTAGTGTATGTCCCTAGATGGCACTCACTTGGTCTCAATCAGGATGTCAGCATTGGTGGGATTCAGCACAGCTTTACAGATGAGTTCCTGGGTCACAGGGATTGACTTGTTCATGGATACACAGAGGTCAGAGAGGTAATCCAAGAACCTAACCAGAAAGACAGCAAGCAGGGTGTTATACACATGCCAGGCAGAGGAAGCCTGACTCTTCCTCGCACAGACAAGTCCTACATTGCCTTCTCAAGAGAAGTTAGGCACGCTGCACATTTTGATGGCAGTGACCACAGGAAGTTCAGATATGGTAGCTGAAAAGAAGAAAGCAAAGAATGAAAAAAATAATTAAGCAGCAGAAGAAAAATAACTGAGGCTAATGAAGAGGTGACAGGATTGCCCAGAAGAGAAGGAGGAGCAGGACGGGGAAGTTCTCATCAGCAGAAGACAGGGAAAGAAAGCACTGGGACCAGAAGGGCCTGGCCTGAAGCTGCCTGTGACAAACGCGCTGTCCACTGCTGTGGACCATCACTGGGAGACACTCCTCAACCTGGCTATGCCAGTTTCCTTCTCTGTCAGGAAAGACATAGTCGATGTTTTCTAAGGGGTTTCCTGAGGATTATATGTGAAGCTGCATAAAGACTGGCCTCAGGAGATGCTGTGGAGAGGTAACAGTGGCCATGTTTACAGCAGCACTGATGACACTGTACTGTGAACTGCTTCCCACGTCACCTGAAATCTCAGGGAAAGGAAAGTGGGGAGAGACAGGGAAGGGTTAAAAGGAATGGGGCAGATGTGTGGCATGAGAGGGTAGGAAGACTGCACCCAGACACAGGAAAGCATCCAGGAGACAACCGAACATAATAAAGGACACGGTGGCAACATGGGCAGGAGTTCTGAGAGCCACAAGGCCTAAACAGTGAGTGAGCAAAATCAAATGTCCTTTACCGCGTGCCATGTTCACGGGTATTTACCCATGCTCATTTAGCACATGAGGGAGTGAAAGTTGGGGAGAAAGGAGAGGTGGGCAGCTGGTCAACGCTGAAGTTGGGGTGACAGGAAGGGGTCCAGGATGGTGATCCGGCCTCTACACGTCACAGGGCCACTGGAAACTGAATGCGGCCAGGACAGGAGGC
The DNA here is from genome assembly GCF_947179515.1 of Apodemus sylvaticus. Lineage (NCBI taxonomy): Eukaryota > Metazoa > Chordata > Mammalia > Rodentia > Muridae > Apodemus > Apodemus sylvaticus. The sequence continues at coordinate 139,820,253 of NC_067473.1, read as the reverse complement.
CTAGTCCACACCACCAGGACAGTTACAGTCCATCATTTAGCTGCCCTGAGGCCTCCTCTTGAGTCCTCTCTGGTGCCTCACCTGGGCTCCCTGTTCTTTCGCACCAGGCTGACAAACGTGTCAATCTCTGCCGCAGTAATGTGCTTCTCCAGGAGCTTCCGGTTATTGTGGAGCAGGGCAGTGATGGTGTCCTCGGCCAGCACGTCATAGCCGATCTGCTTCTGCATGAAGCCAAACTGCTTGGCTATGTACTCCTTTTAGGGAAGGAAACACATCAACAGATGAAAAGATGGTGTGAGAAAGTTAAACGTTAGAAAAACTAGTGGCAGAGCCTGAGACCTGCGGCTCAACGGGCAAAGGGCCCTGGGCATCTTCAGCCTTCTCTACCTCAGGGAATGGCGGGGGAGGGGCGCTCAGATCCTTGAGCCTTTACCACACCCACCACACAATGTCGGCAAGCAAAGCCTTATAATCTACATGTGGATATTTTCAATGTACAACAACAGTTTTAATCTACTGATTTATATTTAAAATAGGGTTGGAAAAGTTCCCAGCATAGCTCCAGGTTCAATAAGACACCCTATCTCAGAGGAACAAGCAAGAGGGTAGTAGAGCAGGACACCTTATGTCTGCCCTGACATCCACAGACATGGATCGCACACTCACACATACATGCACATATACTATGCACACATGCAACCCCATATACATATACTATAAATGTAGTATCAATCTCAAAAATAGAAATCTCATTGAAATATGTTCACAAGAGGGATTTCTCAGTACTTCTTATACTTTATAAGATATTTTTAAAAAAATATTATATATATATTTTTTATTTTTTAAAACTGACATCTGAAAAAATTACATGTATAACTGTTTACAAGGTACTGTGTGATGCTTCTGTAGTATCTTCCTCAGGGATTCTGTGATACATGTTCTTCCCAGGCTTGCCAAGCATCGCTTTCCTTTTTACGGGCAAATTTATCAGTGCACTATTCTCTGTCCATCAAATGCAAAGGTACACTAACAGGTAAAACTCATATGAGTTGGGCATGTGAACTTCAGGGAGGAAACCAACAATCACTTCCTGTCCAACCTAATCCCCACCTGGTTCTTCCTGTAGTCTTGCTGTGAGTGTCGCAGGACCCTGTAGCAGAGTCGGCAAATATGTCTGAAAGGAGCATGGCGCTGGTCCCCCAGCTCCTCCAGCCGAAGCATTGGGCCATCCCCGCAGTCTGTGAAGGGGGCCTGCAACAGCTTGAAGATCTGTTTGTAAAAGAAAGAGCAGGCGGCCATCACTCCGTGTTTTAAACGCTAACTCTTTCCAGAAAGGACCACAACTAAAGGGAAAACGGGGATTGTATAAGATGGTTTCTCTATCTAAACGCATCGAGAAACTGACACCCGAATCTGTCAATCAGCTGGGCTGGGCACCCACTCATTTGTCGGTCCCTATACACAGGACACAGCATTGTTTGACAGCATGCAGGGAGAGATTTAGGGTGAAATCACACACCTTTATGACGTCTGCCAGGGACAGAATCAAAACAGATTAGCATTGATCCAGGCACTAAAACTGAAATTGTGAGGACTTGTTAGGCCAGGAGTCACACATGTCCACAGTTCAACTTTTGAACTCAGCTGTCTTTGCATGCACACACAGGTATAGGCTGACCTCGAACACTGGGCTGGCCTGCAACTCTTGGGAGGAGATTCAGTAGGTTTTGTAACAGATTTTGGGAAGTCTCTGCCTAGCTTCATGAGACTATCTGACCCCTTTCCTGTAAGGCAGTGTGACCTTGGCCACGCCAACCACAACTCTTGACGAACAAGATACAATTAGCCAGCTCGCTTGTGGATTAAACTATAGAAACAGCTATCATCTCATAAACATTGACAGTGCTCTCAGGGGGCTGCTGGATTTGATGCCTCCTGGACCACAGTCCTAAGACCACAATGAATGTAATTCTTTGCTATCAACCAGATGAACTGGATCTCAGGAACACTGGGTAACCATGCAGATCACGTCCAAAGTAAACATGCTCTCTCCGTGGGAGAACACAAAGCACCACAGTATCTAACACACTTAAGTTTTCTAAGGATTAAACAGAGAGCAGCTGTAAACATCAGAAGGACAGCTCCGTATGGAAGTGACCAACACTGTTTTAACCCCTCCAGGGATGGCTATCCTGGAAATGAACAGGAACATTAAGCAAGGATTCTAATCTGGCTTTCAACACATGAAACATCTGGGTGTAATTTATTCTTGGACTTCATCCTTGCTGAAATATGAATTTTGTCTATTACAGCCCAACGGGAAGAAGGATTTCCACATGTCAAATTCTCATGGAGAACCACTGGGATTTGGAACTATCTCTCTTCATTTTGATCACCAGCAAGTTCCAAGGAATAACTAAATAAATCTCCCGCAGCGTTAGAGAAACGCATGGCGTACACCCAGAGTGTGTCCTCCTCCTGGATTTGTCTGCTTCTCCCTCTAATTCGTCCACTTATTGAAGTTAATACTATCCATATTCAGAATCTTAAAGGTCTCTAAAGGCTCACAGTATGCCTGGTTCCTGATGTGGCAGTGTTGAGATGTGAGTCTTAGCCACCAGCAGATTCATAGCTGAATGGGTTTCATAGGAGAGGTGTGGTCACAGAAGCTCCCTCTCTGCTTCCTTCATGCAGGGGTTAGCAGACTACATATTCCCCGCCACCATGTATCAGAGGCCAAGAGTAACAGGACTAGTGACTGTGGACTGAAACTCCTGCAACTGGGAGCTGCAACAGACCTTTTCTCTTTAAGATTATGTTTTACCAGCTGTGTTGTCACAATGACAGAAAGCTGACTCCTACAAGCCAAATGCCATCTAGATACTTCCTGTAAGTGCATACTCCTTGTTCATGAAAATATTTAGAAGTAATCACTAAAGTTGTCCAGGAGACCAAATATAGGCCTTCTGAGTTTGTCAAATCCTGCAAATTCCCTAAACACCTGAGGTAACCATAAGGGAATATGGTACATTATATAATGTTTGAAGAATGCAAAGGTGTCACTGAACATTTCCTAGGGTACCTCACAAGTGGGCGCTCACTTGGCTCCAGTTCAGCGGATAGGGTACCTGTCAACTGGACGGAGGCACTGAGCCCTGAGAAGGCATGGAGCCTTACGCATCTGGAAAGGCTGCCAGCCACATCATGTCACCTGTACAGCAGCCCGAGCAAGGCAGAACTCAGACCCAGCAAGGAGAAGAGATTGTGAAAAATGGTGAAAAATGACAAATGAGTGGGTGAAGCAGATAATCTGGGGGCAGCAAAAATACTCCATGAATTTTCAGGCAATGATACTATGATAGTGCACAAATGCCATTATATATCTGTCAAATCATGTACACCTCCAAGAGAGGACGAAACCTTGTGAACCTTGAGTAATAGTGGTGTAGCAATCAATGGTCACTCCTGCAACAAACGCTCCATTCTGCTGCAGGACGTTGACCCTGGGGCAGGGGACACAGGAGGACACTCTCCTGGTGTTTACATTTGCTACACACTTAAAAAAAAATCATCCTGTAAGTCTTTGGGGTAAGAATCGTCCGTGTCTCTCTATATGAGAGGGGTCCCACCCGCTTCTCACAGAGCCCACCCTGAAACACACCACGGCTTACTGACCTGCTTGAGAATATTCTGTTCCCTCATCAGCTTCTGCCGCTCTCGGTTGGGCTTGGAGAAGACTACTTCAAGCACGTCTTGGCCAGAGTTGGTTCCGCCCGTGACAAAGTAAACCAAGTCTTCCAGAAGCTTCGTGACAGACCTTAAGATACAGAGCTGGCTAAAGGCACAGTTCAAACTTCCACAGGCTAGAAGCCTTGCCTAGAAAGGCCCAGGCTTTAAGAACAAGGTAAACAGCAGAGAACTCAGCTTTCTAGCAGCCTTGAAATCACAGCTGAGGCTGACTGCGCTGCATAATACAACTAAGACAAAACACAGCACACGAGGAAATAAAAGCACCCACTGAAGCAGCCTGTGAAAGCTCAGACCCGCCCCGCTCACACACAGCTCTTCTGAGTCAGATGCTCTTGCTTCCCAAAGGCTTTTTGAGTCTAGCCACCAGTGAGGACTGCTGCGTCAGCACACGCAGGGCGCCCTCACCTTCTCTCGTTCTGGGTGATGGTACCCTTCTCCAGCTTCCCAGCAATGGAGCCCAGCACCTTGCTGGCATCATTGGCAAAGTCCAGGTCCCGAACCTCAGCAGGAGAAACAGGAACTATGGCGAAGGCTTCCTTGTCCTCCTTCAGGGGAGAGGTACCGATCTAAAAGGCAAGGGAGTAGTATAGGAAAATCTTGACTGGGAAAGTAAGATGTTAATCAGATACTTAGTTTACAGGATATTGGGCAATCCAAGGAACTTCAAGTTCTCTTGGCATTAATATCAAGTTGACATAGGATACTTCTAGAAGAATGTTCTCCAAAGAGAAAATTAGTTTTTTGGGAGGACTGGTAAGGTAGCAAAGGGGGAGGTAATGTCTAATTTGTGTATATTCCTTATGCATGGCACTACTGCTTACATAGAGTCATTTCCACGGAGTGCACAGTATATGGTGAGAAAGGAAAAAAACAGAAGGAAATACGAGGGTGAACACAGGCAACAGGAACAACTCTTATAGCTTCCTTGGTCACAGGGAGGATGTAAAATTCTGAAAACTAAGTAACATTTCATTAATAGAGGATATGTAAATACAGAAAGTGGCAATTACTGACTCGACAGAACAGAGAGACTGTACCAGTCTTTCAATGTTTCTATGAAGCTGAGCACACCAATAGGAAAAAAATAAAATCCTAAAAAGAAAAATTCCAAGTGTATTCATGCTACGGAAGCTTAGCGACTGGTGGAGAAAAGAAGTGTTACTAAATGTGGGTGAGAAAACCTCTTTTAGAGACCCTGTGTGTGTGTGTGTGTATGTGTGTGTGTGTGTGTGTGTCTATTCCTTATATAGACTGAGGGGAAAATACTAATGATGCAGGGCGGAACAAACAAGATATCAATGTTCTCAGATACAAGCAAATATTCCCACAGCCAAAGTCATGTTACACATGAAATGCAGAGAATTTCTCAACACCAATAGAATAAAATAAAAGGTCTGGTTATTGTCAAAGCACTGAGTTTGTTTCACCAGGGAATAAACTCCTAGGCAATAATTTTTTTTAATCACTTCAAGTTTGATCATGATTACACTCTAATCAAAGCTAAAAGAAACGCAGCAACAGGACAACACTCCCAAGTTCCATATCTCCCTCCTTGTCGTCAAGGAGCCCTTTTATCAGAGACTAAGGGAGATAGCCAGGTTCTGGACTCACTTTCAGCATCACGGGTTTTTCCTCTTCCTTGTCAATGGGGATATTTGTGCTGTGAACCCAGGTGTTTGTACACAGGTGTCTGAGTCGGACGTAGGAGTTCCTAAAGGGAAGCAATGAAAATTATCAGACACAGGGACATTCTGGGTTACTCTACAGCCAGTGGTTAAAACACATCTTGTTAGGGAATGGGCTAACAAAAATAGTCCTCTACTATAGACATTGGGCAGAATATACTTGGGAATCAGTTGTTCCTGTCACCAATATGCTTACAATAAAAAGTAATTCATAAAGACACTAAGGTTTTAGATATGTGATATTTCTAAAAGATATCCTGTGAATAAATACTAGAAAGAGCCTGAGAGAGAGTCACAGAACTGGGTATAAACTACTGCATATTGTGATAACAGTTAATAACTAAAATTTTCAAAAGGCTCAATAAAGGAAAAGATGAAATCATAAAATTTCTGGAAGAAAAAATAAGTAAATTTTTATTTATTTTGTGGGCAGGATGAGCTTTTTAAAGTATTTAATAAAGTACAATTTTAAATTTTAAAACAAAAAGAAGGGTAAATTTGATTACATGGTCAAAATTTTGAATCTTCTATAAAGGAAGTGTGTGTGTGTGTGTGTGTGTGTGTGTGTGTGAGTGTTTACATGTTCACACAAGACTATCATTGGCCAGGCTAAAAGAAAAATAGAAACCTCACCAACTCCATTTTTTTATTTTTTTTCTAGAAGAAACAACAGCACAGGTGCAGCATGTGTTACAAAGATGTTCACTCAAGTGTTATAAGACTAAAAGGACTGTACCATCTAGTGTCTCATAAGGCAGTCCATTACAGGGTAAGGAATGGCAGCTTCTTAAAATAATGACAGATAACAGTCACTTAGCTGAAAACACTTCCACAACACAAAATTTGGCTAAGATCATACAAAGTAGATGATGGTTGTTGCCTGTATTAGAAATCACATGTTTTATGTGTGCCCAGAGACCTGTTGGAACCTCCATGAACCAGAACCGTTAAATGTAGCGGATTCCCTCTGGATAACTGATGCAGCTGCTACTTGCTGCTCTGTCCTTTACCAGGACTAAAAATCCTTGTTTCTTTATATGATGAACGTGCACTATGTTTAAGACATTTTTCAACAGGATTGTTGCCCTTCAAGAACTCGCAGTAGCATTAGTAAGACAAGATGAGAGTACACCACACAAGCAGAAACAAGGAAACAGGCACTAGAAATCACGTGGTTCCAAGACAGTTGAGGAAGACTCAATTCCAAGAGGATTGACACAGAAAACAGCTATGGACTAGAACTCGACACTCGTGTGCTAGAGACAGAAAGGACAGCGGAAGACATTCAAAGCAAGAGCGCCTTAGGACCAGGGCACACACAGCACACTCATGGGGGAGAGACCAAGCTAACCCTGTGCTTTCAGTGGAGCTTCATTTTCTTTGTTGTGACTCCCCTTCACATTCCAAGGCCAGAAGAGGGAAGCCCTAGTATTATTCACTCGGATTAGCATGAATTAAGATGATGTGCACAAGATATTAAACAGAGGCATCTGCAGTTTTTTATTTGAGTTTTATTCATTTTTCTTTATTTTCTGAGGGTAACCAAAGCTTGGGGCATAGCTAACATTGGATAATTATATTCCGTAGAGTTCTATAACCAATGTCATCAAAGACACAAAGTACATTCAATCAATTCTTCTGAAGTTGAAGAATTCCTAACACTTAACTCAAAAGTCATGCTGTCTGGACAAGCACATAAAACTCACACAAGTAGATGCTCTCCCAATGCTCATTTAAAAATATCCAACTATGTGTACTGTAATTTTATTATCTGGTTCAATATAATCTTCAAGGATTAGTCATTATCCCTCTTGGCTCTGAAGTACTCTATCTACTGACTATTGCAAAAATGCACTTCTTGGTACCATTTGGCAGACATCCGTGTGTCTAACCTTAAACACTGCAATCTGTAATAAAAAAAAATATACAACACAATTTTAAAATGACTTGTGGGTTAGCACAGTCATATGGAATCAGGATGGCATCCTAATACTCCTGTGCTGCTAATTAATGTTCCCATGTGTTCCTCCAATGGTGTGCCCGCACTGCAGAGTGCTAATATGCAGAGAATGGAATGTGTTGCTCGTAAGGTTACTAAATTTTCATATACTCAATGGATAAGAGACGCTATTCTCTTTTGGCTCTGAGGATGGCAGCCAAGAGCAAGAATGAAGAAAAAAATGTCAAGGTAAAGATCCAGCAAGATCATACATGAACACACCAGCAGACCACGCCTGAGCTTTTCTCCTCCAAGGCTACAATCACCGAGGCTTACAATCAGTGTTAGGACACCTGCTCGCAGGGGAAGGCGGCCATCAGGAAGCAGTAACGAATACTGAAGCAGCAGAGGCGGGGGCTTCCACCAGCAAACACCACCTAGCCAGCTGACTTCCTTCTCCTCAGGACCATGGGGTTTCCAAGGCACTGGAGAGCACAGGCTGACTACTCCCTCATTCTCTTTTTGCCAAGGAATGCACTAAAGAATCTCATGGGCAGTGGGAGATTTTAAATCACATCTCTCAGATCTTTACCAGCCTAACAATCTTTAAGCACAAACTACAAAGGTTACTCCCCTGTTTCAGGAAGTAACCTCCTAAGTAAGTAACATCCTCAGAAAAAAACACTAATCTTCAAAATTGATACAATAGAAAATAGTTTAAACTGCGATGTTTTTGAGTTCTGCAAACCAGTACCTATTTACATGATAGGTAGTAAATGAGAATTGAAGTTTTCAAAATACAATATATGCTCCTAAAAATGTTTTAAAATATTCAAAATGAGCTAAGAATCTAAGTGTAAACAATGAAAATGAATAAAATCTTGGAAGAATAAACCAGTATAAAATTTTGTGGCCATGTTTTTTTTTTTTTAGGCAAGAAGCCAAAAGCTGAAAAAGATTGAAAAATAAATTGAATCTATTTAAGACACCATTGAAGAACAAAAAGATAACATGCAAAAAAAATTGCAAATCATGGATCAGATAATATCTGGATCTAGAAAGCATACAAGTCAATAATAAAAAAGGATATATAACTAATATATAACATGAGGAACTGTACTAAAGGTAGCAGCATTAGAAAGGTTGAGAACCACTGTACTAGAGAGACACCACCTGCTCATCCACGTTCATGGATGCTCTATTCACAGCAGGTAGGACACAGGCCTCAACCTGAACATCCATCAGTAGAATAGATATGAAAACTATAGTACATATACATAACAGACTATTACTCACTTGTAAAGAAAAACAAAAGCTGTAGGTAAAGGGATGGAACTATAAAAAAAAATGATACTGAGTGAAGTAACCCAGACCCAGAAAGACAGTCACCCTTGCTCTCCCCCACAGACAGATCCTGCCTTCAAATCTGTGTTGTATGTGTTTAATTTGGAGCAGGGATGGAAGGCAGGCAACTAGAAAGTGGTCTTCTGCATGGAGAAGAGATTTTAAGAGAGGAGGTAGATCACAGGAGAAATGGAGGTAGGGATGTGGAAGACAGCAGGGAGGAAAGGCTTGGGTGGGGGAGGGGCATGGGGGAGGGGCACAGGGGCGGATTCAGAAGATGGGGAAAGGGGAGGGCTAACCCAAAGGAAGAGAATATGAAACCCCACATGAACGCCACCCTCAACATACACCAACTTAAAGGCAAAAAGAGTAAGAGCAGAGCTAGCAGGACACCGTGAAGTGAGAGGAGGAGATTGAAGATTAAAGACTGAGGTAGGGATGGCAGAGAGGGACAACCAGAACTCAAGATCTATGAAAAAGCCTTGCAGAAACCTGCCACTTAGTAAGCTAAGCTCATGGGTAGCGCACGCCTTTAATCCCAGCACTTGGGCGGCAGAGGCAGGAGGATTTCTGAGTTTGAGGCCAGCCTGGTCTACAGTGAGTTCCAGGATAGCCAGGGCTATACAGAGAAACCCATGAACAGAATTTCCCTGCATGAGAGGACAATGTTGCTTCCAGAAGTCTCAGGTTATGACATGAGCACTGCAGTGCATGGCATGGGATACCTCCTTATGAGCTGTTGGTAAAGAAGAATCCTAGTGCTCTCTAAAGTAGCATGAGTTATTGGCCTGTCCTTGCTTACCCACCACCACCACCTGCCAAGAGTCCTGCTGCTGAAGATGCCACAGGATCTGGCTCCAGGACACACGCAAGTCAATCTCAAACCTACCAAGAGACATTTTCCTGACTGCTGCTCTCACAGTGGCAGAGGGGGCTGTGCAGGCTGCTGAGGGAGAAAAGACATCCATGGTCTTACCCAGTGCTGGACCCTTCCTGTTATATTACAAACCTGCCAGGCATGATGTGCGCACTCAGGCAATGGTAGCACAATTGTTGTAAGGTAACTAACACTTTCTGATTGGATTTTAGGTCCATTCTACCAAAGAGAATTTTGTGCCTGTGCTATAAACTTTGCCAAGAGTTCATACATGGCTAAGGATGTCAGGCCCTGAAGCACAATCTGCTTTTCTTATTCTGCTAAATGGTCACACTATCAACATGCCTTTCTGAATATTCATACTTATACTGGTAGAACCACAGTAGATGAAGGCTGTTCTTGACTTTTTTTTTTAATCAGGGGAACATATTTTTGTGGAGAACAGAAGTCAGGGGAGGGAGGCATACCTGGCCAATGTGCTGAGAATAAGTGCTCAGCCTACCTGGAATATCTGTAGCTAATCTACTACTCCCAGGTCTCAGGGGACATACAGAAGAGGAAGCAGGAAAACCGTAAGAGTTGGAGAATGGGAAGGAACACTGGGAAATGCAGACTTCTGGCCCTGACATGCTTGTTACAGTATTATGGTTACCTACACAAGAGCCATTTTGAAGGTAACTAAAATAATAGGTTATAGATCTAGAAGAAAGCTGTGTATGCCTGTGGGGTTTTCCAAATGGACATCTGTGGCCTCCCTCAGATTCTCAAGGGGTTAACAAGCCAGCTGAGCTTCACAACTAGGAATCTGGCTGACTAGCAAACAAAGGCCTTCTGCCTTGTAAGGTTCTGTTCTCTGTGGGCTGGGCCTTACACTTGTCCCTTTGAGCAGGGACCAGAATAGCCAATGAACACACGTCAAGGATCCTGAATTCTGACAGCAACCACACAGACGTGGTATTTAGTTTCCCAGTCTTCCCCAGGCTGAGCAGGAAAATGGCAAGGTACAATACAACACAAAGGTATCTTCAGTGAGGGGCCCAGCAAAGCCCAATCAGCACCAGTGAGACATTAGCCACCCAGTGCACAGCGGAAGGGTGAGATGGACTGTCTCACTGTGAGACAACTCTGTCCCACCATTTACCAATATGGACTGCTACAGGACTCTAACTTATGACACTCTGCTTAGACTTCTGAGTCTCGATGTCTTCCTATAAAAGGGTGTAGAATTCATAGCTCACAGGACTTCAAACATGACAAAATTATGGAACTCGATAAATAATACTGTTCTTGATTTTGCTAAGAACAGATTTTTGACAAGATGTGTTGGTACACACTTTTAATCCCAGCACTTGAAAGCTAGAAGCAGGAAGACCTGTGTGAGTTCCAGGCCAGCTAGGGCTTCAAACTGGAACCCTACCTCAAAATAAATAAAAAACAAACAAATAAGTGGCTTTGGGGGCAGTAAGATGGTTCAGTACACAAAGCATATTACAGTAGCACAAGTATATCACTCAGAGAAGGTGGGAAGATGCCTCAGCAGTTAAGAACTCTGGCTGAATTTGGGTCCCAGCACCCACATGTGGCTCACAACTGTCTGTAGAGTCTATGGGCAGCTGGAAGCACATGGTGCAGTAACATATATGCAGGCAAAAACTCTATATAAATCCAATTAAAATATATAACTCTAAAACATATTAGAAGAAAAAGAATGGCATCTGAGTTTAAGCCCCACAGCCCAGAGAAACACTGTCCTCTGGTCACCATGCTTGCAACAGTGTACACACTCATTGACACACATCATGCACAACACCAAACTTGTTTAACATGATACCAAAGCTTGTTTAAAGAGTGTCTCTTCCATTTAAAGCACAGTATCAAATTATAATTTTGTTTGTTTCTTTATTTATTTTTTGAGACAGGGTTTCTCTGTCTAGCCTTGGCTATCCTGGAACTTGCTCTAGACCAGGCTGGCCTCAAACTCAACAGAGATCCACCTGTGTCACCTATCAAGTGCTAAAATTATAAGTATGCACCACCACTGCCAGGCTATAAAAATACATTCCCAGGCAACAAAAATAATAGGTTGAATAAAATAAAATCCATGGAAAAGAATATTGGTTTGACCTTTTAATATTTTAAATACGTTTTCTGTGCATACGGTGATTTTCACTTTTTAAAATTCTCTCTTCAATTATTTATCCAGTCAACTAAGAGACAGCCTAGGTTTGGGGATGGAGGAAGAGGTGTAAATTTACTGAGCTGCTTATGGATTGTTAACCTGAACATAGCACTTTTAAATGGTGTGTGTGTGTGTGTGTGTGTGTACACCTGCATGAATACAGATGTCAAAGGACAGACAGCCTTCAGCATCAATTTTCCCTATCCACAGCAAGAGCTTCAGGCAGTCTCTTGCTCACCACGACTAGGCTATCTGGCTTGGAAGCTCCCAGGCACTCTCCTAACTCTAGTCCCACCTTGTTGGAAAAGGACTGTGATTACAGATGCAAGCTTTTACACCTCTTACATTCAGCTTGACTTCAGCTATAGGGACTCAAATCAAGGTCCTTCAGCTTGAATGCCAAGCATGGTATCCCCTGTGCTTCTCCCAGCCCAAATACAGTGTTGTTTAAATAATAATAAAAAAAATTATCCTATGTATATGAGCACTTGCAGCGTTTATGAGTATCTCGTGCATGTCATACCCACAGAGGCCAGAAGAGGATATCAGACACCAAACAACTGGAGTTACAGATAGTTGAGAGTCACCATATGTATGCTGGGAACCAAATCTAGCTTCTCTGTCCTCTTAACCCCTGAGCCATGTCTCCAGCCTCATAAATACAGTACCTTTTACCCAGCTATCAACGACTTACCATTGATGACCCATACAAAACTCGGTGTCATGTTAGAGCCAGTCCAAAGGCTTAACTACCTCCTTCATAAGTGCTTTAAGACACGTCCATGATGCTTTGTATTCCAAAAAACACATCCGGGTCATCACAACCAGCCCTGACTCTCTTGGAATAAGGAATTTGAAAATCATACCTTGGGACAAGGCTGTCACCTCCACGCAGAGTTGTGGGGTCTAGCTCAAAGATGGAGGAGATGTCGTTGCCTTCGGGCACAGAGACCAGAGAGTATACCATTTTTTCTTGGGCATTTCTCAACCTACTCCGAGATGCATCCTGATCAGGGTCCACCTGAGGGCAAAAGGTGTGGAGTGAGAGCTCTGTAGGTAACAGCCTCCCTTACCACCATCAGTCCAGTCCACAGGAAGAGAAGAGCGGTAACAGTGAGTATCAGCGGCTGGCAGGAGAAGGAGGACAGTTTCAGAATAGCCCTGAACGGTGACCATGGCCATCTGATGTGAGGCTACTCATTCTCTGCCATCATACAAAATCTTCAAGCACTGAGGAGTGGCAACAGCAGGTAACTATGCAAAAAGAGCTACAGGAACTGCAGACCTTCATTCCATATAATTACATCCACTCAAAACTGTTGGGAAGCAAGGATGCGCTGGAGGAAACCTGGCCTGTCAAACATTTTATTTTTGGTGGTGCAAAAATACAGTAATGGTTGTCTACCAAAAATATGACGCAGGTACTTCCTAGAAGAAGAAATAAGCGCCAATCCAAGTGTCCCTCAGTAACAATTCCAGAATAGTTTGTTAAGTCACTCTAGCTCTAAAGAACACATTGATCCTGGATTAAGAAGTCTGCTGATGATGAAGAAAAGGGCCACTCATGCTACAGTGGGATTTGGTTGAAATGAAGGAAAATCCTTCGCAGTAAGACTTGATTAACAATGAAGGTGTCCTGGGTCTCCAAAGCAAAGGCCACATGACAGAGATGTTTGCAAGTGGCCTTAACCTGAATGCCTGCTCAGATGGACTCTACAATATCTCTCAGTGACCACACATGCAATTCTTTTCAATGCCTGACATTCCTAGTACAACCACATGTCCTGCACCTGCAGGGAAAGTATCATTTCCTCATCCCTGGCTTGCTTCTCTCTGGATGAAACATTATCTCCTGCCCAAATACAGAGAGGAAGATACTGTAATCTTGAACAAGAAGTCACATCAAAGGCAAAGGGAAAGAAATAAGAAAACAGTTCCATAAGATGGAGGTCTAACTTCTATTTACACACACACACATCTAGTCTTGCATAGATCTGTAGTCTTACCTAACAGGTCTCCTGGGGAGGGGCTCATGGGAGTTGTGGTAGTACTTAAGCCCAAGAGTTCAAGACTTGCCCAGGTAACATAGGAAGACTCTGTCTCAAAAACCAAACCAAAACTAAAAATCCAATTAAGAAGTTCTCTTAGTACCTAAGAATCTGAGGCATTTTACTCTTTCTATGCTAAAGTAACACCTGGAGCAAGAACACTCTAAAGAAACCATGGACATCTGTTCTCTCTGAACTCTGGTCTCCTGCAACATGTCCTACACAATACTCTCAACACAGGATCTGAACCAACCATAACTAAGGGCTTGGTTACAGGGGACAGTTCAGAGATGGCAGCAGATCCAGAGGAAAACTGTGCCTGCTTCCTCTTTCTAGCCACAAAAGCCAGCAGAGGGCTTAGTGTGCATATGCCATCTAGTGGGAAGACAGGTGCATGTGCAGAGAGCAGCAGAGAAAAAGCCTCAGTTGGCTTTTTGTTCTCAAGTGACCACTGATTTCAGAAGCTAGTTAGGTCTACCGCTTTGTTGATGTCAACCCCCCAGGAAAACCATAGCAGATGAAAAGAGGATGATTTTCACCCAGGTTTATATGACTCTAGACTTTCCTTTCTCACTCCCAAGCTAAAAAGTCAAAGAAGGGAAACAGGGCCCTCTCAAGGCTAATACTTGCCTATGGAGACCAATCCTGTACTTCCAAGTCTCTTGGATACAAGTAAGACACTCTCAACACACTCATTCTCCCTGTGCACCCAAGGTTCAGCAACCTGGGACCCATTAGAGCAATACTGTCTTGATCCACACCCAGCCTGCTAGTGTATCACTAACATGAGGAAATGTGAGACTCAGAAAGACCACTGAGCCCAAAAGAACCTAAAATACATCATGTTAGACCTCACCCAGTGCCTCCTACCTCTTGTGACATCAAAATGACCTGCTGGATATGAGAAGTACAGTCCTTACTGATCTTGTGCAACTTGAAAATGTTGCTGATACAAAGAAGGAAACTGAGGCTCAGGGAGGGAAAGTTACTTGTTCAAGATCATATAACTTGTCAGTGATCCACTTTTCAGTGGTATTTAAATAAAGATCAATCTTTCTTCTTCCTCCTTGGGTTTGCAAGTACTGCACTTTGCCTTACACTGCGAATGTTGTCTTCCTTCATATATAGAACCTAATGGAACCGTGCCATCTCCCATAGAGCCCACGGTTCACTTAGACATCATCTCCCTAATGAGTGATGCAAAGGTCAGCTTCCTTCTGTGATACCTTGGCTGGCAGCGCTGAGGCCATACATGGTAGTTTCTTCTCTCAAGTAAAGTCTGTCCAAGAATAAGGAATGTCAAACAAGAAAATAAAGCCAGGCCCAGGGTTCAGACTAGCAGTAAACTGGATTAGGTCTGCTCTCTAAGATGGATTAGCTGTGGAGGACAAGTTTTCCACTTGTCTGCAGAAGTACAGGCGACAGAAAGGCAATGGGAAGGTGGAGATGAGTCCCCGGCACCCTGTGAGACAGAGAGGAAGAGATGTCCCTAGTCAAGCCCTAGGAAGTCAATGAATGTAGTCATGGCAGACACCCTCAGCCCCTATGGCTCAGTTTCTTTCATTGCCAACCCACTACCCAAACATAATTTGAATGTTCACCATTAGCGCAAAATTCATGGCACCTTCCTTTGGACTTATCTCTGCCTTCCTTCCCTTCCATGATGTATTATTTCAAAATCTACTAGAAAAACAAGTACCCTCAAGTCTAACTACCATACCAACCACTGAGAACAACACATGTACTAACTTGTCAAACAGACAGCAACATTCTGGCATTTTGTTTGGTTTGAATTCAGCATGACCAAGCACTCTGCAAATAGAACCATTTTGTGGATATCCAATGTCCATGAAACCTAACCACTGCTTTCTTCACCCCCTACCTGGGGTATGCACAAATCAACATTACTTGGTCATGATTTCTCCAAAGCTAAATCCATTTGCACTAAAATTACAAATCACATCAGAACCTAACGCTAATTTGACTTTGTAAAAGGCAAAGTTGGAGGTCAGCTACCTGAGTGTCCCATTGGAGGACATGTGTCCCAGGTCTCATGTGTTATCTCAGCAGTGGAAAAGATACTACGCACTATCACTTCAAAATCTGGGTGAGTAACAGGTCAAGGTCAACAGCATTAAGAGACAATTGTTTGTAAAAGGCCACCTTTCATAAGGACTACCACATTCTCCCACCCAGAAATATTCCAAGAGATATTTGCACTTCCCCAACTTAGAAGTGCAGACTCTTGACCAAACGCACTGGAAAACCATCAAGACCACGAAGGATATGACATTCTTCAAGAGAAGCACAGAACAAGACCTTGGTGAAGGTAACCTAAATCATCCCCTTCCCCAACGCTCAAAGGCCACTTGACAATTTCTTAAATGTAGCTCCAGATTACTTGGCCTTATCCCTACCAGACAAAGACAAGAAGGCTCTTGCCTATACTTACTGAGGGCTGAAACTCCAGGCATTCTTCCTCAAATTCAGGGTCTACCTGATGAAAAAGAATCATGAGGAAATTAAAATATCCATTTCTTTCTCAAGGACTGGGACCCATCTGCAGGAGATGTCGATACCCGCCGCCATCCTTGAACAGCTCAGAACTTGTCCCTTCCCCTAGTCACAGAACCAGCATGCCACAACAACACAAGTCACAGTTACAGTACACACAGAACAATCCACCAATCACTAATAGACAGTTCAGCTCTGAGTGGAGACAAGGAAAACACAACAGATTCACTAGGAAAGCAACAGTAAAGGCCTAAGGAAAAGATAATGTCAACACACAGTCATTGATAGCCCTGCTTAGGAGACCTCTAGAAAGAGCTACATTTACCTTCAAACACCACAGGAAAGACAAAACAGCCTTAATCTTTAACCTCATGATCAAAGGTTTGTCAAAGCTGCTCAGATGGTCCTCTTCCTCCCTAAGATTCCATCTTAAATGTCAACTTGGACTTCTTCCTGTTTGGTTCTTCAGGATTTCAAAATCATCAGTTCATCCAAGTATCAAGGGTGATTTATACATTTAGAATCCAATTTTACATTTAGAATCCGTGGCGGAAGCAGGACTGATCCTGACACAAATCCTTGGAACCCCTGAGCCAGTGTCACCAGACAACAGTGGGGACTTTTGATGTACTGCTAGAATGTGAATATGGTTGGATGTATATCTTCCCTTAGATCAGAGTAAAACTCCACATCAGTTACACAGCAGGATGGCCCTTAACACAAAAATTAAAACGGAAATTCCTTCCATCCTTCAACAACGTGTCTTTCCTTTCCTCAAAAGCTTTCATAAACTAAATACAATAGATTAAGAGTTGAGGGAGGAGGATAGAGGCTTGAAAGCCAGCCTGGGCTGCAAAGTGAGGTCCTGATTCAAAAAGTACTTGAGGGCCCAGCATATGTGTATGGGTATATAAGTGTGTAAGTGTGTGTGTGTGTGTGTGTGTGTGTGTGTGTGTGTGTACACATATGTAGCAGCACATGCCTTTAATCCCAGCACTTGGGATGGGGGAGTAAATGAATCTCTGTGAATTACAGGTCATCCAGAGATCTTGTCTCAAAATAATTTGTTAATTTGATCCATGATATTCTTACGAGACTGATGACGCCTATGTCTCCCTGTAAAGCCCAGAGGAATCAGAGTTCTCTATGAAATGCTCTAGTTCTCCATGGAACTCAATGCTTCTGATTTTATTTCCCATGTATACAGTGCAGGCAGAATCAGGCACTCATGTTAGGTGTGGGGTCGTCAGATGACCATAAGCCAAGCAGTGTTCAACAGCAAAGTAGGGGAACCACCCTACCCTACAGGCCTGCAGTAGCATCACGTTCTAACTTCCTTCTCCCTACAGCCTGGCCAGGAGGCCTGTCAAGTCCCACAGTCTGTCAGTCATTTGTAACTTTTCTTTTCTGAAGAAATGAACATGGAGAGAGGAATATGGAAAGGCAGATGGAGAGGCTGGGTGGCTGAGTGCTCCCTTGAGGTTCCAGGCATCCGGCTGCTACAGGGGAGTGGAGAACAATAATCAGTGAAGTCACTTTCCAAGAGAAAACCGTGTGCAGCCACTTACCTCTGCTGCCAAGTAATGCCCTGTAGCCAGGTGCTTGAACCGGAAGAGGCTATTCCAGTACCCAGCTCCGCCCCGACATGGGTCATGCTGGACGACCTGCAAGAGTGAAGATGGTTAATAGGTGTGAAAGAGTTGTCAGCCCACAGTGAAATGCCACTGAACTGGAGGCATGGACAAGACCGTTTACTAGTGGTATTACTAGGGTGTTAGCATCCTTCTACAAAACTGTGCCAAGCTTCAAGATGGAACATCTCAATTTAGAGATACAGAATCATGAAAATGATGTTTCTCTATAAGATGGGATTGTCTCCTAGTTAATATAAAATGTCTGGAATAAGAACTGAAACACTCTTTAGATCTCTGCCTTAATACTAATGAAGTATAAAGCTCATTTGCCAGTTGTGTATGTATATGTGCATGTGTGCACACACACGCTTGTATTCATCTTGTGCTTGCACATGGAAAGGCCAGAGGTTGACTTCAGGTATCTTGCTCCATTGCACTCTCTGGACGTGGAGACTTCCATTTTGGCTAGACTGTCTGGCCAGCACGCATCTGATAATCTGCCTGTCTCTGCTGCTGCACCTTATGTGGAGATGAAAGCCCAGGCCCTCAGGCTTGCATGGCAAGTGCGGAGCCATTTCCCTTACCCCAAGCAAAAAGACTCTGAAATTTACCCACAAAATACCAAAGTTGGTTAAATAAAAATTCAGAGATCTTTCCCATACATGCATTTGTTTGCTGCGACACATTTGCAGACCTACGCTCTCAAATATGAGAAGAGAGTCTTGGACAATTTACCATGAAACTGCACCTTTCAGAAACAAGAATGCAACGGACATATGTAACTAGTGTGCTGCAGTATAGAGATCGCCACAGTGAAGGAGAAAATTGGGAAGGATGCATGAAGCACGAGTATTTGCTAGACAGGAAGTGATGCATCTCTGTGGTCCCTCAGAATAGGTGAAGCAGCCCATGACAATATATCTACGTAAAGGCCTATGGGGTAAAGAGAAGGTCAGAGTTTGGGAGGAAGCGCTATAGAGATATAATGCTACACATAGAGAAAGTTCCAGAAGTTTGTATAAATTTTTGACTGACTATCAAACTACCAATAAGATCTAAGGACCCCATAAGATCACTCAAATAACTACGACTGGCAGATGAATATAATTCAGCGGCAGAGCACTTGCCTACCACACACAATTTGTTCACACCCATGCACAGACATGTACATATGAACCTACCCCATATATACATACACCTGAAACTTCAGTATTCCCAGAGTTCCCATGGGACTGGGAATGGTTCTGATTGACAAACCTTGGCAGAGTGATCCTGTGGAGCACACTGGGCATTTACTATTAATAATGGAGCCCCACAATATAGACTGCTCTACCTTGACCTAGTAATGAATAAATAGGAACCTCCATGGGCCCAAACTGATTCACAGGAATGTGACTCCAATAAATCAAAACTGTTGTCTCCTAAAAAGGACAACAAATCCTGTATACCCAATAAAGTTACACTTAAGTATCTTCAAAGAATTACAAACTCCTGCCTGTACTGTCAAGCAATAAGAAGGTAACCCATTAACTCAGTCAGATAACATTAAATGCTCCAGCTTATGTCAAAGCTGAAAACATGACCATGTCAATATTGTCACACATCCTAAATAACTCTGGCAGGATAAGGACACCCATGCATGCACAGGGGACACCAAAGTCAAATTTATGAGTCACTGCAAACAGGGGGACAAAGATTTCCAAACCATTGTACTCACATCCCAAGCAGTGTAAACCAAGCATTACTGTCTAATTAGAATTCTAAATGCAACAAAACTACTTTCTGGAAATGAAATCTCCCTGGAGAAACCAGCTCCGTGATACATGATCGGAAGGTACAGGGTACAAGTGCTTCCGGAGGCAACCTGGGTACTCAACACTTGTCCAACTTGAATCTATCGCCCATGATGCTAGTCTAGAGACATGAAATACTTGCACACAAATGTTCATAGCTGTATTCTTCATGGGAACCAAAATGTAAAAATGTAATGCAATATTACAGGGTATAAGGGAACTAAAGTACCCATGTATGCCAGTATGGATAAATTCTGAAGACAATATCTGCAACATCTGAATGTGTGTGCTCCTTCCCTCAAGTCCTATGTTAACATCTAACCCCCAAAGCTAAGGGCTCAGAGCCTTGTGAAGGGATCTATACCATCAAGCAAAAGACCCCAAAGAGCTGCCTAATTCCCTGGGCCGTGTAATGACGTTTAGAAATCAATTTCCAGTCTTTCGTTATAGCAGCCCAAATTACAGTGAAACACTCCCAAAGCCACACACAAAGAATTGTTTGCAGGGGGCATCCACGGAAGAAGTTGACTTTGCCCCCAGAGGTTGAGATGGGCTGGGAGCTGGGGTGGGGATGACAAGGGACAGGCTTTCCTCAGAGACGATTTTAAACAATTTATAGGGCCAATAATTGCATAGCCCCAAGAATCTATTAGAAATGACTGAATTGTATAATTTTCAGTGTGAATACACAGTGTGACTTGCATCCCATAAAGCTATTAATTAAAAGAAGGAAAAACATTTTTAAATGAGTAAAACAACGCTATTTCCACACAAAAGACAATACAGACAATTTGTTCATGACAAACCTGAACTACAACAAACATGGAAAGTTCTTCTGAAGAATGAAATCTACTATGCAAACTTGGATCTCTATGAGGAAACACAGAGCTTAGGGTGTAACAATGCAAGCAAACGAGGAAGACCTGTGTGATCCTGTCTGCCTGTCTTTGAAACATAAGCAACTGCTTCCTTGGTGTCCAGTGTTGCGGTTTCTCTGAGCCATACCATGGAAAGGGTTGCAATACATACAAGGGCACATATATATGTATGCTTATATGAAGATCTAAAGGCTGCTGGCTAGGCATCCTGGGAGCAAAGCATATAATAAAGTAAACTGAAGTTTAGGATCCATGTAGAAAAAAATATATGACCACATAAACACAAAGAACAGAAGAGAGGAAACTATTGTAACACATTACCAGCCCATCATGTTAACTGAAGCTGGTGACCATGCTAATGCATGAGAACCTCAAAAACTCTTCTGAATTTTTCTTTGAATTTTTGTCTTATTTTTATTTTATGTGTATGAGTGGATTTTCCTGGTTGTGTGTCTGCATGCTGTGTGCGTGCAATTCCCATGGGGGCCAGAAGCAGACTTCCGATGCCCAGAGACCAGAGTTACAGACAGCTGCTGTCTGCCTTGTGGGTGCTGAGAATTAAGCTTTGGTTTTCTCCAAGAGCTGCTAGTGCTCTTCTCTCTAGCACCCCTAAATCTAGTGTTTTAAATCCACAAAACACATGGTGTTGTTTTCCTTCTTTCATTTTGAAGAAACAGTTAAGTTTCCAGTAAGGCAGAAAACAATTTAAAGAATCAGTAAACATTTTCATAGGAAATTCAGAAGAAACAAACAAACAAAAACTGGCAGGAGACAGATTTTAATGAAACAAGAAATTGACAGCTGGTTGTCCTCAGAGCAAAAATAAAATGCCCTCAAGGGAACTTTCAAGTTAAATCCCCCCAGAAAGTTATCATCTTTTATTTATTAATCTCAATCAATTTTGAATGAGGAAGGCTTGGCAGATGGCTTTAAAGGCACTGGCGTCAGAGACCCTGATTTCTGTGGGCTTACACATCTTCTTAACTATGTCCCAGCAGAGTGAGCATCTGTTTATAAAGTACCAACTATACAATACTATCCTGTCCACTGAAAAATGGCTCAATGGAAGTAGTTAAGCCAGGAGACAGTGAGCAAAAACAAAGTTCTAGCTTTCAGAGAACTCCCTGAATGGAACAGGCTAAATGGACTGACTGGCCCTAAACAGATGTGAACAGCCAAAGAAGAAATGCTTCAGACACTGGAGAGGAAAAAGCAAAGAAAACTGATGGAGAAGCTAACCAAAAAGAAAAAGCAAGCCAACAAAGTAAAGGATGGATGGATGGATGGATGGATGGATGGATGGATGGATGGATGGATGGATGGATGGATGGATATAGATAGGTCAGGTCTCTTTAGCATGACAACTGCAGGAAATTACACAATGCCAAGATGAACCAATTTCTCCATCTAGGTAAAAGAAAAGGAAGGAAAATTTTAACTGGGCAAAGCATTGAGCAGAAACTACACTAGAAAGGCTGCACAGAAGAAAGACGAGCAAAGGAAACTGGCATCACACAGGGAGGGCGAAGGCCATGAGGGGCATCATCTTCATATCTGTCTCAGTGGCTGACTTGGAAAAAATGAGCATACTGAGTGCTCACGGGGAGAATTTGGAAATATTCCCTCCACTTTAGAAAAGACAGTTTCTCATTCCCTTTTTAGTTCTCAGTTTCCTTTTTGTTTTGGTTTGGGTAAGGGTGCCTACAACTAGCCTAGCTTTGACCCTGAACTCATGGTAATCCTTCTGCCTTGGCTTTCAAATGCCAAAATTAGTAGCATGCCATCACACCTGGATTTGGGCCAGCAATTTCTTATAATGTTAATCCTATAGCCAATAAAGGCGTCTGTAATCCACTGTTACACATGTGAACACACGAGAGCTTATGTCTAAGCACAAGCGTCCCTGAAGCTTTATGTGTTACAGCTCCAAAAAGTCATCAACTAGCGGCAAATTCACGGGCTGCATAGGATGTGGACAAAACAACACCAAGAGGCAAGACAAAGAAACGGACTGCTGACGCACACAACAACGCAGATAAATGAAGGCTGCCTAGGCTAAAGGCTGTTCTGCCATTGAAGGAAGAGGCTGGTCACCTCTCCAGGGGAAAATGGGAAGTAGCCAGGGGGACCACTTAAGGGCTACTATTCTTCTGGTTCTTGATCCAGATGCTGGATCTTAACTGAGTGGAACGTTAAGAAACACAATTCTCTGTTTATGTCTTGACTTGGGCATTCTGCTATATTCTGCCAAGGCAGAAGGCAGGAGAAGAGAGAAAGTTAACAAGTAGAGACAGAAATGCACTGTGCTCAGCGGGAGACTGTGGGGAGGGCAATTCTGCCCCCCTCCACACTCTCAGGATCATTATAGTCAAACACTACTATCAGCGTCTTCCTTGGTTCTCCAAACCTATTCCTCTGGACAGAACCACTGCTTCTGGAAGCAGCATGCTGACTGTGCCAACTCTGTCACTCAAAACACCTTTCCAGATGTTTCCCTGCCCGGGAGGGGCATTCCCAATGCCCTGCAGCCTTGGCAGGTGCAATTTGAGGCGCTGGTCTCCAGTGTGGTCATTTCCCCCATTCATCCTGTGTGGCTCCAAAAGCCAGGTAACTCAGTGTTGTGCCAAGGCTGTCTCATATTCTTTCCAGTTCCAAGCCTTTCCCTTACATGACAGAAACTACCCTACTTCTCTCCTTTCCAAAATGCACCTAGGAAATACAAGTCAGGTGCAAACTCTTTCATCTTTGAAGTTCTCGGGCGGTTGACTACCTGTATCTAACACCTTCTGTTTACCCTCAGCTGACTCTCTAATCTCCTGTCCTTCACTGTCAACCCTCACCCTTCCCCTCAGCCTTCCCCTTTCTCACATCATGATTTTTGCTTTTGGTTTGTGACCAGTGGATTGGGACCACCCACTGTCATTTAGGAAACCTTAATCCTCACCCTGTCAGATCATCCTCCCTTGCTAAAACTTCCAGAGCACACGGAACACCCGTCCTGGTACCCAGACCCTCCTGCTGAGTACACCTTCTATCCAGATGCTTGATGCTTTCTTTTTTTGTTTTTTGAGAATTTCATTCATGAGTATTGAAATTACATAATTTCTCTCCTCCTTCTTACTCCTCCCTTGCATCCTACTCTTCTCAAATCCATGGCCTCTTCCATTTTAAGACTATTATCATTATCAATATTATTATTATTAACCTGCTGAGTTAATTCAGTGTTGCTCATAGGTACGCATGCTTAGGGCTGACCACTTAGGATTGGATAAGCCCTCAGCAGCCACTGATTGCCTGGAGCTCTTCACTAAGGGGTGGGGTCATGTGAAATCCACACCCTCGTCCACAAGGCATGTCAGCTGCTGGTGGTGTTTCTGCAGGTCTTGTTTAGGTAATCATACTTTTGAGATTTCATGAGTCCACCTTACCCATCATATACAGGGAATATAAATATACAACAAGCAAGAGAAAAGAAAGAGAAGAAAAAAATAGAAGAGGAAGGGTAAGGTAAGAAAAAAACATTTCTGGTGACTTGTGGAAAGACTCCTTCTCCAAAAGACCATGCACCATGGTCTGGTGCATCATGGTGTGTTGGCTTGCCTGGGCCATGTCTACTTATTTTTATGAATTGGTATGACTTAAAAATCACAGCTGCAGAGAGGTTTAAACCTGAACTCCATCACCCACCCATGAACACACACGTGCCCAGTCGCCTCCCTCACTTCTCCGGCCTCGCGCTTTCCCTCCGCAGCCCACTCCTTACCTCCACTTCCCACAGGGCTTTGGAGCTGGTGGCCGATGTGGCTGACTGTCTGCCGGTTGTCCTCAGGAAGACGTGCTGCTTCTTCCTGTGCTCATCACAGGTGAGGAACTTCTCTTGCTCAGCATGGAAGAGCCTCACCACGTCACCCTGTTCGTCAACACGAGATGGGAGGAAGGGGGAAATGGTTGGCAAACAATGCCGACCTGCTACTCTGAGGCGAGCCAGGGAGAGGCACACTTACTCCTTTCAGAATGTCATCTTTGTTGTCACTCCATTTCATGAAAAGCACTATTTTCCAACTTGTATTACAGTTGACAGAATTGACCTAGAAAGCAAATCAAAGTTAATTTTTCACATAGCTCCTAGAATAACTATGTCACACGGTTTCAAGTTCCTCCCTGTAGCAGGAAGGCCAGCCAGGCTTCAGTACAAACATCTGGTTATCTATAGTCAGAGAGCTATAGTGTCCCCTGCGTGTTCATGCGTCTGAATGCAGGGTCCCCGGCTGGTGGAGCTGGTCTGGCAGAATCTGGAGCCTTTAAGAGGAGGGACCTAGCTGTAGGAAGTTGGTGTCTAGAGCAGAAGGCCTTGAGGTGGAGAGCCTGGCCTGGCTTCCTGTCCTCTCTCTCTGCTTCCTGTTCTACAGACGTATGTACAGCCATCCCCGTGTCTTCCCCACCATGCCTGTTAGCCATTATAAACTTTAAATTGCTTTTTCTTCAGGTACTTTGTCGAGGTGATAACAAAAGTACATCTTGGAGAAAGAACCTGAAAAGGCACGTGGGGAGGATGGAATGCTGGGTATAAATGGATGATTTGTACCCTTTACTACACATGCTCCAGATCCGACCAGAAGCGCTGGTTTCCTCCTGCCCACTATGGAACACTGTGTTTCTTTCTCTGCTTCTATAGCCACAAATGTAAAGGGTAAATGGAATAAAGCATCTATAAAATGGAACGAGATACTGAGGCAAGAATTAGTCCAGGGTATACATTTGAACACATCAGTGGTCATCATTAACAGCAAGAGCCCTTATTAGTACAACCACAATTTCCAGGCACCACCTCATGTCCTCCTCAGCAGCACCCTAAGAAACTGGACCCTCCTTTCAGACTGGAAATTGATGCCCAGAGATATTAAGTAACTCATCTGCAGTTCCAGAGCTTGGGGAACCACAGACTGAGCTATGAATTCACATCTTTCACAATCCAGAGCTCACGTCCACTCCATGAGACAGATATCCTATCATGAGAGATTTAGGGTCCTGTGTCTGTAACTGCCCAGTGAGACTCAGTGAGACTGGCAGATATACAGCTGAAAATAAGACACTGTAGCAAGGCAGAACCTGTAATGTAACTTCCTGAGAATTACAGTAAGATACCTTCCTTAGGGAGTCAAACTGAAAAAAATGTGTTCCTTCAACTAGGAAAAAAAATGGCGAAAGTAGCATTTTCAGGCTTAACCAATTAGAGAATGATTCTTCAGTGATGCAAAGTTTATCGAGGTTACCACCATAGAGAGACCTACAAAACCTCATGCTAGTCAACTGTGGGCCTTGGTTCCTGAAGAACTGGCAGTATCCTGAATTACTGCTAAACTCACATGCAGTACACATACACACACACACACACACACTTCCCCACAAGGCCTGCTTCTGGGGTGCAATCCTTACCATATCCTGGGACTTCAACTTTTCCAGTATCCTTACCTCATTGCAGCCTGGGTTATCCACCAGCTGATGGCTGCTGGCATGCAGAGGCTGGCCAGCATTGACAGGGTTCAGAACTACCTTGTCGCCTATGACCACCTGGAAAGGCAGGAGCAACACAGCTTTTTAGGGGACAGATTGGAACCTGTACAGGTACTGCTCCCCGGTTCTGGGAGGCTTGTCACAGCACCTGTGAACTTTCAAAGCTGGACGTGTGCAGGTATGGTTTGTGGTCTGAGAGAAGGCTGAGGCTGGGTCTCAGTGCACAGCTCTCCCTAGTTATACGTGGTAATTTGTGAGTTGGTCCAGAGCACTAAGAAAGAGGTTTCTTTGTATTCAGTTGAGATACTTCTATAAATATGCTCAACTCAATTTGGGGGAAAGCAAGATACTATTTCAGTTATCTTTGTGTTTGAAAGAATGAAGCCATAGTCATGTCTCTAAAGCAGTGATCTTCAAAAGTGTGACTAAAACAGAAGGAAATCTGTTTTCTATATTAGATTACTATACTAAATTACTATATGTATGTGTGTATATATATATGTGTGTGTGTATATATATATATATATATATATATATCAATAGACAGCTTTTACATTTTTAAGGTTTATTTTTATATTGCGTGTATGTATATGTATACCATGTGTGTTCTGAAGTTCCTGTGGAGGCCAGAAGAGGGTTTCAGATACCCTGCAACTGAAACTATAAGCAGTTCCAGCCAGCTGAGCCATCTCCCCAGCCCCCAGCCATAGACAGCTGAATACAACAGTGTAAAACTAAACAAACACATCTATCCAGAAAGCCATCCCTACCCTTATGTGTAACACAGCCGGATACTTTATATTCCACTCCACTATTTAAACTGACACCCTGAAAAGCATGAATGGCTCAATCCCTACAGGTGAGAACAACTATTTTTTAAAAGAATTCATATTATACTCTCAGCTAAGTCATAGACTAATAGATTAAATGACAGAAAAGGAAAGAGTTACTGAAAACAAAACTTGGAACCAGGTACATTGGTACTGGTGTGTGTGTGTGTATTACATAATATATGTGTATGGTATATGTTGTATGTGTATATGGAGTATGTTTGTGGATATGCATATGGGGGACAGAGAAGGATGTAGAACAACCTGTATCATTCTCTACTGTATGTCCCTGAGGCAGGCTCTCTCAGCGCACCTAGAGTCTCCTACTCAGTGAGAATGGCGCCTAGTAAGTTCACAGGATTATTGGTCTATTCTGTTCTCCCAGTGCTCAGGTTAAAGTCATACACAGGCAAGCCTGCCTTTTATGTGGACACTGGGAATTTGAACTCAGGTCCCCAGGCTTGCACAGCAAGCTATCTCCTCAGCCTTGCATTTACTTTTAATGGTGGAAGTAGAAGGAAAGGAAACAGAAGAGATGTTTGTCTTCCTATGAGGTAAAACCTGCATATTTTGAGAATAATACATTTTGGAAAAAATATGTGACTACATTTTCTATAACATGGCATTACTAAAATAACTAAATAAACAAATAAGTCAGTCAATACCTAGTTTTAAGTAAAGGGTAGGTAAGTATTTCCAGAACACTTTATGCTGCTTAAGGTGCCAATTTCCTTTTAGCTTTTTTGTTTCTAAAAGCATCTATTTTAGAACTTTAACAAGGTCAAGTCCACAGCTGATAGCATTTAAACATATTCACCGTTAAGTATGTGCCCACGTAATGACTGACTAATTTAACTTACAAATATCAGAAGCATTCTCAGTTGCTTTGATAAAGGGATTCCTGTGGCTCTGTATTGTCTAGGGTCCCAGGCCAGGGGCTTTCTGTAGTTGCAGAAGGCAATGGATGGAGACACTGCCTGCCCACTGACACAGCAAGCACGGGGTGAACACATACTCCCCTTCCCTACTAAGGCTCTTTCTTTTCCACTTTCCATCCTTCAGTATTTCCAAAATAGCTGAACATTTCTGTGGCACTCATGGAAATGGAATGGCAAGGGATCCTTAACCAGGATATTAATTCAGGATGGATGTTTTCATGGTAAAAATTACTGAGGTAATAGGATTTTTTTTTTCAGAGGCCCAGTAGGAAAAACATAGCGACTGTATTTAGGTCACTCTTCACTCCTCATTTCCGTGTTTCCCAAACACTAGTTTCCATGGCGATCTGATCTCTTCATATGCCTGTGGCTTCAATTCTAAACCTTTCCTAGTCGGGTCTCAAGCATAGTGGCGGCAGGAAGCGTGGCGTGGAGTGCTTTCCAGGGGAAGCTCCACTTACACTGTCTCCGATGGAGCGTAGCTTGTAGAATGGTTGAATATAAAACCAGGAGCCTTCATTTCCAGCCTCATCCAACGTCACCCTCATGGCGTTCTTCTCTAGCAGGGCTGGAAGCCTCTTATTCACAGTTAGGTATTTATTGCTTTTCAAATGCAGGAGCTAAAAATCCACCAAGAGAAAGATATGAGCGGGCCTGTGGATTCTCTGCCACAGCTCTCTTCGTCAAGTAAATGGTAACAGACATTGCTCCCACCACTGAGCTGGAGAAATACAAAGTGCCCAACACTGAAAACAACAAGGAAAGGAATAGTGAATGAAGACAGAGAAGGGGGCCTGGGAAAAGGAAAAAAATCTTCCCCCACCAACATGGCCTTGGGCAAGAGAGATACTGCAGATGCCAATTATTCCACCACTGTAAGGCTGCTACAGGGGCATGGCATCACCCTGTGGATAGGGACGAAGGTACCATAGTCTAGTGGGGAATGAAGGGAGTTTTGTCTGATTTAAAGGGCAGTTCCATCAGAGGACTGTCATCTCTGTGAAGGACATCCATCCACCTTCCCTGACTACTTCCATCCACCTTCCCTGACTGCTTCATTCTTCACTCTAAGATGCTAATTACATGAAGCACAAATGAGGGGAGATGGAGATGGACCAGTCTAATAATCTGGACCAGTAAACATTATCAAGGTTTCCCATGCTGGTGGGTAAAAGTGAACATGAACTCAAGACTTCTCATTCCCTAGAGGGGGAAAGCCAGCTTGTGATTCCACTGCTGCTGCCACATCTCCTGTTCACATGATAATGCAAGAGCACCTTTATAAGGCCAACGAATCTACCGATTGGACTGCTGTAAGTGCAGGAATAACCTGGATAGTTTGTGAATCCCGGATGGCCTATGGCCAAGATAAACAGGAGACAGTAATGTCCTCCCAGGCCCTCGATGTTCCTCAGTGAATGGCCTCTGATCCTCAGACACTGGCTCACCTTCCCACAGATGAGTACCAAAGCCAGAGACCAGCTGCTTAAACGCATCCTAAAAGTAGATATCGCCTCAATGGCTTGGCATGTCTTTTTTGAAACCTCTCAGGACTGGAATGTATTAGCTCTCAGTACCCTCTATGTACTTCTTAAATCCTCAGTTGCAGACAGCTCTCCAGTCTAACCAACTGAGCCTCTCCTACTCTGAGCATCCTCCTAACACTGGTCTGGCTTGATAACAAGATGGAACTTCACAAGGACACAGATACAGAAGGACATACATACATACATAGTGCATACATGAATTATTGTGCATACATGTATGCATAATATGTGCCTGTGTGTGCACATAATTCTCACTGGCACACAGCTCCTAAACAAAAAGTAAAACGTACAGAGCATTCACTTTTCATCCAACAGGAGAACTCCCTGATATTGTAAGTGAGGCAGAACTAAAACACGTAGTGTCCTCTTCAGTCATCAAGTTTCCTATGTAAACCGTCTGCATGCAAGAGATCAGCAACAGGTGGAGAAAGGAAATGCTTACACCCTGCGAGGCCCAATAGCATGGCCAAGTGATAGGATAAGAAACACAAGGAGGTTGTGCTT
This sequence comes from Apodemus sylvaticus, assembly GCF_947179515.1. Classification (NCBI taxonomy): domain Eukaryota; kingdom Metazoa; phylum Chordata; class Mammalia; order Rodentia; family Muridae; genus Apodemus; species Apodemus sylvaticus. The sequence continues at coordinate 139,790,279 of NC_067473.1, read as the reverse complement.
GGTTGTTTTGGTTGTTTTCAATAAAGTAGCTGCCCATAGGCAAGGGAATAGGGCCCGTGTCACGAGTTTGCGTGCTCAGGGCTTTTTCCTTTTTTCCTTTCTTCCTCATGTGTCAGCTCCAGAAGAAAAGAGCAGCTGTGCCTACCTGGATCACGTTGCCATACTGGATAACGGTCCCCAGCAATTTCCTGTTTTCTGTCTCATTCTGCTTCTTTTCCAAGTCTGCAGCATGCTGTAACATTGACAAGGAAGAGCAAATAGTTTCATTCCTCTGCAGCAACCACAGTGATCCGAATCACACAGCAAGCGAATCCCTGGGTACAGCCTAAGGCTCTGCAGAATGAGCCAGGAGCTTGTGCAACTCATGTAACTCAGCCTAGCTTATGAACTGGGACTCAGCTCTCAGGGCTTGGGGGCTCCGTTAATATGAGCTTGGAAGTCATGGGCATCTCTTTATAAGAAGCTAGTCAAGAGCATATATGTGTATACACACACACACACACACACACACACACACACACAGGGAGAGGGAGAGGGAGAGGAAGAGGGGAGAAGGAGAAGGAGAGGGAGATGGAGGAGAGGGAAGGGAAGAAGGAGAGGGGGAGAGGGACAGGGAGAGGGACAGGGAGAGGGAGGAGAGGGGAGATGGAGGAGAGGGAGGAGGAAGGGGGGAGAGGGACAGGGAGAGGGAGGAGAGGGAGAGGGGAGAGAGACAGGGGAGAGGGAGAGGGAGAAGGAGAGGGAGATGGAGGAGAGGGAGAGGGACAGGGGAGAGGGAGGAGAGGGAGAGGGACAGGGGAGAGGGAGGAGAGGGAGAGGGAGAGAGACAGGGAGAGGGAGAGGGAGGAGGGAGAGGGAGAGGGGGAGAGGGAGAGGGAGAGGGAGAGGGAGAGGGGAGAGGGAGAGGGAGGAGAGGGGAGGGAGAGAGGGAGAGGGAGAGGGAAGAGGGAGAGGGAGAGGGAGAGGGAGGAGAGGGAGAGGGAGAGAGACAGGGAGAGGAGAGGGAGAGGGAGAGGGAGAGGGAGAGGGAGAGAGAGGGAGGGAGAGAGGGAGAGGGAGAGAGGACAGGGAGAGGGAGAGGGAGAGGGAGAGGGAGAGGGAGAGGGAGAGGGAGAGAGGGAGGGAGAGAGGGAGAGGGAGAGGGAGAGGGAGAGGGAGAGGGAGAGGGAGAGGGGAGAGAGGGAGAGGGAGAGGGAGAGGGGAGAGGGGAGAGAGTAGAGTAAGGCCAGAAAGGGTTCTGCATTCCTCTTGTGATTTGCAAATGTTCTTTAAAGCTTTGGAATGAAATAAAACTGAATTGAAAATCGATCTTGGGCAGCTTGTGGTTTGGGGAACTTTAGTTTATTAGGAAAACATCTGTGAGCTTGTTTCCTTATCTGAAAGACCAGGATAAAAATGGTATTCACGCTTCACATAACTACCTTGCATGGTGGCTACTGACTGTACCCTATGTGGCTTGTTATTCACTATTGTCAAAAATTCATCATAATTTCAGTTTCATTTAGTTTCTTAAAAGAAAGATGATAGACCCATTTTAAAACAACGCCCAATTATTATTATCATACATTTACTAAATGACTGAGGTAATCCTCAAATATGCATTTGGTTTAAACTCTAAATTTGTACAGTTACAAGTAAGGCTAAAGGGCATTACCAGTCAAGCCTGGCATACTCAGAAAGGTGGCCAAGCCAAACAGAAGGTCCGATAAGAAGCTGTTGGGGCAATGATATGAAAAGACATCTCTCTTTCTTTTGTCCAAGTTGTATTTAAAAAAAAACCTACAAGCTATCATATACATCACAGCATGCCAATGGGAAACTACAGACATTATGAACAATAAGCAGACTGCCAATGATCAAAGAAACAAATCAGGAGAGAAATTACATATGGAACCTGATGGAAGGTAACAGCCCAATGACCAATAATGTAGGGAGACTTCAGAACCATTTCTTTGCCATGTTTGCTCCCTAGAGATTCACCCCTTCTCTTTGGGTAAGACTACTGGATGCCAAAGGGTTCCCTTTCTCAGGTAACATACCTTCATTTTCACAGGACCTTTGGGGACATCATATTAGAGTCCCTACACAAAAAATTTATCATCTGACCAGGTCACTGTATGTTAGTAAAACTCAAGGACCCTTACAAGCATTACAAACTACCATTACTATTACAGAAGATGGATGATGGGCATAAGCACTAAATAATTTTTCATTTTAATTAATTTTTTATTTACTTATTTAGTGTGAGAGATAAAAACCCAGGGCCTCATACCTGCTAGGTAAATGCTTTGACCTCTGAGTTACCTCATCTCCAGTCTTTTAATAAAATAATTGTGGTGGCTTGGATAGGAGTGACCCCCACAGGCTCATAGATTTAAAAGCTTGGACATTCAGAAGTGGCACTACTAGGCAGGGGTTAGGAGGTGTGTGGCCTTCTCAGAGTGTCTCAAAGTGCCTGCTTTGAGGAAGTGTGTCACTGAGGGAATCGGCTTTGGGTTTTCAAGGGCTAAGCTAGGCTCAGAGTGTGTGTGTGTGTGTGTGTGTGTGTGTGTGTGTGTGTGTCCATCCGTCCGTCCGTCTGTCTGTCTGTCTCTGCCTACTGCTTGAAATCCATATGTAGAACTTCTCCAGTATGATGTCTGCCTGTGTGCCACCATATTTCCTGAAATCATATTTAACTAAATCTACAAACTGTACGTAAGCCCCAGTTAACTGTTTTATGTTGCTATGGTCATGGTGTCTCTCAGTTAACTGTTTTATGTTGCTATGGTCATGGTGTCTCTTCACAGACTAAAACTTTACATGGCTAAGAAAATAATTCAATCATTATTATTAGGGACAAGATTCTAAAACTAAGAAACGTCTTGAAGATAATTTTCAAACAAGATTTAGGTGGGTTGGGCCATAAACTAAACCATTCCTTCAAGTTCATAGTCTTCCCTTGCTCTACCTGTGGTGCATGTGATTTAGAGAGGCAAGATTTGGAGAAAATTGCAGGAAGCAATCCCAATTCACAGGCAGGATGATATGCAGGGAGATAATGACTTGCCTATCAGGGGAATCCCTGCAAAGCAACCATGTGTGTACCAGAGCTAACAAAGAGGGGCCAGTTTGGCCACTTCTCTCCCTCTCTTCCTGAATTATATACCAGTCTTCTACTCTTGCTAATACAGAGATAAAGCCACAGAACTCCAGTCATATCCATAGATAGTGTCTTGCAGATAATACAGCAGTACTCATTATCCATGATGACCCCTGTACAAAAGCTCTCTCATTCTTTTGTCCGACCTGTATCTAAAAAGCTAACATATATATCACAGCACGCCAGTCTTACACCTCCCCATCCATGTACACCCAATATCTACCCTATATCCATACATCCTAGAGCTCTCTCTAGTCCCCAGAGGTAGTTTCCCAGACACTGGACTGTATTCATTTGGAATCAGAGTTTACAAGTCATGCATAGTGATTTGTCCTTTCTGCTAAGTTCTCAGCTAATAATGAGTAGAAATTTAAGAGGATAAAAATCTCATAAGGAGAAAAAAAAATCAAGGAATTTAGGAAAATAAAATAACATTTAAAGAAAAAAGCAAATATAGCTTTTCTATGCTCAAAACATCCTACTAGTTAGGTTCATGCTTACAGAATTCTTGAGTAGCACTTCTTGGCCTCACATAATTTTAAGATGGAAATTTCTCATGAACCTTTTCTTAGTCCCAAGAAATTCCAAAAGCCTCAGTTAAGACCTAAGAGCCTAAAAATATTAAGTCCCTTTCTGGTTGGTCTTATGTCAACTTGACATACAAACTAGAATTATCTGAAAGGAGGGAACCTCTATTGAGAATGTGCCTCCATAAGAACTGTTGTTGTAAGGCATTGGGGAGGGCCTAGCCCATTGTGGGTGGTGCCATTCCCGGGCTGGTGGTTCTGGGTTCTGTAAGAAAGCAGGCTCAGAAAGCCAGGGGGAGCAAGCCAGTAAGCAGCACCTATTCATGGCCTCGGCATCAGCTCCTGCCTCCAGGTCCTTGCCCTGCTTGAGTTCCTGTCCTGACTTCTTTTGGTGGTGAACAACAATACTGAAGTGTGAGCCAAATAAACCCTCTCCTCCCCAAGCTGCTTTGGTCATGGTGTTTCATCACAACAATACAAACCCTAACTAAGACAGTCCCTACCTATGCTGAGTGGGCACAAATCAGCGTCAAACTGATCACTCAAAAGATACTATTATGTAAAAGAAATTAATTACAAAGCAGTAGATCTGGAGAGCAAGAGCAGTTGTCTAAAATAAAAGGGAAACTAAAACAGAAAGTAGATGGAGAAAAAAAAAGCCAAGATTTACCTTAAAAGACACCTGGAAGATCACAGTCAAAAGTTTGTCAGACTGTTACATCTCTTTGATTTCTGCACATTGCATACTGATGATGGTGCATACCCATCAGTACTGAAGAAACACAAAAGCAGTAACTTATGCACCGTTCTGTGAGCTTGATTCTACGGCCTCTTTCCATAGGAGAAAAACCTCCAATTCGCCCTTACTAATAGCTTGAATATAAAATATGTTTGTTCGGTGCAGGGACTGGGAGGTGCCTTAGTTGGCAAAGTGTTTGCCAGAGAGCATGAACACTGGAGCGTCCCATCCCCAAGACCTACATAAAAAGCCAGGCAGGATGGCACAGATTTGTAATTTCATTGTTGAACGTAAGGGAGGTAGAGACGGATCCCTAGATTTATCTGGTCAAGCAAGACTCTGTCACAGAAACAAAGAAAGAAACAAAAAACCAACCCAGTTCTGGCTTCTGAAGATCACCATCCAAGGTTAACTTGTAGCCTTTACACACATCTACACACAATTACACATGTGAATGAACTCACATACCAGAACACATTCACACACACACAGAGAATAAACAAAATTCATTCAAGTTCATGCACTGGTCCTTAAATAATTATCCTTATGAGACAAAACTTGGTTTTTAAATAAAAAAATAGCCATCATGATTTTTAGGGTCAATATGCAACATGATATGTAGATTATAAAGTAATGAGCCAGGCAGTGGTGGCACACGCCTTTAATCCCAGCACTTGGGAGGCAGAGGCAGGAGGATTTCTGAGTTCAAGGCCAGCCTGGTCTACAGAGTGAGTTCTAGGACAGCCAGGGCTGCACAGAGAAATCCTGTCTCAAAAAATAAACAAATAAGTAAGTAAGTAAATAAATAAATAAATAAATAAAATGAAAGTAACAAAACACAGACTGTACATGGACCCATAGATTGAGATTGTCCAATTCCTTTAAAATAACGACGTCAAGGTTTATTAAACTCTTTAAATACATCCATGAACATTCTGCAACACAGTCAACTGACACAACCTTTCTAAGGATAATGGAGTGTGGGGTGGAAAGTCTCTCAATAGAGGAAACATTACTCAGTAATTTTATTTCTAGGAGTTTGTCTTTCTTAAACAACCTCACAAAAGCACAAAGTTATATTCTGAATGTGTGTGGAATGTGTGTGTGTGTGTGTGTGTGTGTTTTCCAGGATCTTGACTAAATTCCCCTTCCTCCCCCGCCCACAAGGAATGTTATCTAAATTTTCAATACTGTTCTACAAAAAGGAACCATGTAGCCATTAAAAGTGAACGGAAAACCTTCTGTTTACACACAACAAAGTGAGAACCACAGAAACATCACTGAAATTAGAGAAAATAGCATCTCTTCACCTACAGTTTGACGATCTCCCCTGTGGGGAGCAGGGCACACAGATGATGAAGATCAGCCTTAGTCTTCATCAAGTCACATTCAGAATCCCAGGAGTGAACGGTCTTCACTTTTCCCATTCAAACTGAGTTTGGAATTCTTTTCCTACAGCTCCCATTTGTGTGATTTCTGGAGCAACATCTTTTTTGTGTCTCTGTGGCAGGTGGCTTGGATATTTTTTTTTAAAGCCATGCAAATTTTTTATGTTTTCTTTCAAGATCTTGCCAAGAGCAATACCTACTATTCATTTCCCTTACACAGTGGGGTAGAGACCATTTTTATTTTCTAACGACAAAGTATTCCATCCCACAGTTTCTGGGCTGCTGACATTACCATGTGCCCTAAATAAGACCAAGGTCAACTCTGATATAGTCACCTATTATTTTATTTCAGAATTAAAGCAAGCATTATTAAATTGGTACTAAAAGGTCATAAAGTAAGGTCACTGAGCTCTCAATGACGCAAGAGCAAACTGAGTTAAAGAAAAACAGCTACTCCGAGGCTTGAAAAAAACAATCAAGACCTGTCGTCCTTCCTCTGCTTAGCTCAGGTCAAGCAGCTTAATGGCATTCTCAATTCTCAAAATCCACAGTGTCCGCACCCATTTCAAGGTCATAGGCCATCTATCCTCAGGAAACATTACTAGAGCCTTTATAACTAATGTTGTGATATGAAGGTGAAGTTAACTCATTTGGCCAAAAGACTTCTGGGAAACTGGTACCTAAAGAGTCAAAACCCAGCTTCTGTTAGAGACGTGAGCGCACAGTAAGTAGCCACTAGATGTCATTCTCCTTCAGAGGGCTGTGCAAATTGCTTACTCCTGTCACAAGGACGTTGAGTGGTCTAGACAACAAATTCCTTAAATGGCATTAATTAAAAATAACCTGACCTCTGACTCTCGGGTGCTGCCCGGTAATTGACCAAAATAAAAATGAAAACCCACTAGAGACCAGCCACAGGCCCCCAAAGGCAAGGAAGGCACTGACCAAAATACCACATTTTAATGACGGCAACCAAAAGGGGCGGAAGATTTTGGGGATAAGGGGGAGAAACTCCAGCTAAGCAAGAAAGTATGAGCCATGCAGAGCCAAGGGCAGCTACCATTCAAGACAGTAAAGCCATCCAGTCATCTCAGATCAGGGCAGGAGACTGCTCTGTTCTGCTTATACTTTAAAAACACAAAGGGCATAAAGACACAATACATCTCCCACATCTCTCTGTCTCTTAGTCTCTCTCTCTCTCTCTCTCTCTCTCTCACACACACACACACACACACACACAGAGAGAGAGAGAGAGAGAGAGAGAGAGAGAGAGAGAGAGAGAATGTGTGTGTTCAAAGTTCTTAATCACCTTCTTTAAGAACAGATTTTAAAAAACAAAAATGGTGTATTTTGTTCATCTAGCTGCAGGACGGAGCATGAAAAGGAAGGGTTGATGGAAAAAATGCATAGATCACAGGTTGCAAATGGCACTGAAGACTCATATCTGGCTCTCACCCAGCCATTATTCTGAGTTGCTGTGGAGCATATGCTGTAAGCCTTAACTAAATTAGCTGCCAGCGTAGTTTGAAAATCGAAGCATTACACAGAAGCATAGATTTCTGCCTTCACTTGTCCAGGCAGCAGCCATAGGCAGCTCTCAATGCACCTTCCCACACAGCACAGCAGGGCGGTGGCTGGCGCTGCTCCCCTCCAGACCTGCATGCAGGAACCCCAAGGGCTGCACTGCTCTCTAGGCCCCCTTTATTCTCATAGGCTCCCTGTTGGTCAAGAGGACTATGAATCTGGACCCCTATGGTAAAATGCACAGGAGAATGGAGAGTTCGAGATGTACTGCTAAGATCTCATTGAATGGGGTGATCTTCATACCAGAGATGCGAAAGCAAGGCAACTAAAGACACCCGGGGCATCCACAAAGAAAATGCCCCACGCATCTGCACCCTAGAAGGAAGGAGAATTGAAAGATCTTTCTCACCCCTTCAACCAGAAGCCCATGTGCCAATCACAGGCTTGGGGGTGGGGAGGTGCTTCTGATTGGTGCAATGATTGGAGGAGGAGGAGCAGAGCAAGAGACATTCAGTGAACAGACAGGCCCGTCCCAATGAAATGCTTGGCTCAGTCCTGTGCAACAGCGGCTATTTCATTCCAACCTCATGGCTCCCTGGATGTTCACCTGAATTAAAATGCACCTGCGCCTTTCCAAAACCAGGACCCTGCTCCACTTTCCACCTCAGGAAAGGGTGTAATTCTGTGTGCACCCATATGTTTTTACAAGTATCTCGGGTACTGTTGAATAAAGCAAAGTGCACTGTGACAGTACCAGGAGCTGCAGGTCATCATGGAAGTCCCATAACAGACTTAGCACATGAAAAAAACTACCTACCTGTGTCAGTGAAGTCCCACAAGCCCTGAGTCTCCGCTCCCAGAGCAGCTATCACTACACGTTAACTTACGTGTGTAACCTATTACATAACTTATCATTTCCCTTTCTTTCTCCTTTGTCATCTACTTTTAAAAACTGCTATCAGCAGGGCAGTGGTGGCACACACCATTAATCCCAGCACTTGGGAGGCAGAGGCAGGCGGATTTCTGAGTTCGAGGCTAGCCTGGTCTACAGAGTGAGTCCCAGGACAGCCAGAGCTACACAAAGAAACCCTGTCTCGAAAAAAAAAAAAAAATTAAAAACTGCTATCTAGGAAGCCATCACGCATTTGGAAAACTGTATCGTATTTTCTATGAAGAGGTAGCAATGGGCCTGTGGAGACCAAGCCCATGTGATGAGTTCTGTAAAAAGGACATAATTCTTTCAGTCTTTATACAATCTCTACCCCTGAGGTCCTTGCTTTTGTTCTTCTGCTCTGTAATTCTGGGAGATGCCTCAGACAGAGGTGTACATGTGTGTTACTATGTCTTCCTCCAGGAAGCTTTCCCTGATCACCACACCACACTCTCTTACACAGCAAAGGGAACGTTGCTCCGTACTGCCTCTTTATTAACTATAAAGCAGCATTACCTCTTTATTCTTAAGAAGCTAGGAAGCTTCTATAAGGTTGAGGCTCTGACGCAATTCTACCTCTGGTACTTAGTACAATCCTCAGGCAGCCAGCGTTCCTCAAGTGCCTCCTCTATTCCAGATACCATGAGTGAAGCTAACAACCAGCATGCACAAGAGAGGCGATGCCCCTGTCCTTATACGCCTGCCATCTTAATGAGTGGGCAAATAATGAACTATTCAACATAGTTGCAGACTGTAATCAGCACCAACAAGGACATAAGCAGGAAGCTAAAGTGGAAAGAGCAGGCAAAAAGAAAGTGGACAAAGAGGGCAGCGAAGCCGCGGAGAGGACTGTGAAGGTCTTAGTGGAAGGATGATCCAAAAATGAACATCTCTGAGTGTGAAGGTCACGTGACTGGCATGAGTGTGGGTGCGCAATAAAATCAAGTGAGTAAGTCCTACTATGATAAGAGGGCTGGACAGCAGTAGCTGAGGAGAGAGGTTCAGAGCCCAGGCACAGACAGCAGAAAGAGCCTGCAGCAGTGGGAGTGGCTATCTCACACTGCCTCAGTATGAGCTGGGAGAAGTTAAGACCCTGCACAGCAGATCTTGTCTGGAACACAGAATCCTTGTTGGCATTCTATGCTGAGGAAAGGAGCCCCCTCTCCTAACTTCAACTTCAGCAAACACAGATGGTTGTGATACTGCCACACCAAGGCTGAAAGCGCTCCCCCAGCGCCCCAGGGAGCGGCTTCACGTTATGACTAAGCACCAAGAAGCATCAGGCTATATGTGCTTCTCCCGCCTACTTCCCGAGTACCTAGGGTCTGTGAATCCTGGCTATAGACACGAGGGCAAGGAGCCAAAGTGATACAAGAGAACGTCCTCGGGCAATTTACACTCTAAGAAGACACACACGTGACTTGGAGAAAAATACAACAGCATGACGATGGCGTGTTCATTAATTCATTAATGGTACACTGGATCTATGGCAGGGTCCCCCTTCTACATATCTCGGAGAGCTTCTACACAGCGTAACCTCCAGGTGCTAGGCACCTCATAATTTTATAGGATGACTGTCTCAGAGGCCTGCTGTGGTCACACAGCACATCAGCAGAGCAGAAAGCACTTCTCTTACACACCAGTTAATATGAGAAATACAATGAGAATGGTCAGAATTAAGGAATGGACAAAGGTTATTAATTACATGCATGGTGGTGTTCAGACATCTCTGTATCCTTCAGTGTGATCCTTACAACTTCCTTTTAAAGTGGACATGTCCACTGCTTCCATTTTAGGTGTCCACAGACAGAGCTGGATAATTTTTCAGGTTCACAGTCAATGAGTAACAGAGCCAGTATTCAATTCTAGCCACCATTTTGCCTTAAGCCATTCCTAGAAAGTCAGGGGTGGGGGGGGGGAGTGTTGCTTCCCTGCAAAATATCTCAAGATGGCTGTAGTCCATCTCTCCTTAGAATTTTTTAAGAAAGCCAGGAGACTGGAGAGATTGCTCTGCAGTTAAGAGCAATGGCTGCTCTCATTGAGGATCTGAGTTAGATTCCCAGCTCACAACCATAGGATACTCCACAAGGGATCCAAAGCCCTCTGCTGGGCACTGCACACACCCAGTGCACAAATGTATACAGAGGCAAAAAACTTACACGATTTGATGACGATGATGATGATGATGATGATGATGGTGATGATGAAGAAGAATTTTACAAGCCAGCAGATAGTTAGAGGCTGGCATAATCACCCCTTTCCCATCCTCAGCCACCATTCAGGTGACCACTCAGGACACCCCCATCACTGATACCCCACCTTCATACATACATGTAATTTGTTGAGCAGGACTGCATCTGTTGTGCTGTTGGCCCCGGGCTTAGCAGCTTTCCAGAATTGTTTCTGTGCAGAGTATCGATTCATAGGACATAGTTTAAAGAGGCAGTCTAAAAGGGAAACAAAAGGCAAAAGCAGACATATATAGTTAGCCTATGGGGGGAAAAGGCTTTCCAGTTTTACTAAAGTTTTAACAATATGCTACACGTAAGTGTTGGTGCAAAACCCTTTCACAAACTTGGGTCTTGAAATTTCATCATCACCACGTGAAGCTACAGACGTGGAAACCGAGGTTTACAGAACGGTAATCAACTGGCACCAAGGCAGTAAATGGCAGAACTGGGATGTACATGTCAAAATCCAGTGTTGTTGTTCATCGTTCTCTAGAGTTACCACCATCCTTTCATGGTAGATAACTCTAAGGCCAAAGAGGCCCCTTGTTTACAACAGTATACTCAGGGATCTTCTGTCTTACTGATATTTTTAAGTGTAAAACTGATAGCCTACACACAGCTTACTTGAAAGCGCCTCCCAGAGCAGAGGTCTTTCAAGTGTCGTGTCTGCGACGACGCTCTGTTACACAAAAATTTCAAAACCAGCAAAATTTAGATGAGGCCAAGGAGCGGTCCTAAATGCTTCCAGTTAATAATCCTGGGCTTCTGCGATTTTATTACATTGTCTAATACAGCATGGGCAAGAGGCTGCAAGAGTTCTGCAAAGAAATAGCTGCGAGGACTATAGTAGCTAACAGCTGAGCAAACAAGAAAGAGGCAGACATGACCCATCTCTGACTCTTCCTGTCAGCCACTCCAAAGTAAAAAATAATGATCTGGTCAGCTCTGAGTCAAAGCCACCCAGAGGGTAAAACTCATAAAGACACACCTGTAACACACTATGTTCTGATGAGGAACCTTACCCTAAAGCAGTAGTAATGATCTGAGTGTGAAGTGTCAGAGACTAACTCACACTGAACATTTGGTCCTAGCAGGTGGCGTGGCCTTTGTGGGCTGGGCTGGGGGCGTGCCACAGAACCTTTGGAGAAGTGGCCTAGGTGGTGGATGCAGACCACTAGGGATAGATTGGCCTTTTACTATTTCAGACTCATCCTGCTTCTTGAGCAAGATGTGGATTAAGATTCACCACAAGCCACAGCAACATCAGCCTGGCCATCATGCCCTCCCTGACTGATGGGCAGACACTCTTTAAAATAAAAAACAAAACAAACCCTTTCCCTCCTAAACAATTTCCCTAGTGTTGTATTCCATTACAACAACTAGAAGAGGAACTAAAACAAGTCCATGGACCATTCTAAGGTATAAGACAACTATGTGGCTATTTGGATTAACCAGACACTACATTACAGTTTTATCTTCGTCTTTCTCACTAGTTTCTATAGTTCTGTTGCTTTATGATGTACATATTTAAGCTCAGTAACGCAAAGATAAAATTTTTTAAATATACATTTATTTTGAGAGGGCTATACAAAAAAGTCCAAAGGGCTGGGGGTGGGGTGTAGCTAAGTAGTAGAACATGCATGTGCTTAGCTTAAAATAGCTACCAGAATAACAACAAAAGTTAAGAAATAATTTCTTTAGGAAAATACCAATACCCCTGAAACTCGTTTTGACATACTAGATATTCAAACAGTATGATAGAGAAAGTGAAATTAATAGACGTAAAGCAAATGCCCAATTGGGAAAAACCACACCCTCAAGGTACATTAGAATCAATAAATCACCTATTACCTGTTCATTAAGACAGACTCTCTTAGACCTTCTCCAATGAATCCTACATATTACCTTACTCAAATAATTACCTCTAAATAAGAAACACTCATATACTGTCCTGCAGGATCAGGTTGAGTTCTGAATGAATATGTATTGCTGACACGGGCATAGTCATGCCAAGAGTCAATGTCTCCAGCGAGGCCCAGAGGGATGGAAACCATTCAGTTTGATCTTAGTGCGAATGTTGACAATGTGTAGAGCAAAGGCCCAATTGGGAAAACCCTAACCCTAACCCAACAATGTCCACAGCGGTTTCAGTCATCCACAATGTTTAAGATCTCAAAACTGCGCCCCTTCAGAGACTACACATGCTGAGATCAGCTATGCCTGCCTCCTGGGTTCAGCTGTAGGCCGCCAGTCCTGCCTCCTCATTTATCATTATGCAATAACCTCTCATCCCTGTTCAACTGTATAGAAGAAAGAAGCTGAGCTTCCTCAGTGCTGTAGCTTTCCTTCTGAAAGCCCCGACCAATTGATCCCGGTGGTCTACTTGTCTGTGTGTTTGTCATTGCTACTCACTCTAACCAGGCCAATGTCTGGAGCCATGCAGCACATAGCTATGAGCAATTTATAAACACCAAGACCTTCTTCTAATTCAGACAGCTCTTTCTTCTAGCACAAAGGCCCAGTTGGGAAAACCCACACCCTTAAAGCACATCAGAATCGATAAATCACCTATTTCTATCTGTTCATTAAGACAGACTCTCTTAGACCTTCTCCAATGAATCTTTGCTGAAATTCAATGAGTTCTTTCTGCATACTATACTTGCACATACTCCATATCATCAAGAAAAAAAAAATCTTTTAATTTTAGAGGCAAAAGGAACCTTCTCCATTTGACATTCTCATCAACTCAATATTTCTATAGAGTCCTGGACAGTTAGTCACGAGGTAAACGTGGGAATGCTGAGATTTGTCTTCCACCAAGACTCTGACTTGACTGCTGAAAGCAATTTTCATTACACATGTCAGCTACTTTCGTTACACACGAGAGATCTTTAGAGAGCAAAAGACACAGCAAGAAACACAGTGAAGATGTGGCTGCTGCTCTCTGTGCCAATTATAAAAGGGATAAGTCACGGCCATTTACACAATCAGTGGAAAGTGATGACATCACTTGAGAGATGGTTTTCCTACCAGCAAGATGTGTGCAAACTCTCCACCCACCTCCTGAATAAGCACAGCACTGGTCAGGATTAAATGTCCTATCTTCTTCACAGGGTCCAGGGAGCATCTAGACTGAGCCAGGATGACTTCTTTAAATAAACATCCCACACTCCGCCCGTTCCCCGGCACGTGTCTCAGAAGCATTCTACCATGGGATGCAGCTACACCCTCAGTGAGCTTCCTATGTCAGCTTCCTAAGTAAATGATATTTTATAGTTTTCCCACCAAGTCCAGCTAACTTATCATTTGAATAAATAACTATCAAAAATATGTCACCAGCACTGATTTTAATGTTTATGTATTCACTGAGGTTTCATATACATACATAATAAAGTTGATCACATTCATCCAATCCCCCAACTCCTCTCAGATCCTTGCCAATAGCCACATCCCAGTTTCATGTCTTTTTATAAAAGATTTTATGTGTGTGTATATATGCTCATGAATATGTGTTTGTATATATGTGTGGGTGTCCACAGAAGACAGAAGAGGGCCTCAGATCCTCTAGCTAAAGTTTACAGCCCAACATGAATGCAAGGAATCAAGGAACCAAACTCAGTGCTCTGCAAGAGCAGCAAGTGCTGGCAACTGCAGAGCCATATTTTCAGCCACGCCCACGGCTCCCACCACCTCTGCTCTGCTCTTGTGTTTGGTTGGTTTTTATGAGCGCAGAATCTAATTAACAGCACTAATTTTTCACATATTGGCTTACTTTAAGGACCGATGTGACTAACATTTTCAATTTCCATTAATACTAAGATATTGAAAATAAAATGGCCTACTTTTTTTAACATTACCAAAAACAAAGCAACAACAACAAACAACTGGACTTAAGTTGGTATGAGGAGCAGACAGAACTCATGGTGCTAAGAAACAGAAAACAAAAGGAAGTACCATCTTATACTGTGTGTGCTGGGGCCAAGGCACTTAGCAAACCTGCAGACTCTACCATACCAGCTCAAAACTCAGGTAACTTCACCTAAGGGCAAGAGCAGGAACTTACGCGCTTCCTGAGGGAAAGCCTGCCTCACTTGGATGAAATGTAGCACTGCACTGGCTGAAGTGTATTTACAACCAACTGTCAATGTAAATATAAGAGATGCTAACACACTAGTAACAGAACCAAATTAGCCTTGCTGATTTTGCCCTGTCTTCCTTGTTGCCTAGCAACAGATCCAAAGTGAAAATTAAATTAAGCATTCAAATATAATGTTAAAGTACCTTCTGGAATTTTGCAATTCCAAGGCTCAACGGTGCCCTTTGCTAGGTGGATGGCACAGCAGAGTGAAATTAGTGTTCTGCTGGGTCCCAACACCGGGCTAAGTATAGAACCAGTCAGTCACAGGACACTCAGTGGTAGAATATATACATATAATCTACAGGGAGGGAGGTGGACATGTTGGTATGCATGTATGTGTACACACACACACACACACACACACTCACACTGCAGTTTGGTCTCATTCCAAAAATATGCCACAAAGAAAAATTTTTATGATAGGTGTTATTTTAGGCTTTTGAGGAATAAACTAAATTAAGCTTTCAAAAGAAATTACTTAGGAATATTCTGAAGCTTTAGCATATGCCACGATGGGTTAGGAGAGAACTCAGCTGCACTGAGGAGTTGGTTAAATGTTTTAGGACTGGGAGAGCTAGGCACCCGAGAGAAAAGGGTTCAGGAATTTTCCATGGCTTAAGTGCACCCTAAAGCTCAGCTGGTGGAGGGAACTGTGTAATGTGTTCACCATGCAATAAGGACTTGGGGGCCGACTAAGAGAAAAATGTGAGTAAAGAAATCACAGGTGTGCCCCTAGCCAAGTGGAATCAAAGAGGAAGGAAAAAAATAGTGTAAACCTCAGAGACTATATCACAGGATAAAGGTGGGAGCCCTTGGTCTACACAGCACCAACCCATCGCCATGGCTAGGTCCCTAAGGGCCAGGGACTAGGGGTAGAGCAGCTGGCTGTCCAACCAAGGCCATAGGTTAGTGATCCCAATGTGCCATGATCCTGGGCTCTAGAAACAATGGCTGGGGGGTGTCTGAAGGCATTTCAAGCTCAAAGCTTCTAGATGTATATTGAAAAAATTAAATACTGTTTAGAGGCGTGCTTGCTATGTGCAGGTACAGGGTACTGAAAATGGAACTAGACCCAGCACACGATCAGTGACAGAGGCAAAATGGTCAAACAGACAAGTTAAATCACAGCAAGTTCACAGTGCTTGAAAATTAGATGAAGCAATTAACACGTAATGTTTAGCAATTCAGTAGCTTTCCTATTAGTCTTTGCTATGTGGCTGGTACAGTGGAGGCAAGAACTAGAAGTAAGAACTGCCTTTGGACACAATCAGGATGCATGGAGAAGCAGAGATTCCCAAAGCCCATTAGAAAAATATCTCCAGAACTTGGGCATCTAAAAGGTAGACCAGAAGGGCAAAAAGGGAATGTGATGGGCAATCTCAAATGCTAACTTGATGGAATCACCTAGGAGACAAAGCTCTGGGTGTGTCTAGGAAGGAGTTTCTATGTACAGAGATCCTGGGCTGAATGAAACCCAGGCAGGTCAATAGATAGAATCCTCTTTCTATTTACTGGCTGCTGATGCAACAATATCTACCCACCACCACACCCTCCTCATCACGATGGACTGTACTTCAAACACGAGTTAAAATAAATCCTTCCTTTCCTAAATTGTTCCTGTTCAGTTCTTTGTCACAACCATGAGAAAAGTAATGAGTACAGGAGGAGACAGTCTGGGAGAAAAACATTACAAGCAGAAGGCATGGAAATTACGTAGGCTCTGGACCGGGAAGGAAATGATGTCTACAACATTAAAAGAACAGGAAAGAGGGTACCTGGGGTGATGTTTCAGTGGGTAAGACCATTTGCTGTGCAGGAATGAAGGCCTGAGTTAGAATCTCCAGTATCTATATTTAAAGGCAATACAGTTAGGCATGCCTATAAGCCCAGCTTGGACCAGTGGAAAAAAGTGGATCCAGAAGCACCCACACAAGAGGCTGACATATAGGGGACAACAATGAGTTATAGGAGCTTGGCTCTAGAAGCAAATAGAAGCTGTAGCACGCAGGGTATTGGAAGCCTGGGGTCTGGAGCATCTGAGTCTTGGAAGAGCAGTGGGAAGGCACAGAGAGCCTTAAGCAAACACAGAAGAGCTTGCTCTGCCTTTCAGTTATATGGGAGCTTTTTTTTTTTTTCTGTTTATTTTTCAATTGCTAGTTTTCATTTTGTGTACTTGTGTGTGCCTGTGTGTAGGTATGTGCATGTGTATGCAAGTGCCTGAGATGGCCAGAAGAGAACATCATGTTTCCTGAAGTCATAGGTGGGTATGAGCCGCCAGGTATGGGTGATAGGAACCAAACCTGGCTTCTCTGCAAGAGTGCACTCTTAAGCACAGGGCCTATCTCCAGCTCCTAAGGAAGAGTTCTTACACACCATTGAGCCTAGTGAGAAAGCAGAAATTAGGCAGGAGCAAGTATTAGGGAGAGGAGTAGAAACCAAGGATTTTATTTGGACTACATCAAGATTGGGAAGTTCATAAAATATCCAAGTGGAAAGAAATGCTGAGTGGTGAGCAGGTCAACCAGCAACTGGATTATGGGAAATGCCAAACAGAAACCTAAGGCTGTCAGCAGACAGAGGCCCAGAGGGACGATGAAAAGAGGGGAAGAAAAGAAAGTCAGGATTTGAACTACATTACAGCTACCCATCAGGAACTAGGGCCATCACAGCCTTTCTACAGAAATCAAGAACATACATCAACTCAAGATTACAGAACCTTGACTTGATTAGTGAATTTCATACAGACAGAATAAAGCACTTTACTTCCCACCTCCAGGGGAAAAAATGAAGGAAAATTTAAATTCAATATCACCTTCTATGAAATTAAAATTTATCTTCGCAAGTTACAATGAAGATGGAAAAAGGAGGAAGGCAGAAGTAGACAGATGGAGTAAAATGAAGCCCGTGTTTTTTCAGAGGAAAACAAGAGGCAGCAGAGTGAGTTTGTAGCACTCCAGCAAGGCTCAGGATCTGGAGGCTGAAGACATGGAGCATGGTCCAAGTAGGGCCTGAAAATGTATATAGAAAAGGCCAGTAGACCTGGCTGGGCACCACCACTACCACCATTAAGCACATGTGCACTATGCACACCTACTAAGGACAACCCAGGCTTTCCTGGGGTAAGGGGTATCTATGAGGTGGGCTGGCATGTGGGGGTAGGCACAGAGGCTCAGAAGCCCTGGATACCAACTACAGTGAAGGATTAAGAGATAGAAGTAGAAATAAATGAATCAAATGCAAATGTACAAGGGGGAATGGTGAGGTATACAGGCGTTCCTAACCGGGGCCTTCTTCCTGGGTGGGAATCTAGAACAGGAAATGCCAATCATGGATTCTTGGGCCAACTGTGGTCGATTTCAGCCCACCTGTGTGTGGCTCACAGGCTAAGAAGGGTTCCACATTTTCACACAACTGGAAACAAAACACATGGTAGTTTATAACATAAAATTATGTCAAATTCAAATTTCAATGTTCCTAGAGAAGATGAATGACTCTCGCCAATAAAAACATTTTAGAAACATTTGTTCTCTTGTTATATAATATCCTGTGTTCTGCCTACTGAACTGCAAAGCATAAAACAGTTCCTGTCTCAAGATTGGCAAGATGGTTAAGCGGGGAAAGGAATCCGCCATACAAACCTACTGGCCTGAGTCCGAAGACTAGAACCCAGGGAAGGGTGGGTAGGAGGGATTCATCTCCTGGGCATTATCAGCTGCCCTCACACTCACAATAAATAAATGAAGTAGTAAAGTAGTAAATAAGTTACTTTAGTACTTTAAAAAATATTTCCTGTCTCATCCTTTACTGGAGATGTATGCTGACCTTAGACCTGAGGATCCTTCTGAGAAGACGTGTAAGGCTCCAGAGAGATGCCTTAGCTGTAGTCTCCCATGAGAAAGGTGGCTTGTTTTTTTAACAATTTGTGAGTGCAAGTAACCATTCGTCAGCCCTACCAACCCATGTGTTCCCATATCTACAGGCCACTCAATTAGCTCCCTCTCGCTCCCCTCTTCTGTCTTATCTACAGAGACAACCCAGACCAGCACACATAGAATTACCTCCCGACGCTACACAGGTATTTGACAACTGATGAAGGCGACTGAGGAAACAAAATACAAAGAATGGTTGGGAGAAAGCGACCACAGTCACCCTCCTCACGGGTAAGACTGGAATTCAACATCCTAAATATGCATGAGGCCTTACCCTGTGACAAAGGAAAGGAATTCAAAATGAGGAACTCGGCATACAAAGACAATGCAGTGTTTCAACACAGGAAGTTTTAGAAACTAGGTTAAGAGACTTTCTCCAACAGTAAAAGCAGAGAGGACAAAGAGAAAAGGAACTAGTAGATAAAGCACACAGCTCTGACACCTGAGGTTTTTAGAACAAGACACCAAGAGTGGCAGAATTCATCGAAGAAAACATCCTGGAACTGGAGAAGACTTTCTAGGTTGGGAAAAACCTCACCACACTCCTACATATGGTTAGAATCTAGACTTTTCACATATGGTGAGAATTTTTTCAACTAATGGGGAAAAGGAGAAGATAGTTGAGTCTTTTAGTAGAAGTGGGAGAGCCATCAACTCTCAAACAATAACAATAATAATAATAACCATCAAACATTTCATATGAACTATCCTGGGAACACAACACCAGCATCAAAACTACTGACTTATAATGATTTTCAACCTAGGATTCTGACTGTACTAAATAACCAAGAAGGCTTGAGAGCCAAGTCTCCCTCCAGTCAGGAAGGTACTGGAGACGCTCTACCCAAAGGCAGAGAAGATGTTTTCTGTATGTATCTATCTGTGTGGAGGTACAAGCACATGAGTGCAGGTACCCACAGAGGCCAGGAGAGGTACTGAGTTGTTCACTCCGTCCCGGGGTTTTACTTTCCCTGACAAGTGTATGTATAGGAAATGATCTAGGGCAGAGGGAAGAGCTCTCAGGACACTGGCTGGGAAGCAACCCAAGGCTCGCACCCACTGTTAGTGATCTCATGAGGCAAAGTAGCTAAAGCAGTGTTCAGCTGAGCCTCCGGAGAAGCAGGGCCCTCCCCCTCAGTGCCTGCCTACAGTTTCTGTTACAAGGACCTGAGGTTGACGGGATTTGATTCACTTAGTGCCCCATTCACTGACTGGGTCAATTAAACATAGACTCTTCTAGAATTTTTAATCCTTAAAAACTAACTCCTGTGATCAACAAGATGAGCACCCAACAAGCTACCACTGTTTAAATGGCTGTTGGCAAAGTGTCGGCTACACGTGCATGAGGACTTGAGTTAAGACACACATTAAACAAAGAATTCTCACCTGAAGAACTTCGGATGGCAGAGAAGCATCTTCAAAAATGCTCAACTTCATTAGTCATTAGGGAAATGCAAATCAAAACAACCCTAAGATTTCATCTTACACCAGTCAGAATGGCTAAGATTAAAAATTCAGGAGACAGCAGGTGTTGGAGAGGGTGTGGAGAAAGAGGAACACTCCTCCACTGCTGGTGGGGTTGCAAATTGGTACAACCACTCTGGAAAGCAGTCTGGTGGTTCCTCCGAAAACTGGGCACCTCATTTCCAGAAGATCCTGCTATACCACTCCTGGGCATATACCCAGAAGACTCCCCACCATGTAATAAGGATACATGTTCTACTATGTTCATAGCAGCCCTATTTATAATTGCCAGATGCTGGAAAGAACCCAGGTATCCCTCAACAGAAGAGTGGATGCAAAAAATGTGGTATATCTACACAATGGAGTACTATTCAGCCATTAGAAACAATGAATTCATGAAATTCTTAGGCAAATGGATGGAGCTAGAGAATATCATACTAAGTGAGGTAACCCAGACTCAAAAGGTGAATCATGGTATGCACTCACTAATAAGTGGATATTAACCTTGAAAATTGGAATACCCAAAACATAATCCACACATCAAATCAGGTACAAGAAGAAAGGAGGAGTGTCCCCTTGTTCTGGAAAGACTCAGTGAAGCAGTATTCGGCAAAACCAGAACAGGGAAGTGGGAAGGGGTGGGTGGGAGGACAGGGGGAGAGAAGTGGGCTTACGGGACTTTTGGGGAATGGGGGACTAGAAAAGGGGAAATCATTTGAAATGTAAATAAAAAATATATCGAATAAAAAATATTTTGTGATTAAAAAAAAAAAAAAGACACACAGTACCCATGTACTATCAGACATGGCGGCCTGAGCCTGCAATTCTGGAGCAGGGTGTGGGAGCAGGGCATGGTGTCAGGAGCATGCAGAAGATGCATTCCTGGAGTTTGTTAGTCAGCAACTCTCTCCAAAATGGTGAATATCCAGTTTGGTGAGAGACTATGTCTCAACAACAATAATAAATTGGAGAACTATTGAGAAAAGACATTTGACATCAACTTCTGAATTCCGTGGTCACACACACCCTTTTACACACACATATTCACAAAATGTAAAAATGAAAAAATAAAAACTCTTTATTTATCCAGTATATATAAAAAGACTTTGAGAGAGAGAGAGAGAGAGAGAGAGAGAGAGAGAGAGAGATAAGAAAGAAACAATATCTGCTGATCATTTATATCTGATTTTTTTTTTTTGCAAAAAAGGACAAAAACCATCAGAATAAGTTTCAGAAGGGGGGCATTATGAGTGTCAGTTCCTCACCAGGATAATTTCTTACCACTAAAGTATCAATGAAAAAGAAATACAAAATACCACATACTTAAGAACCATCCCATCTCAAACTTACTGTGTGATTAGTAGAGAGGAGGGAGGGTTCGTCTTCCTGATGAGTCTGCTGCTCACACAGTCAGTAAACACAGGGAAGATAGACCAGATCAAAGGGCACCCTCCAAAAGCAGTTCACAAAATTACTCCTATGTCCAACAAATGCCTCTCAGTGAGCAAGTCATTAACTCCAGGTCACTGTAAGCGGAAGCTGCTTAGACACTGTTGTGTCTACTGAATTCTAATCACATTTCCCAAGCTGTGGCAGAAGCCTTTGAAGTTAAGTGACATTTTCCAGTCGGGAGTGTCACACAAACCTGGTCTTACCTGTCTGCAAAAGGAATAAACACTGTCATTAGGGGATGAAGGACAATGAACCTTTCCATTTGAGACACCCAAATGTCTTCTTCAAATGGAAAACTTAAGACGATACATGTAGGGTCGATGTTTTCTTCCTTTTGCTACCTTTCCTGTGTTGGGACAATCTTTCACACATCTTCTGGAACTGGAAGTGCAAGAAAGGACTTCTTTCCGGCCTCTAACTGAGAATTCAGTTTTTTACAAAGATTACTTCATTTAGATTGGCACTGGTCCCGAGAATGGCAGTGACCAATCAGCTGAGACAGCAACTCTCCCATTGCAGGACACAAGAGGGACCAGAAGTCTTTTCTAACCAGCAGAACACAGGCACCGGCCTACACCTGTGTAGGTAGATGCTGTATCCTGGCCTCTATACCTGAGGAGATGTCTGCAAGGACATCAGGTACCCTACTAAAGAGTACCTGAAGTAGCGAGGTCACATGACCAAGGACAGCACAGAGTCCCATCAAGAAAGAGTATCAATGTGGTCACAGGACCACAGGTGGTATCCCCTTCCCAAGGGTTCTTATCACAAATCTAGCAGAAATATCACAACATCACAGCACTCAAAGCTGATTCCAGCCTCTAAACAGAATGTGCAGGCTAGCTGAGATTCTTACTTTTCAGCCGATATTAGTAATTTTTATTGTTTGCAACTGAGAGTCAATGAGGTGACTTGTAAATGACAAAACATTTTTCACTCTCAAAACTCACTAACACCAAAGAGAATGCCAACTGTTGTTTCTGTTGTTGTTGTTGCTGTTGTTGTTGTTGTTGCTGTTGTTGTTGTTGTTGCTGCTGTTGTTGTTGTTGTTGCTGTTGTTGTTGTTGTTATTCAGGTACCCACAGAGACAGAGACCTGTCTCTGCCTGCCGCTCACTGACTGATCAATCTTCTCCGGATAGCTAAATTATTCCCAGTCTTCCTGTCTCCCTTCAGTAGCACAGATCATCCCTTGGAGATTGCAGAGCTCTCTCTATTCATATAAAAGCTTCCATTCATTATTCTGTAATTACCAGGAAATAAAGATCTGTGCATCCTCCGATGTTCAGGAGTCCAGTCTGCTCTACGGCAGACATTTGTTTAATGTGGGGAAATTTTACACATTTAAGTTTCTTTTCTACACAGGGAATAGCCACAAGAGCTAAATCACAAGTTAGCTTTCCAAATGAAATTAGCTACTTCACTTGAAGTCCTCTGAACAGATCCTAACACAGTGATGAGTCATTAAATACCATTGCTCTGACACAGTGGGCAGGCAGACAGCACAGTCACGCAACCCTGAGATGCGGGGAGGCCATGCTGCCCTAAAAAGCAAGCCAGTGTCACACAGAACAGCAGGGATGGATTTCACAAATGTTATTTTATTTTGAGCGAAAGGTCGAAAAGCAGTGATAACAAAAAGGAGTCTGTTGACACAGAATGGACCCATTTATATAAAGTTCCTGACAGTATCAAAACAGCAGTCACCTTTGTTGGGGAGTGGGATGATGGTGTTTGGAGAGATCAGATGCTTTTTGGGGAACCAGTAATTTCAGAAATATTTAAGCATGGGAATGAAATGAGAAAGTAAAATTTAATCAGTGATACATTTAATGTCTGTGCATATATATGTGTAAATGGATGTATATACACATTCATATATTTAAAAAACCTCAACCAATGAATATATTTTTTAATAGTTTCATGAAAAGGAAGCTCTTGCTGATAAGGAAAAGGAAGAAAAAAAAACACAAAATTTTCCTTCATGAAAAAGGTCAAAAGTGTCTGATTTCTATCGCTAGAAAAATATGCTTTGTTTGGTCAGGGTTCAGGGTTAGGAGTGGGGAGGTGAGGGGAAAGGGAGAGAGGTGACATCACCAACTTCCCCTATGGCCTCAGTCATCTGTGTCACCAACAGGACACTCAGGCAATGCAGTTTTCCTAGCCTGATCTCTAGTGGCCTAGGGCGCCTGTACCAGAGCACAGGCAGGCTTTTCTGGGTTGCCAATTCCACCCAAATAGCTGGAATTTGGAGCAACTAAAAGATGGCCTCTCTAACCAAATAACACAGTGTCTGGAAATGATTTTAAATTAATCAGGTCAATGTAGCAAGGCGCTGGCCCTTCACCATGGAGGGTAGGTGCTGCTTGTACAAAAAACCCTATACTACTATTCTCCAGTGGACAGGCTTTAGTCTTTGTTTAACATAAAGTCTTAAAAAATCACCTTTGAAATTTACCTTCAAGCTTCCAGTTTTTAACCAAACCCAAAGAATTCACTAAGTTCAAGGAGGTTTTTGTTTGTTTGTCTTGTTTTTAAGTTGTAATTCAGCATAAAGGGAATGAGAGAAGACATGTCTTCCATGTGGAAAAAAAAAGAAATGAAATGCTAGATGGATCTATCCAATAAAAAAAAATGTAACACATGGAGAGTCGGGGGTGGAGTGAGAAAAGTCAGATTTATGATACAAACAGCACTGTAGACTTTGGGGTGAAAACTTCTTGCTGTATTGAACTCACTTCACCCCTCAGAGTCAAAAGCAAAGAAATCTCACTGCACCAGGCCTGTTGTTTCAGTAACTGCAGCCCTAGCCATGATAGCCACAAACAGGCCTTCAGAAGGCTTAAGGAGGCCTGGCATAAAGGGTTATATAAGTTACCAGGCTGGTCATTCCCAGAGTCTACTGGAAAAAGTACATTTTTCACCAGAAAGTTCCACTACACAAAAGGAAAAATAGGCGGCTTCTGCCCCAGTGATGTGATGTGTCTTTCACCCAAAGTCAGTAAAAACTGGTTGTAGGCATCATGGGAAAAGCCTTAAGAGTGTCTGGATTACAGGGACACAGGGATACAAACCTAGGCTGAGATGCAAAAGGAATCTAGAGAAAGCCTCTGAGGGGCTCTGCAGGTATAAACCACTGGCAGGGAAGGAAGGTAAGTATGGAACACCCAAAGAATGAGAAGCCAGAGAAATTGGTTGCTCGAGAGACAGGCCAGCAGGCCCACAGATTAGTTTTTCATCCGTGCAGTGGACTACTGACTGGAAATAGGAAAGGAACCAACCTTTCCTTAACACCTGTGTATACAGAGTATAAGACTACAGGGCCAGGCGAGAGGCCGGCTTTGCCTCATTCCTCCACAGGAAGAGAACAAGGATGTCCAAGTATACTTTGCTATTCCTTTCTTTCCTGCTTGCTACTAGAAATGCAATAAGAACACTGCTTCCACCCCCTCACTTCCAGCCAACTCCTGTCAGGCGGGTGTGGGGGCATGTCCTCGCCATTTAGAAAATATCATTTTTAGTTAACAGTCAAACTCATCAGCTTCACTATGATATTTAAAAACAAACAGATCACTGGACTTTGTTCATATCTATTTCATCATTCTTTCTTCCCATCTTAATGTTTTCTTCCCCCAAGCAACCCCTTCCTAGTCTCATGTCACATGGATAAACAGAATGAAATATGGATGCTACACATAAAGAAAACATGATTTTGCATAATGCAAAGACCTCCAGAGGCATAGATTTTCCTGCAGATGTACGGCATTCTTACTAGTATGTGTACCACACTATATCTAGTCATCTATTGTTGAACCTTTTATGCTGGTTCCATATCTGATCCACTGTAACCAGCACATCAAAATCCATGTCCCCACGTATCTTGGTGGCATGCTGGCTTGGATTCCTTTAGGTATGCACCCAGGAGTGGAACAGCTGAATCACCAGGTTGTCCTATTTTTAGCTCTTGAAGGAACCTCTAGACTGATTTCCATAGTGATTGCAGCAGAAGTTACATTCCCACCAGTGGTAAATAAGGGCTCCCTCCCCCACATCCTCACCAACATTCCTCATTTGCTTTTTTGACAGACATTCCGACCAAGGTGAGGAAGAATCCGAATGTAATTTAAACATATTTTTCCAGTATAGCTATGAAGGTTGAACTGGTTTTATACAGTTGTTAACTCTTCCCATGCCTTCCTTGGAAGCCTGTTTAATTCATTTGCCCATTTATTGACTGGATGATTTTTTTCTCAAGTATTTAAATGTTTTACTTTATTCTATATTCTAGGTATTGCTCTCCAACTGTACATGTCACGTGCACAGGTCGCAAAGCTTTTCTCGCAGCCTGTATGCTTGTCTCTTGGCTCCGCTGCTTCGTCCACTGTGCCGAAGCCATTTAATTCCATGCAATCCCATGTGTCGATACTTGGGATTATCTCCTCAACTACTGGAGTCATTTCCAGAAATTTCTTACCTCTAGTTATAATTTCAACTGTTCCCCTCTGGTGGTTTTAGAGTTTCTGATGTTATATTAAGGTTGTTGATCCGTTCTGAACTGAAGGGTGAGAGACAGGGACCTAGTTTCATTTCTCTATATGTAGATATGCAGTTTGCACAGTACCACTTTTGACATTTACACATATTAAAACCTACCCTCAGCGAAGCCCCTAACCCTAATTCTATGCCTTGCTAAACAGAACTATTAAATTGGGGCTCACTCTACAGATACCAAATGTCTGCCCTAAAGATGAAAATTGTATTCTCAATTTCTTTCATGACCTATGTTTCATATGCTTACACAATATTTTTAGCCTAGCAAACACAGCCCACTACTAAACTGCCTTTTAAAGTTTCAAAATATCTGCCCAGAAGAATGACTGTCAAAATTCTCAAGAGAACCTACCTTAAAGGTTTAGTATGGTCCTGCCTCAGATAATGGCATATATTCACAATGTCTCAAGAGGATTGCACAGCTGATTCTAACGCACAAATGATGTGATTTGAAGAACAGAGTTACTCAATGCTATATGTATTCTGGGCACCATTTATAATTCCTTATAGGACTGCTTTGTACTAAAGGATGCCACCATGCTTTAGAGATGTTTCTCTCCCAAAGAATCAAAATGTAGAATCTTGGTTCCTAGTGTAAAGGTTGTGGTGAGGTCATAGGGCTTATGAGAGTTAATCTTTACTCTCACGTGGATTCAGAATCACCATGGAAACACGCCCCTGGATGTGCCTACGAGGGTGTTTCCAGAAAGGCTTAACTGTGGAGGGAAAAGACCTACCCTACCTGTGGGTGG
This sequence comes from Apodemus sylvaticus, assembly GCF_947179515.1. Taxonomy (NCBI): domain Eukaryota; kingdom Metazoa; phylum Chordata; class Mammalia; order Rodentia; family Muridae; genus Apodemus; species Apodemus sylvaticus. The sequence continues at coordinate 139,763,512 of NC_067473.1, read as the reverse complement.
CACCATCCTACAGGTTGAGATTCAGATTGAATACAACAGAGGACATGAGCTAAGCACCAGCACGCATCTGTCTACTGCCCGGTTCTGTTCTGATGTCTTTTTATCCTGATGTGATGCCTTTACGGACCGCAAAGGTAAAGCAAGAGCCAAAATAAGCCTTTCCTTCTTTAAGTTCGTTTGTCAAAGATTTTGTTGGAGTAATGAGAAATGGAGCTAATCTAGGACTCCAGTCTCCATTCACCAAATAGTTGAATGTTATCTTTTGGGAGTGGATCAAGTTTGGTAGATTCAATTAGTTCACTCAAGGAAGGCTGTTACAGAATGAGTCTGGCTCTTCTCCAGTCTCCTGCTTTCTTGCCTCTCCAAGTGCCAGTTCTGCACAGAATATTGATTGAGCCCTTACAGAAACTAGAATCATGAGGTAAACGTTTTACCTCATGAGCTATCCAATCTCAGGCATTTGGATTCAACAATCCAGAAGACTAGAAGAGGTGCTAAGCATCATTCTTGGGATTTTCAACTGTAGTTGTCAATTGCACTCTAGTCCTGCAGGAGTTGACCAAATGTCCTCAAAGGGATGAAATTACTTCCCATGAGAATTATAAAATTAAGCTTTCCTCTCCCACCTTTTCTCTGAACCAATGCCCTCCAGCTATAAAGGAGAAGGTGACTGATGAAGACAAGACTGGGGGAATAGGGTATGTTAGAACCTTTAGAATGATGTCTCAGAAGTATCATGATTTCCAACGTAATGAATATAATTCACTTTCTAAAATTGCCTCCCCTGCCTAAAACACTATAGGAATGTGTTAGTCACCGCGGCAGCTTTCAAAGCAATGCAATTCTCTGGCCCATCATTTGGGAAGTTGGATCATGAAGAATGCTTTTTACCCTTCTTTTCATGGTGGTTGCCATTGGAAGCAACTCTTAAGATTTTACATCACATGTCCTATCATATAGTACATGGTACAAGGGTAGAAGGAATGGGCCTAGGAACCTTCATTTCTCATTAGGTCTCCAGGTGACTCTGGTCCAAGAGGTCCCAACATGCTGAGAACCACTCAAGGTGAAGGTTAGCTGAGTTTTCAAATTACAGCACTTCTCAGACTGAACCGTGCAGGCAGCTTGCCCAGGGATCTTGTTAAAATGTGATCTTTGGTGTAGGCTCAGGGGAGCCTGGGGAACCTATTATTCCTAACAAGATCCTGGTCTAAGACTCACTAAAGAGCAGAACTGCCACAGACTTGAGTCACTAAGTCACTGCCAGCAATCAGGGTGGATCTCCCAGTTCAAGAACATCTTAAACAGCTGTCAGTGCAAATGAGCAGATGCCTTGAACACTACTATTACCTGCTGTAGAAAGAACTACAGCCACATGTCAGGCCTTCATTTGGCCCATCTGTCTCTCCTGTTCTATCTTTAAAATGTACCCCCTCCATCACCCTCTGCATGTCATTACAATTCTCAAGTATGTGCTGTGTGCCACCCTTCTGGGCCTTTACCAAGTATGCCCTCTCTCTTGTAGAAACTATATTCCACAGCACCTTACCCACATCAGCAACACTACATGTCAAGGACTATCTTCACCCATTAATAGTCTGAGCTCACCTCAAAGTCAAATTCTCCAGGTTCCAGAGAACCTGCCCTACACCCTACCCTGGAGAGCCCATCACTCCAGCCTCCAGGACCTCAATAGACTTTTTAGTCTATGGTTATGTAAGATGTTAAAAGCATATCTGATACAATCAGAAAACACCTTTGACTTTCATCTTCCACTGTTGTTTTAAACTCTACCATGCCTCTGGTGACAGGAAGAATTGCTAAGGAGCAAACTCAAGACATTAACAGGCTCTGGTCCCATGAGCAATCAAAGCTCCCAGTACTGTTTCAAGCTAAGACTCTACTACCAGCCTCCCTCGCTCTTTCCTGTCTTATATTTCCCTCTGTTATCCTGAGCTCATTCCCACGTTTCCTCCTCTCTGATTCCATCTGTATAGTGGAGCAAACTGAGCCACAAACAAGAGAGGTTGAAAAGTCAAGCTGGCTTCACCCTCCTGGTTCTGAGGCCAGGAAATTAAGAAATAAAGGCTAACTTCTTCCTTCACGGTCACACCTTCCTAGATTTGTATTTGGAAAGAGCTGAAAACTTATAAGAAGCTTACAGGGTAAACAGCATTAAACCCAGTACCAGCCTTCCAACATTTTACCCTTAGTGTATATGCATATGCATGTGTGTTGGGTTATAGTAGAGAGTATTTACTTATCATGAATAAGGCCCTAGCTTTGATCTCTAACATACACAGATACATGCACATATACAGATATGTACATAGTAATCTCATGTATACATGAAATTATTTCCAGAATCTATGAGTTGTATGTAAGATATATGTATTCCCGGATAGTTATCAGTTCCAACATATTTAATGTTAATGTATATTAACATGTTAATGTATATGTTTATGTTATCTATGGTTTATATTCCCATTTTGTCATTTAACTCAATAATGTTTTCCCAGCACTCTCTTCGACCTCCAGTTTAGGATTCAACTGAATCAACTGAATCAAACTGAAGATCGGTACTGCACTTAGATACAATCTTTTGACAGCTATTTTTTTGTCCAGACATTTTTTTTTTAAAGAAAAAAATAAAGAATGCTCCTCATATCTGATGTTTCCTTGTGGTGAGCTTCCAGCTGGAATACTACATACAGGATGTGGTATCCTTCGCAGGGCCGCCCATCTGAAGACTCACAGTGCCCATCTGCTCTCTCTGGCACTTCCACAGGCATCTTGGTGATCAGCCTGACACTGCTATTGGTCCCTCCCCTGCATTCCCATATCTGAAGAACAGCATCTGTTCTTTAGGAGCAATCATCCCTCCTACCCAAGCCTTCCACCCATAGGCTCCAACTACTGTGGAGATTTCTTTACAGCTACAGGACTCCTAGGACTGCTATACCAGTTCCCTCACATGTAGCCCATTCGTGAGGAAATCAGGAGTTCCTTACTTAGTGAAACTGCTGCCAGCATAGGAGAGGAATGCTTCTTTATTCCACTTGTCATGACAGCTAGACAACCCTTGTCTAACCCTAGACATCTGCTTTCGTATCAGATCCCTCGGCTGCCAGGGGTTCACATCTAAAATGCCAGCATCAGATAGCACAGGCAAGCCGCTCAGTCGCTCAAGGCCAACCTCAGTTACATAACAAGTCAGAGGCCAGCACAGCTACGCAGGACTCTGTCTCAAAAGAAAACAAGAAAATTACATACGCCTCTGTGCTCCCAAATGAAGAAAATATATAAGCAGCTCTCTGAGAAACCCACTTGTGGCTTTGTCTCTGCCAGTGTCTTCATAAACACCCTGGCTCACTCTCAAGGATGCATGACTCCTAGTGCTTCAGCTAAGCCTCTGACCTCCATTCTGACTACCTGACCTCTTTCCCACTTTCATAACTCTATAAACCCCAAAGCACACACCCTGGGACCATTTTGTTCCAAAGGGCCTCCTCGCTAGCACATATGCCTGCAATGTATTTGCCTCCTACGTGAAACATATATTCAAACACAATCAAAAACTCATTCTCAGAGCAGACTTCATCTTATTTCCTTCCCCCACACCTCTTTTCACTTTCTCATCAAAGTAGATATTTTATTATTTTATGTAATGTGTCTCTGACGTTCTACTTGCATGTGTTATGACCAGTAAGCTTAAACACCTTACACATGAACATTTTTACTAAGATTTCATTTGAACCTAAGGAAATACACAATATGGCTTAGCAGTTTTGAGACAACTCAGAGTTTATACGATCACAACTACAACACAAATACAGAATATTTGCAGTGTTTTGCCTAATGCCCCCCCCCCAAAAAAAACATGCCCATTCTCCCATGCTCTCAGGCCTGACAACTAGCAATCTCCTTTCTAAAAGTGTATGGATTTTGAACACGTCACATAAACAGAGACTTAACATATGCAGCCTTTTCCAACAAGGTTCATTCAATCATCATTACATGCGTAAGGTCCATGCACACCGAAGCACAGGTCAGCACTTCCTTCCTTTTTATGCATGAACAATATTGCACTGTGCTTTGTTTCCCCACCTGTCAGTCTATAACCCTCTCTGCTATCTCCATACTTTAGTTATTATTCATAAAGCTGCTATGAATACCCATTCTTTTGGTTAGATACCTGGGAGTGTGTCTGCTTGAACACATGATTTGGCTGTGTCTGACCTTTTGAGGAATTGCCTCTGTGTTTTACAAAGCCACTGCACAATTTTAAACACTCTAACCAGTGCCATATGATGATTACAAGTTCTCCAAGCTCTTGCCAGCATTTCTTTGTTTTTCTGCCATAGCTTCTTTTGTTTTGTTTTAGATAGTGTTTAAGTAGCCAATGACGGCCTCTCCCTCCCTAAAACGAAAGACTGCCGACACACACCATCATGCCCAGTTCTGTACTGAGGAATGAACATCGGGCCTTGTACATACTTCACAAACATTCTGCAGATGAACTGTATCCCCAGCCTATAGCAACATTCTTTGTGGTCCATCTTTTTTACAACAGCTGACCTCTCCTTCTGGTTTAGACCTGCATCTTCCTAATGAGTAACAATTCAGAATATCTTTCAAAATTCCTAGCAACTGTGGAATTTCTTTGGACAATAGTGTTTTCAAATTGTTTTACTTCTATTTTAACTGTCAGATTGTGATCATTCTCTATGTATTCTGAATAACTAGTTCACAATCAAAAATTCATTAATACATATTTTCTCCCTTAGTTGTGTTTTGAGTTTTGAAGATACTCAGTTTTTCTGAACTTAGTTTTACTTTTTTCTTTTTGTTTTGTTTTGTCACTACCTGCCTAAAATCATGAAGAATTAAAGCTGTATTTTCCTTTCGATAGGAGTCTCATAGTTTTATGTTTTAAATATTTGGTACATTTTTCATTAACTTTAAAGAGAGGTGGGTTTGCTAAACCAACATAATTCATAACTATAGTCTTAATTTTTATACCTACAAGTGAGTATAGTTCTCCACCCCGGTCAAGTAAACTTCTCTTTGCAAAAGACAGATTCCACTATCACAACCAATGCCAATGCACAGTCATGGAGCCCAGCACCACATGACACATCTGTAAGCCAGATCCTGCACCTACGGCTCAGGGATCGCTGCAGAGGAGGGGCTGAGGAAACAGGAAGCTTTCTGTGAGACTGTGTCTCCTGAGAACATCAGAGAAGTCGCAATCATGAAGTCTCACCACCATCACTTCCTAAACAAGATGGGAACAAAGATGAGGCCAATAGACACAAGGCCATAGACATAATGAGAAGGAGGAAATTTCATGTGGCTTCACCCTAGACAAGACTGACAGGCAATTAAGGAATGCTAAGAGCCAGAGAAACAGTGTTCTATATTCCTACATCTGTGGAAATCCTATTGTCTTGGTAGCACTTGCAGGAAAAATAAAATCTCCAATGTAACTCACCAGTTTGGCATCTCTGCTAAAAATCAGCTGGCCATAGATTACAGGTTTCCTTCCCCTAAGCTTCTAGAACATATGATTCGAATCAACCCAACCCACTCAACACCCACTATCACCAATAAAAGAAAAAGTAATTTCTCAATTATCAACTAAAAGATAAATTCTAGGTGTGAGGATGGCAGCTCAGTCATGCACTTCTGAGCACCAGAGGGAGAAAATGGTAGAAACTCACCAGGCAAGTCTAAAAATATAATCATGGAGATTTGAGAGGAAATCATATAATTTCTCTAAAATTAGGCAAGCATAGCATCTAATAATAGAAAAAATGCACAAAGTGCTATTCATTATGAAGTGATATACCTGGGTATAAAAATCTAGCTTTTCAGAGAAAAGAGGAGGAGGAAGAAGGGCCCTCAGCCTGTTGATTCGTAGGCAACAGGGCATTCCATGGCCACTTTTCTCTAAGAACTTCACAGGCAATGCATATAATGCCATATTTGGTGAAGTACTACCTCTGACCAAGTTGTCTTTCAGAGTAAAAACAAATGCTAACACCAGATTCATTTTGCTGAGGACCACAAAAGCACAATGTGGTTTCATTCGTTACAACACTCAGCCAAGAAATTTAGTGGTGCTCATGTTTCTACCTCTCTGTTCCCGAGCTGTGAAGGCAAGCGATGCTCTGTGCGGTTGGCTTTGGTAAGCACAACCACAAAAGTGAGCTCTTATGACACAACCTTGAGATCCCTCCAAGGACTGCATCTTCCATCACTGACTTCATATTCTCAATATTCTACACTTCACCTCATCCTCTCCACACTGCAATTCCTCAACAGCCCACAGATTAGCATCTCATGTGGCAGATTCAAACATTCACATATAATTAAGAAATGCCAAGAGAATGTTTCTAACTTTGAAACTAAAACTGAAACTGGTTTAAATCATCCTTTCAAATACCACAAAAGAGGAATGTCCAAAGCGATAAAGTTCTTTCTTAGCACTAGCCTGGGGACCTTCCAGTGAGCCTGTCCACATTTTCCACAAAAGGCCTCTGTGATAGTTGTAAGGTCTTGTCCAAAATTCATTTGGAAATTTAATTCCATTGTGATGATACTAAGAAGTAGTACTTTTAAAGGGTTATTAGATCCTGAGGAAATAGCATTAACTCATGAGTAGGTACTAAATAGAAGAAATGAATGAGGCCCACAATTATCTGTTTCATGTGCACTTTCCTGCCCATCTGTTACATTATGGCACAGCACAGAGGATCTTGTCAAAAACTGGTCCCAACCTCTTGGACTTCCAGAAAAGTGAGATAGAAATCACCTTATAGAAAGTTCGTGGTAAGCCATCACAACAGCCCGAGACTGTGTACTAGCCAGTGTTCTGTTAATGTACTAAGATAGTCAAGTGGTCAAAACAAAGGTTTATTTGGATGAAAAACCCATTCATCTCATAGTGACCTCATGACTGGGATTGGGGAGGTCAGAACAGAGGGAAGGGAGGGAAGGAAGAAGAGCAGAGGGTGACAGACCAAGGTCCCACAATCCCCTTCTAGCACATTACCTCAATGACTGGAAGATATCAACCTAAGCCCTGCCTCTCAAAAGTTCGCACTACCTCCTTTGGTTAGCAGCAAGTTGAAACACAAAGTTTTTGACACATGAATCTTCCCAGAATGTTATAGGTTCAAATTACAGCCAGGCTGGTCATCCATCAATGGTTTCCAGAACCCAAGTTTGCTCTAGAACAACCCTCCTAGATTTGGGGTCTTAAATGTCTCCTATAAGCACTTGGGGTGAGGGTTTGTCTTCAGGATAATGCTACTACTTAGCGATGGGCCCATATAGAAGTAGATTCTAGTGGGAGGTCTTCAGATCATTTGCTGCAGACCATAATAGGGTCCTCAGTTCCTTTCTCTTTTCTCTGTGGGTCATGATATAACCAGTTTGATGATTTATGGGTCCCAACAATTATGGACGGCCTTGCTGTCGACACAAAGGCTAACTGATCATTGACTTTGTAAGAACATCTCTTTCTAAATTGATTGTCTTTGGTGTTTGGGTCTAATTCTAGACAGCTGCCTACCACAGGTCCCATTTGCCTATCTCCTTCCCAACCACCAAATACCCCTTTCCTTGGTGATGATAGCCAGAAATTATCTCTTCAACTTGGAACACCAGTAACACTGTCTTCCTTCTCTTAACAACAGTTCTTACAAATGGCCCTGGTCCAATTCTACTACACTGTGAGTGATGCCTTCATTGCGTCCCCTTCCTCCAGGCGCCACAAAACACCTTCCACACTGTTCCGTACACATGAGCTAATAGTTGTTTCACTTAAGGAAACATTATTTTCAGTAAAATCCAACTGCTCTTAGACTTCAGTCTAAAACCCCCACACAAGAATCTATCTGGCCTCTTCAACATTTTAAACAGACTCGTATTAATTGCTACTATTTGGAAACTCAGTGATTTCACATAAAAAAAATTCCCAGCTCTCCAGCTTTTCAGTAACAAGCAAAGAAGCCAAACAAACCGGCGTTTGGCAACACTCTATGGCAGCAAGCAGCTGGAACCGAGAGGACCTCTTGAGTCTAGCCATAGAATTGCTTGCTCATTTGCTCTGTCCTCGTTGAGTTTATTTACTTGCTTACTGTTCTGTTGACAGTCCTAACTCAAGCTTGTTGAATATGCATTAGCCACAAAGCCCCAGTGACACATCAGCACACAGAGCTAATCAGACTCTAAACACCAGCATACTTCTCCTCACCCAGAGAAACAATAAAAGTCAACGTGCTTCAGTGTGAATTACGGTTGGCCCAAGGAGTGGCTCATGTCCTGCTCTATATATTCAGCATAGAGAAGCTGAAGGCTTTAATGGTAATTAGTGTACAGATGGACGGGATGAGCAGCTGCCAAGGAATATTTGTGATAGGAAGACACTGCCTAAGATTTTATAATAGGCATACAGAAATGCACCCTAGCAAAGATTCAGCCAACCCCTAACTAGACACTTTAATACATCTTGATATGATAACAGCCTGGTTTGGAAAACTGAGAGCCCATCTATGACCAGTTGCTCAGCCCTCTGGAACATAAATAAACCCTGAGTTCCAATCCAGGCCCTTATAAACAGGGGATTGACAAACCATAAATATCACTTTACAGGGATACAGGCTACTACTTTACTCGCTAATAAGTCTGTGTTTGGGAATCCAAGATGTCAAACATTAGGACCTAATACTTTAAAAGCAGAAAATGAATGATTCATAGCAAGGGGGTGCCTGTTTGTAAATGGACTCTGCTTTCAGCTGTAATGGCAGGCCCTCTGCAACAATCCCTTGGGAATGCTTTCTCTGTCCTTGGCTCACAATGCAGTTTCACTGCAAACATTGTCTGAGATGTAGACAGCAGCACTGGGAGACAGAGAGAGGAGGATTCCAGAAGTTTGCCGGTCTAACCAACTGATGACATCCAAGTTGTTATGAGACTCTGTCTCTAAAACTAAGATGGAGAGGGACAGAGAAAGACACCAACTGCCAACTGCACATGAAAATTGATTATTCTATTATTCTAGTCTTCATATGTAAACTGTTCAATACTGACTGCGATGGACACTATGATGGGACTTTGATTAACCTTTGTAGCTGTACGCACTATCTGTACTCAGCCTCATGGTTTAGATAGGTAAAGTCATGCTTATCTACGGAGTATGGAATACACCCTGGGAAATGGCAAGAATAGGGAAGGGTTTCATGCAGCTGGATTTATCACTATTATGGATACCCTCAAGCACTTGGCAGGCCTCCCGCCACACTCCCCTGCAAGATAGCATCTCAGTTTCTCCTTAAACACTGGTAGCCGCCAGTTGGCCAGTTCGCTATTTACTCCGTGTCTATCCTCTTCTTTTTCCTTGCTATCCAACCACTTTATCACCAACACAGTGGAGAGGATTTAAAACAAACCAGTCCCAGTGAAATAGCCCAGTGGGTACAGAACAAGCCAAGGAGAGGCACACACTGGGGTAGAAAAACAGAGAGTCAAGAGGCTCACGTTAACAATGAGCCAGACCCAGATTTCCTTTACCTGGAGAAAAATCAACATCTAGATTGGGAGGGTAGAAAGATGGTCCCTGCAGGAGGTCCTGGAACAAAGGCGTACATCTAACTGATTGACTGATTTAAGAACATGTTCTTCCAATGAACCTGGAAAGAGGTGAAGGAAACAAGTGGGGTGAAAGCTCTGGGAGTGGATTTCAGTGAGGGGCTACAGACAATCATTTCTGTAACTTTATAACAACGCAGTATACAACTTCTGCCTCCTGAAGCCCAGGCTGTCCTACTGGGCTTTCACTCTCCTCTACCAGTGTCCCAGTCTCCAGCACTCTAGGCGCGCTGAATCTCAGGAAAGGTGGCTTTGTGATGGTGGGCTCAGCCTCAAGAACCACAGAACGAGGAGGAAGTGCATGGGATGATCCCAGGCCAAGCAGCCACAGCACCAACTGTAACATCTGTGCCGAGATTTACACCTCTGACCTACCTGTCACTTCTGAGCCAAAGACATTTGCTCTGCAGCTCTCACCTTCGTCCTAGACTCCAGACGGGAGCTTCAGTTCCTTTAATAACTCCATGGCTACTCAGACTCAGCCGGCTTCTTCTGGAATCCTGATGACTGACATGTATGTCTCATGGACTTGTCTGTATCAAGCAGTGCCAAATAATTTCCTGTTCCTGCCTTACTCAGTATCCACTCAGTCTGATAACCATCTGCCTTAACCCACGTTAATCCCACTTTGTTTTGGAATCAGGAAAGGCAGCTCACATTACATTATCTTTAATTTTTCTTTCCTCCTCAAATCTCCCAAAGCTAGTGAACAAGACCCAGAGATACTGCCTCCACCTTTCCTGCTGCCTCACTCAGAGCTTTGAACCTGTGCTTGTTGAGTCCCTCAGGGACTCTTCCAGGAGCCTCCCTGGCTCCAATCTCTCAGGTGACTGCCAACATTTTCTTTCTGAAGCACCTGTTGATTGACCACATCCTTCCCTATCCAGAAATCCTCAAAGGTTCTTTCTGCTAAGCAGCAGCTCCTGAGCCCCATGCAATCACCCCTCAAGGTAATCGAGCCTCTCACCCCACGTTTCCAGTTTCGCCTCTACTCTCATCTTGTATGTCTTTATGACATGCCTTGTGTTCTCTTTTACACTAGGTTCACCTGGTAAGGCTATACAAATCTACTGAGAGTTTGTCATGTCTTACATGATAATGGAATCCAAAAATTCATACATGCCGTCTAAGTACTCTACCACTGAACGACTTAAGCCATAGACCCGTGCTCATTCCTTTGCAATCCCATGTTTTCAGTAAGATGAAAAATGCAACCCAGACTTTGCTCTGACATCTCTGGTCTCTTGACCTCTTGGGTCAACATTCTGATTCTAAAAACGATGAAGTGAGCTAAATAACAATGCCAAGTTTTAAGGCTCAACGTGACTATGTCTAAGCCTTCTGTTTGTGAGTAGAATAGCTACTCAGAGGAATGAAATGGTAAGTATAAGTTCACAAGCCATGTGAATACATATCACATGTAGGTGTCAGTAGGCAGACCACCAAGGGCCAAGACAACAACTGGAGAAGCTGAAATCAATCCAACATTTTATGAGTCAAAGAAGCAAACAGGATAGATGGTCTCTTGACATGTTCTCTTCTGGCAAACAGGACACCCTCAGTTATCAAACTACACATCTCTGTCCAATGATCATGCCAAGAAGCTAACTGTTCAGTGTTTACCCAGGGAAAGCCAATGCCCAGGTCTTCTGATGTCACCAATCCCATTTCCTCAGGAACTAGTCTCTCTCTTATCACTCAGAATCTAAATGAAGATACTGTACCTCTCTACTCTAAAGGAATTCTATGAGCCAGCACTAGTCAGAGGCAGAACATACCCATGGCCTCAGTGTTAAAAGTCCTTGACCTCATAGTTAATAGACTGGTCCAGCAGAGGAGCTAAGCAGAGTCTTTCTCCTTCTTCCAGACTAGCTATAAAGAGGGATCACATCCAGAGCTACCAACAGGGGTTTAGACATCATAAAGAGGAGACTGGACTCAGAACAGAATCACTCATAGAAAAACAGATAAAATGTGGAGAAGGGGCAGAATCCAGGTCCAAAGGACAAGGAACCATCCCTACAGCCTCTCTGCCCCAGACAGTTATGTAAACCAACATATATGAGCTAACTTTTGGTTGTCTGAACCTTTAAGGTCCATGATTAAGAAAAAGGTCATAAGGAAAAAGCAATAGGAATTTCTTTGCTTAAACAAAAACACCACTCTCCAGTAGATCAATGACCCGCACATTTTATATAGAATGAGAAAAATTTGGCAAAATGTTTGATGTACTTGAAGACTACCACCCATACATTAGTACTCAAAGACATGTGTGAAACAGACTCGTAGCATGACCAAGGGCATTGGACTGAGTTTCCTCCCTAAACTGCTCAAAGTCTAGTCAAACCACCTCCCAGCCTTCCCAGATATAGCCAGATGACTGTGACAGTACCTCTTATAGATAGATAGATAGAGAGATAGAGATAGAGATAGAGATAGAGATAGAGAGAGAGAGAGAGAGAGAGAGAGAGAGAGATAATAAATAAGAAAGACTGATGTGGTCTTCTGTACTTGCCCAAATTTTGTTATTACACATAGACACGAATCTCAACATCCTCTTTCAATAGCCCAAGAATCCTTCAGAACCCCAGCTCTGAGTTAGCCTCCTGAAAAGGCTATACCAAAGATCAGAAGCATGAAGCCCAAGCCTCAAAGCAGGCACAGTAAAAGGAGTTCTAAAACCTAGCTGCAAAAGCTTTCCAATTTGCATCCCTGAAAAGTCTGATTATATAAGATGGCTCTGTCAGATCTGACTGTTCAACTGACACTGCTCCAGATGAAGATTCTGAAAAAAAATAAAATTCAACCAAGCCCAAGTAAGCGATCAGATGAAACACATCCCCTCTAAACCCATGCCAGAACAACCTCTGACAAATATGGTCTGGTGACAGTGCAAATGCTGTGTGTGATTGGAAAAGAGAAATGGACAAATGAACACATCTCCCAGGGCCTACGAGAAAGCAAAAATAATGCAGGGCAAAGACCACAATCCAAGAGCAGACTTGCTGCCTGACATTGTCTAGTTTTTGTTTTGTTTGTTTTGTTTTCTTTCTTCTCTTTATATTCTTCCCTAAAAGAAAAAAAGAAAACTGCCATCTTGAATCAAATGCATGACCCAGTGTGACAGCTAAGAACAAAGCATTCGTCCTTCCTTGTCTGGCTAGAGAAGACACACAGAGCTAGAAAATCTACAGTCCATCTTTTATGTACTTCCAGTGGTTGACTTTGTAGGGTTGGAAATGGAAGCCAGGACATCAAGCATGCTAGAAAGCCCTCTACCATTGAGCTTTCCCACCAGCCTGCTACTCCTGTTCATTAGCAATATGAATTCAGTATCACGCCTGAATCAGACGCAGTTCTAGGTACTAAAGACACAGCTGTGACCAAGATTGGCACAGTCTATGAATAGTCTCTCATACTCAGTTTAAATTCCATAGGGAAAAAGGAAAACCAGAAATGAAGTGACACAAAATACAGATCTCCAAGTGGAATGCAGATTTTAAAAACACCATGAAGCAGCTAAAGGGGTAAATGTGACAGGACAGGACGGGAGGGGGTCTCTGAGGTGATGGCATCTACAGAGCCATCATCTACATGTAGCAGGTGACAGAAGAGAATTCACCCACAGTGAATGCAAAGGCCTTGTGGGTAGAGAGCAGCTGGCTGTTTACAAGGACTAGGAAGGCAGACCGTGGGAGTAGAGCCTAGCAGTGCAGGGGTGCCACAGAGAGGCCCACTGTGGGAGGGAGGCAGGGACGAGAGGGTATGAGATGTTCATCTATCCTGGCCACATACCCAGGGATTCTCATTCTCTATGTCTGGGTCACTAGTATTGTTTATTGTTTATGTAGTTTCAATTCTTCCAAATGATCTTAGCATGCAGCCATCTCTGGAAGTGGCCCTAGTTGGATAGAGAGGCCTGCAGGATTTTGCTAACCATGAGGTACTATGTCATTACTATGCAGTCGGAGCATAGCCCGGATGGTTCTACAGTGACCACGACAATTCCATCCCAGTGGAGAGGATGGCAAGCAGGTCAGCAGAGCTAGAAGGACCACCGTGGTCATCCCACAGCAAAAGCAGGGCCTGTCTCAGGGCGAGCTGTTTCCACAGGCCTACAGGGAATGGACAATTGTACTCCTAAAAGGTTTCCAGTTAGGTCCAACGCTACTTACTTCACAGACTGTCTAAAACACCAACAGTGTGAACTACTGCTCTTCTAACCACCATATACAGTTGGAAGAAAGTCACAAAATGAAACTAACACACACACACACACACACACCAATGAAATATTACAGCAGGGCACTACAAAAACTAAAGGTTAAATACTGTTTCCTGCCTTTTCTTGACTATGTCTCCTGGATTACAACATGATGTACGCTTCTTATACAGGGTCAAAGAGGTGTGAGACCCCGCTGTAAAAGGCCGATGATGGTGACTCACAAGAGCATGGGGCAGTCAAGCACAGGGATGTGAGTCGATCAGCAATACCATCATGGGTCAGAAAACAGGCCTCAGATGGCCAGAATGCAATGAATGATGGATGAAGAGGAAACAAATGCTATACAAATCAGAGCAAAGGTCAGATAGAAAAGAGTAGGAGGGGCAAGCGAGGGCACAGGGAGACTACCAATTTGAGTCGGGGTGTCACTGTGAGGTTTCACTATCACTGAAGTCTGCTGCTGGGGAGTTGTCACTCAGAGAGATGGATATACAGATTTAGCTCCTGGGAGAACAGATACTGAGAGGAGAAACCAACCGTGTTAGCCATTTGCTCATTTAATCTCTAAAACTAAGATCAGCTATCAAGTGGGTGGGCGTGGAGAAGAGGCAATGCTGAGAGGCAGCAGGGGCCAGGCCAACAGTGAGAGGCAAGAAGGTGGGCACACATTGCCTGGGGTGGGGGTGGGGGATGTGCATGCAGGGCCAGGAAGTCAGAGCCTGACCTCCCTGTTGGCCGTGTTGGCCGTCCCCTTCCACCTTGCCTGAGCATCTCTCTGCTGCTGTTTACCACTGTGAATTCCTAGCTTGCACACAGGCATGCCCTGCCTCCTTCTCAGATGCATGACACCAAACCTTGCTTTGTGTTCTGGAGATTCAAACTCGTGTCCCAACACTTGCCAGGCAAGCACCTTACCCACCGAACCATCTGTCAAGCCTTCCATTTGGGATTTTTTTTTTTGTCTGCCAATTTCATGCCAGGGGCATGGATAGCAATACAACTTTACCACAGCAGTCTTGGCAGCTGAGATCTGCTTACGGGTAATCTCCCTACACAGCTTCTATTTTGGACTCCAGCAGGCTATTTAACAAAAAGTCAAATGAAAGGTGTTAAGAACCTCTGCAGTTAGAAGCTGTCTTCAAGAAGACTCCAGGCAGTGTGATTTACAGCCTTCAGTGACAACCATTAGCTGCTAAGCTGCCAATTAGGGATGCCTGCCATTTTAGCACGTCCTGCCCAGATAGCAACAGCTTCTCCTTCCATACCCTGTGCATTTTCCTCCCTAGTCTCACTTCACACTGGTGACAGCAAAGCTTTCAGGTGGTTGCTGAAGTCACAAATTCCAGCCACCACCAGAGATGGCTCCATAATGAATCGAAAAAAGGAAAAGTTAAATAAAAATAAATAAATAAGGGATAGTCAGAAGGCAGGGCCAGTGAGCTGAGGCCCCCTACTCAGGAGAAGAAATGGGAACTGACAGCAACCGTATCCCTGAGAACTTCTCAGCAGGTAGAAATGTTCTCCCTTTTGCCCCGGTGCAAGTCAACTGCATTTGGATGACATCACCACCAGTTATTTTCTATATAACTCATGAAGTAGCAACGTAAAGCAAGGCCAGCTGATCATCATGATCTCCAGAGAATGTCTCTTTAGAATTATGCCCAAGCCCAATTCACAGCTGTAGACACAGAATACGAAGAAACAATGTGTTAATCTCCAAGGCAATTCCTAGGAACCAACACCTGAGAGGCCCTCAAAATCTGACAGTTCAAAGTAGCAGATGAGAAAGGGTCAGAAAAACACAGTAATGTAACAAAACAAAGGAAGCGCAAAAGAGATGGGGCAGGCTGCGGTGATAGGTCAGAACTTGTGCTATAACCCTGAGGACCTAAGCTTGATCCCTGCAACCCGTGTAAAAAGGCTGCATGGGTTATATGCGCTTAGAATCCCAACACGAGGAAGATGCGACAGGCAGATCCCTAGGGCTTGCTGAGCAGCCTTTCAAGGCAACCTACTTGCTAAACCCCAGGCAAAGTAAGAGATTCACTCTCTCTTGAAAAGAGAAATGTAAACAATTATGTATGACTCCTGAGAACTGCAATGCAGTTTGACTTCTGGCACTTACAAACATCGTGTGTGTGTGTGTGTGTGTGTGTGTGTGTGTGTGTGTGTGTGTGTACACAAAGCACACAAAGCACACAAAGCACACAAGCAAAGAGAACCTGGTGCTAAAGAAAGGTAAACAGTGACTTTATGGAAGACTCATCAGTCACCAAAAGAACACGTGTAACTCCTATCGGCAGCCCTTGCACCAGAAGATCGGACTGATCAAGAGAAAGCATGCAAGGCTACTTGGACCAGGCAGGGGCTTCAGCTGTGAGGAGGCCCTGAGAGCAGCAGCGGGAAGGTCACTTCCCGAGTCTGGCGGTCGGGTTTCATATGTCTAACTAAACTGTGGGTCTGAGCATGTTCATTCTTGAGGCATGTGTTTCTAGAAAAATAAAACAAAGGTGTGACCAGCACTAGCCCCATGAGAGAGCATGTTTGCAAATTTACATATGGGTGAACTTCAGTGTGGTCCAGGTACCATGGAGTACTCAATACCTGTCGCAGTGGCAGAAATCTTCATTTATCATGCGAAAATGTTATGTGCACCAGAATGTAGAATGCGTGCAAAGGACAAAGACACTCACTCCACCTAAGGGACATTGATCTCTAGTGCAGGATGACTTCCGGCCATCTACGGAGACAGGTGATTGGCTGGTTTTATGTGCTCACTGGGCATCAGGCAGGCTAATTCCTGACACATCTAGAATGCAGCTTTGAATCGTCTCAACTTTGCTCGCTATTTTCTCATCAGGAAACAGAAATACATGAACCAGATAGGAGCGAATGGAGTCTCCAGCTGCCCAAACACCTTCCAGAGCAGGCAAGCAGGCAAGAGCACACACACAGTCCTGCGGGTGGGTCACTCCAGGGCGCCTCCCTGGGCACACTGACCGTGTGGAGCTCAAAGGAACTGTGGGATTGAATGTGGACAGGGTTCCCTTCTATGTCTTTCTCTCCCTCTACCCTAGCAAGCTGACAGATGTCACTCCTTTGCCCGGCAGTGAACTACAGGGGATTCAGGAAAAGCAGAAAGTCATTCTGAGACAGGCAGAGCTGGAAGAGAGAAATGTAGCCAAGCTTTAAAAAAGGAGGGGGGTAATGGGGGGTGTAGGGGAGGGGAAGAGGGCTTCACCAACAAGTTCTAGAAAATGAAAGTGACTTCAAAGCTTGCCCAATCCTCACTACCATGGAGAAGCAGGCAGTGAAAGATGGGAGGGGGAAAAAAATTCTCTGTGTAGCTAGACAGCCCCCTCAAACCATTACCAAATTCAGCTTCCTTCTTTAAAAATAAATAGATAAAGTTTTTTAAAGAAATGTTCCCTTCTGAGCCAGGAGCAAGGACTAACTCCGTTAACTCCGCTCCTCTCCTCCATCTCCACCTTTCATCCAGAAACATCTAACTTGCATTCAACACACTACAAACTTCCTTTTTAGGCTAAAACACAAACTAGCCATGGTCTCTAAGATAAACCACGCCTTCTCATCGATCTTCTATTCAGTCTAATTATTTTTAAAGTGATGCAGCTCGGCTTGCTTAGGGGGTCAGGAGTCTAGATCCCACCAGGTGAAGGGGCAGCAGCTGACTGGGAACCACTAAGATTCCTGTTTCTGTATGACACCGGAAGCCACACTTCAGAAAATAACCAGTCATGACTTTGTTACAACTGAGGACTGCGGTCAATGTCGTCCATCCCTGTGATAGGTAAAGACCCCAAAGAAACAGAGTCAGAGAGAATAACCAGGGGGGTGGCAATCTAGGCAGCAGGGACCTGGGAAATTACAAGGACACGCCCCCTCAGGGCTCTGAAGAAAGGAAAAACAAATAAACATCAACAGAAACAAAACAAACAAAAAACTAGCATACTCTGGAGTCCCTAATTTCAAAAGAAGTTTATCCTTAAGTATACACATTACTGATAACCATCTCATTAGCCTGGGACCCACACATTACCTGCCCTGGATCTAGTGAGAATCCATTAGGATCCCCATTAGAACCAGGAAGCTGATGCCTCAAGTAAGCTCTAGTTCTCCTCAGGAGGAGAAAGAGTGCCTGAAACAGTGAAAAGGCCCTTTCCAGGAATAACGAACTCCACAGCTGACCATATAAGGCAAATGAAAGCAAAAGGCCAGGCAGGCCCTTCCTTGGAGCAGCCGGATGAGGGACGGGGACACACACCCCAGCTCTAGCCTGGACGGTCTGGATGGTGGACAGGAAGGGAAAATGCTCAGAGCTACAAAAGTGAAAACACAGAGCTGAAGGAGAAACCTGGAAGGAGAAACCTGAGGTGCGCTGCTTCCAGCTGGGATGGGCTCGGCCTGGGGACCTGCAGACACTCAGCGCCGCTGTGCATGAACCCTGTGAAACAGTGCAAACTGGCACAGTCTGGCACTAGAATTCACAAGTAACTGCTTTTTTCAAGTCCCCAAGCACAGACTCTTAAGTCTACAGCTTAAATAGAACCTCGGGGTTACGAACCTACACAATCAATTTCCATCTTTCAAAATGAAAACATTTACAAGGCTGATTTCATGTGTTTATTTCACTGTATTTTTCTTTTTAGTTTCCAAATTAAGACCAAAGTTCATGTTTTAAGAACTCTCCTTATACAAGAAATGACTCGGTTCTTTAAAATATATTTTCCTCCTCCCATATGCCAAGAGTCCTTTATGTGCTGAGAAAATGTAAAATAAATAGCAGAGGGAAAGATTGCAATTGCTATAATAAAGGTTGGCTGTGGGGGAAGAAAACAAAACTCTCTATACAGGGTTCAAGCTTAGATTTTGCCACTGTCTCCTGTGGGTTTTTAGAAATGTCACCCAGCCAGAGTGTGGGCATATGACAAGAGAAGACAGAAGCACCCAGACAGCTGGGAGGAGAGCACATTCCATAGATTTTTCCAGAAAACCTAGCATTGCTTTTCCTTTCCTTGAGCCATGTAGATTTCTAAAAGCAAAGCAGCTCACTGGAAAATGTAACAGTGGTAAGAAGCCATTGCAGCTAGGAAGGGAGGTCTGTAAAGGGTTAAGTGCTCAGAAAACAGCATGCCACCTAGTTCACAGTGCCTATCTTCCAGGATCAGGGTCCCGCCTAGCCACTTCCTGTCTGTGCAATGCTGTCTCTCATTCCTCCAGCATTACTTATGCTTCTCAGGAGTCTGGAACAAATCTTGCAACCTTCAGCAATGTGGAAAGGTGCTCAAGGCTATATGCATCTTGACCCGGACCTAAGGCAGAAGGCAGCTGAGATGCACAGGCTGGTGGGAGAGGAGGAAGTCACCATCTATCTCCTAAATACACTCAGAATTGGGTCAGCTGGCTCACCCTGGACACACTGAGGGAGGCAGGAGGTGTCTCACTCGGCAGAAACACAGCCCCTCAGGCTGTAAAATACCCAGCTATTTCTCTGGCTCGCTGGTTATGGGGGTGGAAGGGGTATGTGATAAAATCAGGAGGTGTCCGATCTCTAGGTTCAGAGGCTGATTCTCTAAGGCTAGGTGTGGGACAGCATGGAGCACACTTGATCTCACTTGACAGTTCAGTATTTGTCAATGCATTAAGTCCACGGTTGGATCTTTTGAGGCCTGGCACAGACCACAAGTTTAAGGGATACTGTCAGGATGAGGAAATGAGCGGAGCCCTTTAAAAGCTCTAACGATCCTGTCGCTCAGTGACTCTACCCTGTGCTCTATTTATTCCCGTCTGGCTCCTATCCTACTTTTTAGAAAAGGAACAACAACAACAACAAAAACCTTTAAAACCCAAGACTCAAGTAGATTTCTTTTAGATAATAAAAAATATGAGGGGAAAGGGAATCTGATAGCAGCTTATGTTGTCAAGATGACATTTCAAGTACACAGGGAGCAGTGTGGCCCCTCCAACCCAGAAGAGCCTTGCAGGGACCCAGCAGCTCTAGTTCTAGGGTACAATTTCTGACCTGTAAGATGTACTTACATCCAGGGCAGCAAACAACATGCTTCCCCCCGCTACAGTCATTTTTGCATCGCAAATAATTTCTGAGCATTTGCTTATTTTTAGCACTTCATACAGTGGAGTCTGCACAAAGCAAAAATAGATGTTTGCTTCATATAAAGCTTGTAATGGGGTGGGCGTTGCTTGTTGTCCCAGACTTATTTAATACTGAATCGAGATGGTCCCAATATAGATTACCACTATCATCTCACATCTTTCTAAAAGAGGCTTATGTAGAACATGGCAAACAGTCTGAACACAAGTATAAGAA